>NC_080173.1:25850752-26177835 GCF_950295315.1 Erinaceus europaeus | reverse complement strand
AAGTCAAATTGTAAGTGGTGGGAAGTCTAGATGTCTAGTCCTTTCAAGAAGGTATAGCCAGGGAGAGGTATCTGACTTTCTTAGGCATCACTTCTCTCCCCATTTTGCATATACAGAAGCGAGTTGATGATAAGAGTGAAGTTTTTTTTTAATTTAATTTTTTTATTATTTATTTATAAAAAATGAAACACTGACATAACCATAGGATAAGAGGGGTACAACTCCACACAATTCCCACCACCAGAACTCTGTATCCCATCCCCTCCCTTGATAGCTTTTCTATTCTTTAACCCTTTGGGAGTATGGATCCAAGGTCACTATGGGATGCAGAAGGTGGAAGGCCCAGCTTCTAAGATTGAAGTTTTTTATCAAATAGAAAATGACTGTGTTTTGAATCCAAATGGCTTCTGAATAGTTTTAGGAAGTTTGGAGTTCAAGCTTATCAATGTCTACATTGTAAACTTTATTAAAGGCATTTAAAGAACTCTGAATTAGCTTCTAAGCTAATTATACACACACTGAGATATCAAGTCTGTGGTATAGCTGAGAAAAAATATAGCTCAGGGAGTCTGAGTAGCCTGGTGAAAACACCTGCTAGTGAATACACATGACCTCTATTCTGTCTAAACAGAGTGCTCAGAAGCAGGACTATGTCAGAACCTAGCAGTCCCACTACATGCTAGGCTATTTTGCCTTGTCTTGTCTCTTCACTCAACTGCAGCCCCATCTTTGTCTAGAGTAGGATCAGTGAATGGTCACCTTGTTCCCCCTCAAAGAGACTCTACCAAATATATAAGGTCAAACAAACAATTCCTTTTCTAGAATGTTTGCCACATCCTTTTACTTCATGTGGCAGTTCCTTGGAGATAGTAAATTACCTTGGTTTCATCTCAATGACTTGACACCCTCTCTGATCTTATATAATAATACTCAGTAAATGTCAGTTTAATGAATAGATGGATGGAACAATATATCTACTATTAGCAGCTATTTCATCTAACATGTTATTGTTTATTCCACACATTTTTATTCAGTACTTCTCTTGATTTATTTTATGTCCCAGGTGAAGTTATGGGGATTCAGCAAGTTGAGCAAGGAAAGCAATGTCCCTGCTCAGGTGGTGCTTGCATTCTACTTAGAAGAGACTAAAAATAAGTAAATAAACCATTTTTTTCAGTGAATTTACTCTTTTAAAATGAATTTATTAAGGACTAGAGAGAGAGCTCTCTGAGGAGATGAGCCATATTCGTGACACAGGTTTGAACCCTGGCACCAAATGGAGATGCTGTGGCAATCGAGGAAGCTTTGGAGCTGTGGTATCTCCCTTTTTGTGTCTGTCTGTCTCTGTGTCCCTCTATCTGAATTGGAAAGGTGCCCCAGAGCATTGAAATCATGTGTGAGAGGCCACAGTCTCTCTCTCTCTCTCTCTCTCTATCTCTCTCTATGGTGTGTGTGTGTGTGTGTGTGTGTGTGTGTGTGTGTGTGTGTGTGTGTGTGTGTGTAGATATGCCTTTGTGAGAAATACTACAAATAGGTATTGTGGACACTGCATAGTTTCCCAGTGATGATACCCTGAGAAAATTAAATACAATATCATTTAAGTACAGGATTGTGACATAGATACAATCTGTCTAACTTTCTGATAGTGATCCAGTTTTATCCGTGTGTGTGTGTGTGTGTGTGTGTGTGTGTGTATACATGCATGCATATATGCTCATGGAGTCAGAAAGGAGAACTCCATGGATGGAGCTTACTATATCAGTGAAATCTAACAGTGATCAGAAAACTAAGTTAGATTATCATCTAAAAGTGACTATTTCTGTCACTCTTTGTCCTACCCAAACTCCTTTTTAAGATTCATTAAGAGTTTGTGTGTGTGAGAGAGAGAGGAGGAGGAATGAAAGACAGACAGACAGACAGACAGGTGACAGACAGACAGACAGACACAGAGAGAGCAGAGCACTGCCCCATCTATGGCATCATAATCTGTGCAAAGGATCAAACCCTGGGCTTCATGCATACAGGTTGTACACTCTTCCTGCGAAATCACCTTCCCAGCCACCCAGGCTCCCTTTTCTTAAGGTCTAAGAACAATCATTCTTCTTTGCTATGTTGAGTTTCAAGAGCAATTAATTCTACTTTCTGACTATCACAAACCATCTAAGCTGTATCTTGACTTTTCTTCTTTGTCTGTTTGGCCTGCTATAATAAAAATACCATAGACTAGGTGCCTTGTAAACTACAGAATGTACTTCTGCAGTGTTTCTGGAAATTGAGAAGTAGGTCAGGACACAGGCAGGTTCTGTAGAGGGTGAGGACAGGCTACCTGGTTTATAGTGTTCTCACATGGAGAAGGGCTGAGGGAGCTCTCTGGAGGCACTGGTCTCATTTGAGACCCACCTCCCAATACCATCACACTGGGGATTAGGATTTATTAGTTGTGCTCTACTGCAGCAGATCCAAAGATTGTAAATGGGGCAGGCAGATAGATGGGGTGGGAGGAGTTTGCAGTCACCCAATGGCTTATGGTGGAGGAAGATGACAAGTGAATAGAGAGTAGGTATGCTGATGCCTCAACAGGGAGATAAAAACAAACTTTTTTTTAAAAACCCTACCCCTGTGTTAACATCATTGTCTTGTCAATACTCATTTCTTCAGTAAAATCATCTTTTAAAAAATGACAACGTGAATTTTGGAGAAGTACAAACATTCATTCTCTAGCTCTGACCACTCAAATTTATGAAGTTAAATAAAATTCAGACTAGCAGGCTTTTGTTGGGCAGTATCAGTTCTCTGGAAAGTTTTTTTTTTTGTTTGTTTTTTTCTTAGATGATGATTGGTTGCCTAGTTTTAGAAGGTTTCTGGAAAAGGCTTGAGCCATTGTTCTGTCAGAGGCTCCAACCATTGTCCAGAGAACTGGGAGATAAGGAGAGCACACTTTAATGCACTGCAGATGTCTGCCGGTGATGGTGATTCAGGCTCCTGGCAGAAATCCAATGCAGGAAACCTGCTGCTGCAATTCGTATTCTCTGTCTCTGCCGGAAACAACTGAGCTGTAATTGCAGAGTTTATAGTTATGTAAATGCTGTCGAATCCCAAGTGAAACCTCACAGATGTACATCATTAGAAGCGAGCTCAGCCTCTCTCATGCGCACATTCAGAGGCAATTCATTTGCAATCAATTTCAAAAACTCTGTGGAGGGGAAGAATGTTAGCTCATATCGTCTGCCTCACTTTAAAATCTGCCCTCCTGACATTGTGATGGAAAGATAATAACCCATCCTTTAGTGTTCAACAGGAGAGGCATATAACAAGCCTAGCAATAGGAAAAACAATAACAAAAACAAAAATATAGAGCCACAGTATCAACAGCCTTTAGAAACGGGATATATAATTTTCCACTTGACCTGTTGTCCAACTGTCAGCCCCTCCTGGCTCCCCACATGCTTTATGGTCACCAAGGAGGCAGAGAGCTGAGGTCAGAAAGCTCTGGAAGCAGGATTTAAAAGCTTTGTTTTTCTCTTAATATGAACCCCTCCTTGCCAAATGGAGTAGGACGTTCATGCCTATCCAAATAAAAAATACTCTGGGCACCAAAATGTCAAATACATTATTGATTAAAGTGAACGAACACCAGGCCGATTGTTGAGGGACAGAAGGTACCTGGAGGGTGCCACCAAGAAAATAGGAGTGGTGACAGGTGTGGCCTGGAGAGGTGGAGGCTGGGCTTGGGTGTGAAAAGGTAATCCTGTGGGCATGGCTTTCTCTCTGTCCTGGTCATCATGTGAGTACTAGCTCCACTCCTCTCTCCCTCTCTCTGTCTCTATGTCTCTCTCTCTCTCCTCCCATGTCCTAATATATGAATGTTCTCATTTTTCCTGAATAAAATTTAAAATTCCAGAAAATCATGCTCTCTCCTCAATTCATTCTTAAAGATTTTTTAAAAATGTTTATTTCCTTTTTGTTGCCCTTGTTTTTATTGTTGTTGTGGTTATTATCATTGTTGTTGTTAGATAAGACAGAGAGAAATAGAGAGAGGAGGGGAAGACAGAGAGGGGAAGAGAAAGATAGACACCTGCAGGCCTGCTTCACCGCCTGTGAAGCGACTCCCCTGAAGGTGGAGAGCCCGGGTTTGAACCTTGGGCTTTGCACCACGCGTGCGTAACCCACTGCACTGCTGCCTGACTCCCTCTCTCCTCAGTTCTTTGCTGAGATGTGTGACAAACTTTTTAAATGTTGGAGAAACAAACGTCGCCCCCCCAAAAAAAATGATGTAAATGGCAATAATCATATAGTACGTAAAATTAGTCATACCCTCTCTAATCTAAAGAATTATTTCTTTAGAACCTACACATATTTCAGTAGTATGGATTTGGGTCAAGATATTACAAAGCATCTCCAGGTTCATGCTTGAGAGTATTTGCAACTTCTCTTTCATCCCCGAATGCCAGTTGATGAGAGATTCTATATCTTTCACCCTCTTACTACTTTGATAGTCATTCAGCTCCAGGTTCTCCTGTATTTGATTAACTACAACTAACTTTAACCGCTTTTTGTATTTGGTATCTCTCCTCCAGCAATATGTCTTCCACATGGGTACTTTTTTTTTTCAATGAGAACATTTATTTCCTATTTTGACTAAATATTTTGTGCTTACACTTTCAGTAGAAACCTTGTAGTAGAAAAGAAAATTATGAGTGAATTTAAATTTCCTTATTTTCAAACTAAGTAAAGGGGTTTGTTTGGTTTATTTAAATAAGTAAGTATTAGGATTATAGAAGATAACTAATATACATTTTCAATATTGTATCTTGTGATATCAATATTTAATTCCTTATTTAATATACCAGGACTCCAAGGGGAAACAGGTGGCAGCTCACACAAGAATGCTTATATACAAAGGGAGTGGTAATGAAAGTGGAGCTGGGTGGAAGGTTCCTGGGCTTAAAGGGGGCAGAGGGACCTGCTTCTGGGTCCACAGGGATGTGGGAAGGGACACTTGCTGGAACCTAGCAGAAGGGAGCCCTCATGAGAGTGATGACCTCAGGGACCAGTTTACCCAGTAGAGCACACACTTTATCATGTGTACTACTTGGGTTTGAGCTCCAGCATGGAGGAGGCACCTGCATGGAGGAAGTTTCACTAGCAGTGGAGCAGTGCTGTTATACAATATCTCTCTTTCTTCTTCTCTATTAGAAAAAAGTCTGCTGGGAGTAGTGGAATCATGTAGGCAGGTGAAGAGCCCCAGTGATAACCCTGATGAAAAAAAAAAAAGAGAGAGAGAGAGAGAGATAAATAAATTATAAAAATAAAAGAGTAGTGAACTCCAGAGATGGAAGTAATTTGAAGTGACTTGCAGGGAAGAAAGTTAAACCATTGATACCCTGTTCTCACTCTCTCACTCTATGGACATCCCCCATCTGCCAGTTTCCTGCTGGATTCCCACTAGTTAAATTCTTCCCAAAATGGAGTCCATGGGTTCCCCACTAGTAAGCTCACTCTGGGTAACATGCTAGAAAGGGGTAGGAGAGAGAAGGTGGAAGTGAAGCTTAAGGGATGGATTTGCAAATTATAATGCGTCTCATAAAATATATTAATTTTGAATATTGCCTTTATCTACTGCAGCATTTCCTGAAATTATTTTGTTCAACCTGATTCCATACATTTTGCTTTAATCACTAGAATTATCTTTTTATCATTTAATACAATTTTAAAGGGCCCTCACTTAAAAAATATAGAACTATGATCCTATTATTGGAATTTTTGTCCAAGCCATAAATATATATTTATGTGCTTTTATGATAACTTTTTGTTGTATGCTCTACATTGGGTTGTTCTAGCTCTCCCCCTGCTAAGAAAATTGGTTCAGTCCTGCTAGTTTCTCAGGCCCACTTGGCCCCGCCCCAAGGAACCCCGAGAGGGTTCCAGAGTTCCAGAGTTCGAGAGTGCTTGGCGCCGTCACAGGGCAAAGAGGCAACAGAGTTCTGTTTGGTGATTAGTTTGGTTTAGTTTATGAATCGTCGTTCCTGAATAAAGAAATACAGCTTCCCTGCCCAACCATATGTCTCTGGTCGTCTCTGTTACCCACCCGTGAAGCTAGCCCGGCCAGCTAGAGCCTCCGAATTTTAACAACAAATGGCGCCCACGTGGACCTGACCTGCGCATCTCTCAGATAAGTGAAGACAATTTGGCTACCTATGTACTATGGCCTTCTCTTCTGCTTGTGAAGAGATCTCCAAAGGCCTCTGCTCTTTCTTCATGAGACTGTTTTGCTGTTTCTGGAACATTTATCTCTGGACCACTCTGTGGTTTCCATGCGCTCGGGTGCACTCAAAACAGCCAGATGAGTCGGGAAGAGCCAGCGGGCAAGAGGTGAGGCGCGGAGCTGCCTTTTCCACCTGGTGGAAGAGCCAGCCAGCTGGCTGCGCCCAGACAACCCCGCGCACCGCGCCCGCAGCCCCACAGCCTGCAGGAGGCTGAGGCCACCACACAGGAGCCCGATGCCACCACACAGGAGCCCGATGCCAACATGCTGGAGCCCGATGCCAACACGCTGGAGCCCGATGCCAACACGCAGGAGCCCGATGCCACCACGCAGGAGCCCAATGCCAGCATGCAGGCCAGCCCACAGGAGCCGGCTCTCCACCGCATGGTGCAGGGCACTGGATGCGTGATCCATCCACGCTGCTCGGCCACTGCAAACAGGGCAGCAGACATGGAAGGGCCATGGGGCAGGGCTGCGGTGGCCTATCATGGCCGCCACCCCTGGGCACCTCGGCCCGCGCCTTCTACAAGGCTGGCCCGCCTGCCCTTGTGCTATGAATTCTGGAATGATCCTGGACCTCCCGGACCCCCGGGCTCCCTGCTGAAAATGGGCACACGAGATCTCCAGCTGCCGGTCCGGTCTGAAGGCAGACAAGCTGGAGTACACAGAGATTTGTACAGAGATCGCAACCTACAATTCCTAGAAGTGAAGCTGCCCAAGAGACCACCACTGGACAACGCACCCCCCCCCCCAACAACTAAGACAGTACATATCTAAATTCGTGTTTAAAATGACATGTCTTCGTAACAAAGGTTTCCTTATGCATTAATGACCATGTTTATGTGTATGTTTAAAGTTTGGTAAACAGTAACTTTAAGACTAAATTCTTACTAGTCAAAGTTAAATGAAAAAGGTTTTCAACGTAATTCTCATAAAGATAAAATTAACTTACATTTAAAGTCTGAGGTAAAAATTAGTTAACAATCAATATATTTTAACTAAGTTGGTCTAAACAAAAGGTTAAAAAGACTTGTTGATATGTAAAACTCTCGATTACCTTCTCTATTAGAAATGGTAGCTCGCACAATGGCTATGCTAATTATTCTCATGCCTGAGGTTTCCTTTCCTGCGCACACCTAGGGTGTGTCTCCATCTTGAATGGGTGTAACAAAAGGTTAAAAAGATGTTGTTGATATGTAAAAGTCTCAAATTCCTTCTCTATTAGAAATTTTAGATTGTGCTTTGGTTATGCTAATAACAAGTTTTGTTTCATAGTAAGTAAATTGCAGCCAGCTGCCTTTGGGACTCTAGGCCATTCCCCACCCCCATGCAAATGCCTGTTGAGGCAAGTACGCCCCCCAGAGGCAAGAAATGTTTTTTTTTTAAGCTGATAAAGTTTTGCCCACAGAGGCAAGAAATGGCCCCCTCAGGCCTTCCCTTGGCAGCACACTGGTTCTTGTTACTTGCTTACATGTTTCTCCATGTTTGTGCCAGTTTCTTTTTTAAAAAATGCCTATATGATATATGTTTCTGTTCACCCCACACCCCTGATACTGTGGTCATTTAGTTAAAAAGAAAAGGGGGAATTATTGTATGCTCTACATTGGGTTGTTCTAGCTCTTCCCCTGCTAAGAAAATTGGTTCAGTCCTGCTAGTTTCACGGGCCCACTTGGCCCCGCCCCAAGGAACCCCGAGAGGGTTCCAGAGTTCCAGAGTTCGAGAGTGCTTGGCGCCGTCTCGGGGCAAAGAGGCAACAGAGTTCTGTTTGGTGATTAGTTTGGTTTAGTTTATGGATCGTTGTTCCTGAATAAAGAAATACAGCTTCCCTGCCCAGCCGTATGTCTCTGGTCATCTCTGTTACCCACCCATGAAGCTAGCCCGGCCAGCTGAAGCCATCGAATTTTAACAACAACTTTTATTGTTCATATATATATATATATATATATATATATATATATATATATATATGTATGTATACATATATATATTTATATAATTAATTGAGCAACTAATTACTGTACTTCTAAAAACCTTTTCTAGGCTAGAGAGCTAACATAATGGTTATGCAAATGACTATAAATAAAAGTAGGATTACTTAAGCTCACTTAGAAAATATAATATCTTGTGTCTGGGGAGCTATAAATAGTATCACAACAGAATTTTGTTCTTGAGGCAAAGATGTCCCAGGTTCATTGATGGCATCACCATGCTGAAAGGTACTATAGTGTCTGAATATGTCTCTCTCAAATAAGTGAATAACTTTTTTTTTTAGTGTTTTTTTTTTTGCCTCCAGGGTTATTTCTGGGACTTGGTGCCTGCACCACGAACCCACTGCTCCTGGAGGCCATCTTTTCCCCCTTTTTTGCCCTTGTTGTTCATCATTGCTGTTACTATTATTGTTGTTATTGCTGTCATTGTTGTTGGATAGGACAGAGAGAAATGGAGAGAGGAGGGGAAGACAGAGAGGGGAAGAAAAAGATAGACACCTACAGACCTGCTTCACTGCTTGGGAAGTGACCCTCCTGCATGTGGGGAGCCGTGGGCTCGAACTGGGGTCTTTACTCCAGTCCTTGCACACTTTGCGCCATATAGATAACCCACTGTGCAGCCCCTGAATAACTCTTTAAAAAAAAAAAGGAAATGTTGTGTCTTCTGCTAGTGGCATTTGACAGTAGAAAATTTGAAAAATATTATAGTGGCTATTTCTGATTCAGAATAATTTTGTGGAGAAAAATAAGCATATGCTTAGTTAAAGATATATCTAGAGTTCAACTTCCTTCTTTGTTGAATTTATTAGCAGGATTAATGAGAAAAAATAAGTGACATAGTGTCATTAACACAAGACTAGGAAGATAAGCGCAGGATTTCATTCAGTTTTATGTTAATCCTGTGTTTTACAAATGACCCTACATGATCCTTTCCCTTAAAGAACAACCTTTTTAACTTATGATAACTCTTCTTATTCAGACTTGTAGGTAATAGGTAATGGCAAGACTTGGCAGTAAAGAAATGGGAATGCAATTGAAAATTGCCTTTATTTGGTTGTGCATAAACTCGCATAATTCCCAGTTTGAACTTCAGTAGGAGATTGGCTATTCTCTGGCCCAGTAGAGGTAGTGTATGAGGAACCGTTTCTCCTCTGAACTCTGCCCCTCATTACTACCTTTCATAAGTATACATTACAAATCTACTTCGTTTATTTTTACCTAAAACTTAAAAGATGCTTATATACAATATCCACATAAGCTATAGAACATGTGAACAGGGACTTCCGGAGGCGGAGCTACGAGCAGCAGATCGCTTTTTCTCCTCTCCTCTCCCGGATCAACTAGGAATACCAAAGGAGACCACCCGGACCGAAAACAAGACAGGACTAGAATGACCACAGAAACCCAGTAAATCACCCGTGAGTACAAACACGCGTGGCTGGTGACAGAGAGGAGAGAGGGGCCTAAGGAGAGATTAAGTGACTGCTAACAGTTCGACAGTTTGTCAGTGGAGACACCACCTCCAGTCTGCTCCACCAACAAGGGGACAGCTGAAGGGAGGAAAGGACTCCCCAGAGACTCACCAAGTGCAACTCTGAGTCTCCATTGCTACTACCCTCAGAATCTGGAGCAGCAACAGGGAGGGACACCAGGGAACAGAGATCTAACTGGGAAACTCAGGAGAAGACCTATACCTCGGTGGCATAGCTGAGGGGCTGCGAAAGTCTCTTTGCATAACCTCTGGATTATCTCTGCCACACCCTGCTTTATCTCTTGGTCAGGAGTCAGTGATTAAGCCAAGAAGCCTATTGATAAAAGTTTAAAAGCCTTCAGGCTCCCATAGCCTACAGGGGAAAAAAAAAAGGCTTTTACACCACTGAACTCCAACTCAGGGATTGAAAAAACTGTTAACTTATATAAAATGGTTAAAACAATAAGAAAAAATATTGGAGACTCGAACCAGGACAAGAGTCCAGCTAAAAGTCCTCCAGAGGGTGAAGCACAAAACAACGAGTTCAACATCCAAACATTAGCTAAGGAAATAATAACAGGAGTGAGTAAAGAATTTGAAAAAATTGTAATCAGAAATGCAGGAACAACAAATGAGAATATGGAAGAAAATTCTAATTATCTCATGGTTATTAGAGAGCTGAAAGCTGAAATTGCTGAGCTAAGAAGGCAACTAGCTGAACAAGCTAAAACAGTATCAGAGCAAGGCAACAAAATAGATGAACTCCAGAAAGCAGTAGAGGGCAGAAAGAATAGAATCAATGAGGCTGAAGACAGAATTAGCAAGATTGAGGATGAATTAGAGACAAAAAAGAAGTAAGAGATCTCAAAAAGAGATTAAGAGATGCTGAAAACAACAACAGAGTCCTATGGGATGACTTCAAAAGAAACAATATACGCATTATTGGCTTACCAGAGGAAGAAAGAGAAGGGGAGGAAGAAAGCGTTCTCCAGGCCATAATAGCTGAAAATTTCTCTAGTCTAGACAACACCAAAGACATAAATTATCAAGAAGCCCAGAGAACATGTGAACAGGTGTTCCAGGTGGTGGCACAGTGGATAAAGCATTGGACTCTCAAGCATGAAATCCTGAGTTTGGTCCCCAGCTGCACATGTACCAGAGTGATGTCTGGTTCTTTCTCTCTCTCCTCCTCTCTTTCTCATAGATAAATACAATCTTTAAAAAAAAAAAAAAAAAGAAAGAAAAATAACATGTGAACAGATATTACAATAACAAAAAGGCACTTTTTTTTTTTTTGCCTCCAAGATTATCACTGGGGCTCGGTTTCCTGCACTACAAATCCACTGCTCCTGGTAGCCGTCTTTTCCATTTTTGTTGTTGTTGTTGTATAGGACAGAGAGAAATTGAGAGAGAAGGGGAAGATAAAGAGGGGGAGAGAAAGACATCTATAGACCTGCTTCACCACTTGTGAAGTGACCCCCCTGTAGGTGGGGAGCTGGGGGCTGAAACAGGGATCCCTACACCCGCCGGTCCATGCATGTACTGTGGGCTTAACCTGGTGCGCCACCTCCCAGTCCCTCCAAAAAGGAACTTTTAAATTTTTATTTGTATTTATTTTTTAATGTCACTTTGCTTCTTTTTCTTGTCTTTCTCACAAAGGTATATTAGGATAACCTGTTGAACTTGCTCAATTATATTTAAGTAAAACGAAGTTTAAATATGAGCTGTTCTTGGCACCAGTCTATCAATAAAATGTAGCTTTTTTCCAGTAGTTCATACTGAAATTGATGCAAGCTAACATATGATAATTGATAATTTCACATTTTAATATCCCACAAAATTGTTAAAATAAAATAATAATAATAAATAAAATTTAAAAAATTTTTGAGCTAGTAAGATAGTTCTCCTGTATAGGGTGCATCCATTGCTGTGCCCATGACTCAGACTTGAGCCAGGCAGGCCCCTATCACACTGGAGTAAACTGGTATGTGTGCTTAACGCACTATGCTACCGCCAGGCCCCTGTCTTACTCTTAAAAATTTTTTATTAAATATTTAATATTAATTTATGAAATTGTAGTAAAGGTATAATTCCATACAGTTCCCACCACCAGAGTTCTGTGTCCTATCCCATCAACTGGAAACTTCAATAGTTCTCCCAAGGTCACAGATATGGACTGATTCTATATCTGTCTGCACCTATATCTTGTCTATCTATAATCTATCATATATCTATCTGTAAATATATACATATATATTTCCCCCTTTTCTTTTTTTTAAATTTTATTTATAAAAATGAAACATTGAAAAAACCATAGGATAAGATGGGCACAACTCTATACAATTCCCACCACCAGAACTCCGTATCCCGGGGGAAAAAAAAAAAAGAACTCCGTATCCCATCCCCTCATCCTCTCCAGTGATAAGTTTCCTATTCTTTAACACACTGGGAGTATGGACCCAAGGTCATTGTGGGATGCAGAAGGTGGAAGGTCCGGCTTCCCTGCTGAACATGGGCTTGACAGGTTGATCCATACTTCCAGTCTGCCTCTCTCTTTCCCTAGTGGGCCGGGGGTTCTGGGGAATCGGAGCTCCAGGACACAGTGGTGGGGTTGTCTGTTCAGGGAAGTCTGGTTGGCATCATGATAGCATCTGGAACCTGGTGGCTGAAAAGAGAGTTAACATATAAAGTCAAACAAGTTGTTGACCAGTCATGAACCTAAAGGCTGGAATAGTGCAGGTGAAGAGTTGAGGGAGTCTTTGTTTTATAGATAACTAGTAGGCATATTTTAGTTATATTCCAAAGGGCCTGTGGCTATTCTAATTTTTTTTTTTTTGTTTTTTTCCACTGAGCCTGAAATCTGATATGCAGGTGGATCCAAGTTATTGTCTGGGGATATGATGTCATGGCTGGAAAAAGGACTGGAAAGCTGGATCAGGGAAAAGAGTAGCTCCCTAATATGGAAAAGGTGTATAAATATTGTTGACTGTAAGCCCCATCAATGTGATATGATCTGGGGCCCATATTCAACTTAGGAGCCTCTTTGACCTCTGCATCCCTGTAGATCTGAGCTCACATTCTGTGGTCATGAGTAGGAACATTCCAAGCTACTCCAGTATTGAGCCATCTTCCTCAGGTGTAGCATATAGTATGTTGTCCAGCCTCCCTTCAGAGTATAGAACATTCTCTACCGTTATTGATCCAAGTTGAGGGCAAGGTCCTATAGGGGGCCCACAAAGGGATCTATTGAGTTGTTCCTGATAGGAATGACTGATAACGATGGAGAGAGAGAGAGATCTATTCAAGATCTAGGCCCATCATGTCTGTTTGGGAAACTCAGGACTCCCTGAATAGGGCCCCAGCTGCTGGGGTACCCTGATAGTAACTAAAGAGTCATCATTAAAGTATGCCAATCTCTTGCCCTTATTCAGCTTTTGCAGTCCTTTATTTGATAAGGTTAGCTTTGGAGTGAGTGAAGGAAGTATAATAGGAAGTAGGTGAGGAGGGTATCTAAGTCTAAGTAGACACTATTTCATCTGGAACTTTATACTAACTCACTGCAGACTATTGTGTACTTTTGCTTTCAGGTATATATATTTGCCCTAATTTATATATACATGTAAACATATGCCATATCTCATGGGACCTGGTCCATATCTAGGATTTGAGACTTTGTAAGGAAGTGAGCCACCTGGAATGGAATTAGAGAATCCTCTGAAAGGAAAGGTCTCACCGAGTAATGAGGCTGAAGGGTTGACATTCCACATCTGAGGTCTCTGGACAGAGTCTGAAGTGAAGCATGCCGAGGTGGTACTCGTTGTATTGATTAAGTTGGAATAGGCAGATGCAATATCACTTGGTGTGAATTGAGAGAAGCATGGAGGAAAGTGAGCCCCACCCTAGATTTTCCAGGACTGGGGGAATTATAGGTGCTATAGAGGAAGTGGGAGGTTCCTATTGTCTTAAACTCACCTATTAAAAGGCACAGAGTGGGAGGATGGATCAGAAAACACAACCCAACCATATGCTGTGTGCAAGAATCCCACCTGACCTAACATGACAAACATAGACTTAAAGTGTTCATGTGTTTCAGTTCTTTAGATTCCACATATGAATAAAACCATCTGCTAGTTGTCTTTCATCTCTTTACTTATTTCAATAAGTTAAGCCTAAATTGCATCTAGTTCCCTCCATTTTATCACAAAGGACATAATAACATCTTTTTATTGAAGAATATATTCCATGAAGTATATATCCCATAACTTATTCAGCTAGTCATCTGTTGATAGACATTTATGCTGTTTCCATTCTTTGGTTGCTGTGAATAATGCAGCTATGAATATAGGGGTACATGCGTATCACCCCTTAAGTAAGTGTATTTATGTCCTTTAAGTAAGTGCTAGGTCACAAGGTAATACCATTTTTATTTTCTTCAGGAATTGTCAGTACAGTCTTCCAAAAGGGTTGCATCAGTTTACATGTCCACCAGCACTTCCTGTTTTGATGGTATAGGTCATTTTCACAGGTGTGAGATAGAATCTCATTGTAGTTTTGATTGCACTTCTCGAAACATAAGTGAAGTGGGATATTTCTTTTTTTTAATATTTTATTTATGAAAAGGAACATTGACAAAACCATAAGATAAGAGGGGTTCAGCTTCATTCGCACCACCAGACCTCCGTATCCCATCCCCTCCACTGAGAGCTTTCCTATTCTTTAGCCCTCTGGGAGTATGGATCCAGGGTCATTATGGGGTGCAGAAGGTTGAAGGTCTGGCTTCTGTAATTGCTTCCCCGCTGAACATGGGCATTGGCAGGTTGATCCATACTCCCAGCCTGTCTCTCTCTTTCTCTAGTGGGGAAGGGCTATGGGGAGGTGGAGCTCCAAGGCACATTGGTGCGGTTGTCTGTCCAGGGAAGTCTGGTTGGCATCATGGTAGCATCTAGAATAACCTAGTGGTTGAAAATAGAGTTAACATATGAAGCCAAACACATTGTTGATTAAAGGCTGGAGTAGTGCAGATGAAAAGTTGGGGCGGGGGTCCTCCATTTTGTAGATAGCTAGTAGGCATATTTTAGTTATATTTCAAAGGGCCTGTAGCTATACTAGTGTTTTTTTTTTTTTTTTCCCTGAGCCTGAAATCTGATATGCAGTTGGATCCAAGTTATTGTCTGGGGAGATGATGTCATGGCTGGAAAAAGGACCAGATAGCTGGATCAAGGAAGAGAGTAGCTCCCTAGTATGGGAAAGGGTATAAAATATTGTTGACTGTAACTGCCATCGATTTGATGTGACCTGGGCCCATAATTAGCTGAGGAGCCTATGTGACCTCTGCATCCCTGTAGATCTGAGCTCACATTCTGTGGTCATGAATAGGAACATTCCATGCTGCCCCATTATAGACCTATCTTGGGATATTTCTTTATATGTTTTGTGGGTCATGTGCATCTCTTCCTTAGAAAACTGCCAATTCAGTTCTTTGGTACACATTTTTATTGGATTGTTATTATTTTACTTTGCCAAGCTGTACAAATTCTTTGTAGATGTTTATGTCAATTGCTTGTCAGATGGGTAATGTTCAATATCTTCTCCTAATTACTTGGTTGCCTGGTTATCCTTGTAGTTTGCTTTTGATGTGTAGAAGCCTTTTAGTTTCATGTAGTCCCATTTATTTATTCTTGTTTTCATTTCACATTATTTTTATTTTTCTTCATAATTATTTATCATATATATATATGCATATATATGGAGAGAGAGACGGAGAGAGGACAGGAGTGAGGGAGGGAGAGGAAGAACCTCTCTGGCATGCAGTGCAGGGGATTGAACCTGGGTTATCAGAAGTGCCAGTCCAGTACACTACTAGCCCTCTAACTTAATTCCCTAGTCTCACACTTGAACAAGTAATGTCTTCTGAGTGAAGAAGAGAACTTCTCCTTTCAATAAGTATCTGTATCGCTCTAGTTTTTACATTCTAAATAAGTCATGAGAGAGAAATAACAACCCTATTGCTCAAGTTATGTGTGGGTGTGTTGTTGTGAGAGGCTGGAAGTTTTGCTCCTTATGCAGAACATCCCAAAGTGATTAGATCAGTCTCAAGCCACATGCCTGCAAGGACCAGACCAGCCACAGAAATGCACAAGACAGACTGACAGGAACTCATCAGAGCACTTAAGGGAAAAGAGACTAGCACTCAAGCATTGACATTAGAATGGTAAGTGCACTTCCTATGCACAAAGGACAGACTGGTGGACCATGGCAAATTGGAGAACTCTAGCTATAGCTTGATTGTATTCCACCACCTTCTCGGTGAGGGTATTCTTGGCCTCTTGTCACAGTGAAGCTCCTCTGTGGTCATTTCTTTATCCCCTCTTGTTTTATCAGTGAGGAATATGACCCCTACTGGGGCTACATTAGATCATATCCTCACTCTCTTGAGTGTTTGTCCCTTATGAAATACATTTTTCTTGCCTGTTTTCCCTCTGCTTATCTTATTTGTCTCTTTATATTTTAAAAAAAGATGTATTCAGTTATGACAGAGGGAGAACCAGAGCACCACTGTAGCACATGCAATGCCAGATATTGAACTTGGGATCTTGTGCTCGAGAATCCAAGGCTTGATACAACCTGTTTATTTCTTTGATTGGGAGAAATTAGTGGTTTGCATTAAATACAGTTGTTGATATATGTGTAAAATCTCTCAGTTTTCTACAAAACACTCTCACACCCACCCTAGTTCTTCTTCCATCAATATGCACCAGGACCTGAAAGTATCCAACCCCCAACCCTAACCCTCACTCCCCCCCCCCCCCCCCGCCAGCAACCTATACATTGGTGCAATACTCCAAGCCCAGTCAGAGCTCTACTTTGTGTTTTCCCTTTCTGTTTCCATACTCCCAGCCTGCCTCTGTCTTTCCCTAGTAGGGTGGGGCTCTGGGGAAGTGGAGCCCCAGGACACATTGATGGAGTTGTCTGTCCAGGGAAGTCTGGTTGGCATCATGCTAGCATCTGGAACCTGGTGGTTGAAAAGAGAATTAACATACAAAGCCAAACAGATTATTGACCAATAATGGACCTAAAAGCTGGAATAATGCAGATGAAGTGTTGGGGAATCCTCTATTTTGTAGATAGCTAGTGGGCATATTTTAGTTATATTTCAAAGGGCCTGTAGCTATACTAGCTTTCTCTCTCTCTCTCTCTCTCTCTTTCTCTCTCTCTTTTGCCTGAGCCTGAAATCTGATATGCAGGTGGATCCTAATTATTGTCTGGGGAGATGATGTCCTGTTTATTTCTTAACTTTTCCTATAGTGACTAGCATCTCACATCTTTGGTTGGTCTTACAGAAAGAAACATACTCAGTGTCTCAAAGACTTGAATGCAGAATGATATTCCCACTTGGTCTTGGTGAATTTAACTCTCTGAAAAAATCAGCACCATGAGGGCTATGCATTTATTTGCCTAGGGTCCTGTTCTTTTCATCTGCTTATTTCATCTAGTTTCATGGTAAGGGGATTCTCCGTGCCTAATGCAATTGACAGTTTGAGTTCAAACTGCAGTATTTCAGGAATCCAGTAGAGGGCACCTGTGCCTTTCAGATCAAGTGTGAGTGCAGTTGCAAGGGAAATTGTTGCAGTTCCTTGCCTCTGCTACTAAGAAAAACAAAAACAAAACAAAACAAGAGGAAACAAGAATTCTTGGTTGTTTTCTTCTTTAGGGAAATTCAGCCCAGATTATTCTTAGATAAGCAAATTTAAAGTAACATCAATAGGGTGTCTTTTTTTTTTTTTTTGCCTCTAGGTTTGTGGGACTAGGTGCTGGCACTAAGAATCCACTGCTCCTGGTGGCCATTTTTCCCATTTTATTTGATAGACAAAGAGACATTGAGAGAGGATGAGAAGTTAGAGAGGGAGAGAGGAAGAAAGACACCTGCAGACCTGCTTCACTGCTCATGAAGCATCCCCTCTGCAGGTGGGGAGCAGGGGTCTGAACCTGGGTCTTTGCATGGATCCTTGAACTTAGTACTATGTTCACTTAACCAAATGTGCCACTGCCCAGCCACCACATCAAATTTTTTTTCTTTCCATTTTCAGGTAAGACACCAAATTTGGGGACATTGGACCCTATTATCTGGGATAACAGATTTCTACAGGTATCTTGGACTATTTTTAATACAATATCCTAATACCAAGGAATATCTGGAGTCATCTGCAATTCCTATCTTCAGTTCATTTAACAATATTTACTAAGAACTTGCTATGGCATTGGGAAAACTGTAGACAAGAGAAAGCTCCCCCCTGCCTTATTGTGGAACTTGAATTTTGAATGGAGGAGAGGTAAAAACAAATAAACAAATAAATAAACAAAAAACAAATAGTGATGACCCTGGAGTACTAACCACTAGAAAACCATGGTCACCAATATCGGGTCGAAGACAGAGAATCTCTCAAGAGATCATCATGTAATGGACCTCTTGGAAGAGACCACATGAAGCCTTGGGTGCTAGAGTTCCAGGTTCAGGGAGCAGTAAGTCCTGGGGGGAAATGACAGGAAAAAGCCCTGAAGCTGGAGTGTGATGAGTGGGAGAAGGGAGAGAAGTGTGCTAACAATGGTGGTGGGAGCTGACCATCAAGACTTGTCAGATTTGACTTGTAGTGTTTTCTCTCAGAAAATGACTGGTCTTTAATATTGGCAGAAATAGTACAAAATGTCATCCTTTCCAGTTTTCCCAAAAGCCTGCAACAATCTCCCTAGGACTTTGTCAGATCCCATCAGAACTTGGGATTCGGAAGTTCAGGGTGAGGTCTGTGCAACTGCATCTTCAAACTCCTTAGATCAGACATAGACTTTGTCTATGAGCTGCATTTTGAGAAAATGCTGATTAGGGTCCAATGCTTGCAAACCATAGAAGTCAACTCCACCAAAGTGAGGTGAACAGGAGAGAAAGCTGGGAAGATAATAGAACCAAGGGAAAATTAATCAGTATTTCTAGATCTGCAGCAACAACAGGGAACCTTTTAAAAAATGTGATTGACTTGGGGTCAGGTGGTAGCACAGCAGGTTAAGCACATGTGGCACAAAGCGCAAGGACCAGCATAAGGATACTGGTTCCAGCCCCTGGCTCCCCAACTACAAGGGAGTTGCTTCACAAGTCATGAAGCAGGTCTGCAGGTGTCTGTCTTTCTCCTCCCCCTCTATGTCTCCCCTCCTCTCTCCATTTCTGTCTGTCCTATCCAACAACAGCATCAATGGCAACAGTAATAAGGACAACAAGGGCAACAAAAATGGGAAAAGATGACCTCCAGGAGCATGATGGATTATAAAGTCATTGCCCATGCACTCCTGGGGTGAAGCATTGGGGGAGATTAGCCACCCTGGATCATGACTTGGACAGGTTGATTGGGTGATTCAAGCCCTCCTCAGGCACACTCTGCCTGAGCCACTGATGACTCCAATCCTCCTTGCCCAAGTTTCACTTTTGAGCAAGTCATACCTACCACTTGTTAAAGGTCAACAGACGTCACACTGAGCTGTACACATCTCCAGCTAGGTGACTGAGCAGGATGATTGATGCTGGGAGTGGTGGAAATCTGTGCACAGACTTTTTGCTAGCATGATATTTAAGTGCACAAAAAATAGGAAAATTGTGTGAATTTATACACAAAAGTGCAGTGTTGTCAGGCTCTAACTTTTTTTTCCCCTCTTTGTGTTACATTTAGAAAGGTTAAGCACTTTAAATGAGAAGGATTTAACTTTCTGATGACACTATAAAATGTAAGAGCATAGATACTGAGATCACAATGCCTGGGCTCAAACCTCAGCTCTGATGTGCAAGACCTTGACTAGGCAAGTTGCTGATTCTACTTGTACTTCAGTTTCCTCTTCTGAAATGAGTTCTAGCAATGATAAAGATCTGATAGAGTGCACTAGTTATGGTCTGCTACCAAAATGTGCTACATAAAATGCTATGCTAAAACCCATATGTTAAAATAATACGCAATTGCTGTTGCTTAAATAAATAAGAGGAATCCAGAGGTAAGTGGACTTAGTGCAGGTTGATGGTAAAGTGTTTATGCTCAGTGGCTCTAATATCAAAGTGGCTGGATACACACAGATGTTGTGGCAGTATAGAAAGAAAGCCTTGATGCTGTAGTGTGTCTCCCTTTCTCCCATCTATCTGAAGGAAAAACTGGTCCCAAGTAATGAAATCGCACATGCATGAGGCCCCAGTTCTACTGCACACAAAAACATTTGACTGTAGTAGTGGATTATTCAAGATTTGTTGAGGTAAATAATATGTATAAACTTGTATTTTCAAAAACAGGGCCTTGACTTGGGAACAAAGAATGGAATTGAAGTGGGGCTAATGAGGACATTGGGCAGTAAGTGAGGAGTCAGGCAAACCTTTAGAACAAAATGGATGGAACTAGAGGCGATTATGCTTAATGAAATAAGTGGAGATAAAAGACTACCAGATGGTTTCACTCCTTGTTGTTGTTATTGTTAGACAAGACAGAGGGAAATCAAAAGAGAAGGGGAAGACAGACACTTGCAGACCTGCTTCACTACCTGCAGAGTGAACCTCTGCAGGTGGGGAGCCAGAGGCTCCAACTGGGATCCTTATTTTGGTCCTTGCATCTTGCACCAAGTGTGCTTAACCAGCTGCACTACTGCCCAGCCCTGAGGCTGTACCCTTTTATTAAAAAAGCATACGTGGAAAGCATGCATGACACCTCATTCTTCTGAGACCCAAATAATCGACAGAGACTTCTCAGTTTCAGTTTCTTTTTTCTTTTTTCTTTTCTTTCTTTTTTTTTTTTTTGCCCCCAGGGTTATTGCTGGGGCTCGGTGCCTGCACTACGAATCCACTGCTCCTAGAGGCCATTTTTCCCCCTTTTGTTGCCCTTCCTTGTTGTTTATCGGTGTTGTAGTTACTATTATTGTTGCCATTGTTGTTGGATAGGACAGAGAGAAGTTGAGAGAGGAGGGGAAGACAGAGAGGGGGAGAGAAAGACAGACACCTACAGACCTACTTCACAGCCTGTGAAGCAACTTCCCTGTAGGTGGGGAACTGGGGGCTCGAACCGGGGTCCTTACACAGGGCCACATGCGCTTAACCCCCTGCGCTACCGCCTAGCCCCCGACTTCTCAGTTTCTAACAAGATATGTCAACACAGTGATCATACATTCTGAAATCAGTCCTTTCAATCCATTTATCCTAAAATTTCTCTGTACCCTTAGCCTCTTACCAGATAAATAATGAAAAAAAAATTTCATTGAGGTCCACAACCATTATGCAAATAAGTCCTAAGAAAAGTGATTGTTGCCACTAAGAGAATCACCCAAACAACCCCCTGCATCTGGAAACTGGATCCTTGCAAATACGACACAAGATTTCCTATAATATTCATATGTAAATAACCTACCCAGTAATGTTCTTATGTACTTGATTATTGAAATTCAGTGTCACCTCCTCATAATTATTATTGCATTGCTATTTTAAAAATGTTATTTGAAGTTTTGATGTTATTAGATTAGTTAGATTAGTCCTTAGAAATATGTATATATATATATATGTGTATATATATCTTCTTCCAAAACATATTTGAGAATTTATAGTAGTCATAATTCATTGTGTTTAACTACACATTAGTTAAAACACCCCATCATGGGAATGGGACCAGCATATTGACACTTTGGGAGGGCCTGAGATTTTTCCCAGGGTCTACATCTGGCAGGTGACAAAAGGGCAAAAACAACCTCAGTTCTCTTGATGTCTTAGTTTAGATACAGATTAGATGTGTTTGTAATCTGTCAGTTGAAAGATGTGGATTTGAATTGTTATTAAAATGACTTTGAGATCTTAGGCACTTTACTTAACCTTATTATGTCTCACTTCTCTCATCTATAAGATAGCAAGTGATAGCTAACCCTTGGGACTAATATAGGAATAAATCAAGATGAGAAGTTGTATAATATATGTATATATATATACATATATATATGATAATTTATTTACTCACTTAAATTGATGTTGTTTGCACTCCACTCAGTGCTGGGTACTCTCCCGCTCTACAGAATATGGCTTTAATAAGGTAGTCTGTAATTTAATGGAATGTACAAACTGGCAGGTAGCAATAGTAAAAATTTCATAGAACAGCCATAATAGTATTTCCTTTTGCTCATACTTTTTTACAACCTTGTATGTAGACTAATTGCCTGTACCAGTTACAAAATCTCTGCATGATAAGGAGGAGCATTTAGTGTTAAAAGGAAATTTCTCATTGCTATCTTATTGCAACTATTACCGGTTTTATCTCTGAAGAGGCAAGTTTCTTGATATGGAAAGATGGGAAAACATTAGCAGTTAATATTGGAATCAGCAACTGAAAAGCCATTTTTACACTCAGTCCCTATTCTTTTTCATATTTTATTTGTCAGAATCAATGACTATCGATTTAGAAATGGAAAACTACTGCAAAGAGTATTTAAACTACATAAAGATGACTATAACAAATCTAGTCAAATGCATACCTCATGTAATAGATGAACTGCATTGTTGGGCAAGGTGTTAAAAGAGCACCTCAGTTCACTTAGAGATTGGTGATGTCATAGAAGATAAGTGGGAGATAAATAGATAGTACAGTTTATAGATTCAGGAGCTGAAAGTTAATCCAGAGCCAAATTCTAAGACAGATATTCAAGTAGATAGGTAACATGACCACAGAGAGAAGAAGGTGCATTGGAGATATCAACTTTATTGTTGTTCCTTTAAATTAGACTTGGCTCAGAAAAGCATTTGAAGTTAGAGCTGGGTGTATTTGGAGCATAAGACACTTAAGAAAGTCACCCAAGAAAGTCTAATTGTCAGTTTGACTAAAAGTGATTCCATAAAGGACAGAGTTAGTGAATTCTTGAGTTGTTGACCTGTTAACAATTGTAGATTAAAATCAGCCATCTTTCAATTGGTCTCTATCCTTGGTCCTGATTCATTTACAGGTCTGCTTTGGGTGACTTGAGTAGATGGCAAAGAATGGCTCCCCAAATCTGAATCACTTAGAACACATAGGAAAAAGAGCTGCTTGGATGTGCCTTTGGAGATTATAAATCAGTTCTTAAGATGGGGCTCAGGATGCTCTAATTTAAGCAAGTTTATTATCTTTATTTATTTATTGGATAGAGATAGTCAGAAACTGAGAGGGAATGGGGTGACAGAGAGCAAGAGAGCCAGAGACACCTGCAGCACTGTTTCATCACTTCTGAAGCTTTCTTCCTGCAGGTGGGGACCAGAGCTTGAACCTGGGTTCTTGCATACTGTAACATGTGTGCTCAAGCAGGTGTACCACCACCCGGCCCCCAGCAAGTTCTTCTCATCCATTTTGCAAATGACATTAGGTTGAAGGAAAGATAGATACAGTAGGTGACTGGATTATTAAGCAAAAAAACAAATAAACAAAAACCAAGAGCCAAATTGAATAAAAATAATAATACCTGGAAAAGTCTGCTTGGGGGGGGCTGAAAATGATCCATGCAAGTACATGAAGGGAAGTGGTAATTTAATCTCAGACATCACTGAAAATATTGAGAAATTAGCCAACTGCAAAGTAAACCTGTACCAGTAGAGGGCTGTGGCTTCCAACACAGAAATTGTGAGCAAAGCACAAGATACTGACAAAAGTCAGAATTGAACTATATAATTTATAATTCACTTTGTAGATAGATTCTGCTAAATGACACCATAGCTACAAAGGTGTGTTCATCAGCCAGAATGTCAGACAAAATAGAGTTCAGAGTTTGGAGCAATCTGCAAGACCACATCAGCCAGAGGTACTCAGACAGGGTTCCGTGGATCCCCAAGTATAACCAGCAGGTGTGGAGAGAGAGAGAGGAACTCTACTACATTGCTAGTGGGAATGTAAACTGGTGCAACCATTCTGGAGAACAGTATGGAGAAAGCAAATACAGATAGAAATGCCCTATGAGCCAGCAATCCCATGATTCGGCACCTACCCAAAAGATGTACTAACACTGATTTGAAGTGATACATGCATCCTCATGTTATAACATCTTTATTCACAATAGCAAAAACCTGGAAATAACTAAAATGCCCTTCAACAGATGAATGGATAAAAAATTTATGGGACATATACTCCAGAGAGTATTATGCAACAATAAAAAGGCATGATTGACTGGTAGTGGCACACCTGGTTGAGTGCACATGTTACAATGTGCAAGGATCCAGGTTCAAGCCCCTGCTCCCCACCTGCAGGGGGAAAGCTTTGTGAGTGGTCAGTGTTTCAGGTGTCTGTCTCCCTATCACCCCCTTCCTCTCAATTTCTGGCTGTCTCTATTCAATCAATAAATAGAGATAATACCAAAAAATTTAAGAGTAAATTAAAAAGAATGATACTGTATCTTTTGAGATAAAGTGAATGGAGTTAGAGAAGATTATGCTCAGTGAAGCAAGTAAGGAGGTGAACACAACTACAGAATAGCTTCACTCGTTTACAGAATATAGAGAATTGAATATATAAATGTGAAAAGAAACATGTCAACCTATTTTCAAGACTGTGGGAGAGCTACAATGATTCTCTATGGGGGTGGAGATGGGGACACAGACCTTTGGTGATGTGAATGGCGAAAAATAGATCAAATTAAAAAATAAATAGATAAATTTAAAAGTACCTTAAAAAAAGAAACATATTCAGCATTCTTTCCATTAACTCAAAGAAAAGCTTACCCAGAGCAAAAAGACCTGTGTTTATTCAGAAAATACCAGTGTTTGTGCATGCGTATGTGCATGTGTGAATATGTGTATATAATTAGATAGACAAAAATATTCTTTTGTTACCATTTCTATTAAACTGAAAAGTAATGGAGACATGTTCGGCCTTGGTACCACTTCAGTGTAATGAATCTATTAATGAGGAAACAGTTCATACACTGATTATTTGTCACATATATGTGGTGAGCAAATGATCTATGTGAACCTTTTGGTGTTCTAGTCCCTGATTTCCTTTGTTGTATCAACAGCTCTCTGCTATTTTAAATCACAATGAACACTGTCTGTACAATTCATAAATATTTGCATTTGGTAATTATAATAGTAAAAGATTTAGATGACAATTATGCTAAATCCATTTTAATTTCTGCAAAAGAGGCAGAATCTTAATTAGCTTTATTTCTGGTACTCATTAACCTATATATAATCTCTGATTATATAATGAATTCTGTAGAATTTAAATCTTTCCAAGTCTTATTTTTGGAATTAAACTGAAAGTTTTCTATGCACAGATCTCATGTGCTTCTACAGTGTTAACTTTATTTGGGGAGGGCTGAAAAGGGCAATATTTATGATTTTAGGTAAATCTAGGCAGTCTCCACTACTACAATGATAAGGTTCAAAAAATAGAATTTCTGTTGTAGAAGGGGAAAAAAAAAGAGGCCAACTATGATGTAAACTATAGAAGAAAGACTCGTAAACTTTCTGAATTATAATTTCAAGTGAAGTATGCTTATAATAATAGTGTCACATGGTAATTCATTAATTGTCATTCACTGAGCAAAGGGTTCTTGTATTTTCTATATGCTTTGCTCTTGTTAGGAGAACAAAATAAGTATAAGACAGTAACTTTTTATTTATTTGTTTATTTATTTTAATTTTTTATTAATGTTTATTTATTTATTCCCTTTTTGTTGCCTTGTTTTATTGTTGTAGTTATTAGTGTGGTTGCTACTGATGTCATTGTTGGACAGGACAGAGATAAATGGAGAGAGGAGGGTAAGACAAAGAGGGGGAGAGAGACACCTGCAGACCTGCTTCACTGCCTGTGAAGCGACTCCCCTGCAGGTGAGGAGCCAGGGGCTGGAACCGGGATCCTTACGCCAGTCCTTGTGCTTTGTGCCACGTGTGCTTAAGCCACTGCACTACCGCCCGACTCCCAGATACAGTTCCTTCTTGATGATAGCTCATGGACCCAATTTACGACCTAAAAAATAGATATACCAGTAACAAAACTTTCATACACTTAATCTAGGATTTGCAACGACTAATACAATTTAAGTGTCAGTACTATGATTGAGCACATTGAACATGGTCTCAGGTGTGATTTGCATGTATTATTATATTGTTCCTGTCAGTAAGAACTTGAGAAATTAAACAGACAAAATAGAAAAGGGTTGGAGAGATAGCATAATGGTTATGTGAAAGACTGAGGCTCTAAAGTTCCTGCTTCAACCCCTTACACCACCATAAACCAGAGCTAAGCATTGCTTTGATCCTTCTCTCTCTCTCTCTGTCTCTTTCTCTCCCTCTGTGTGTGTGTGTGTGTGTGTGCCTTTATCTCTTTCTTTCTCATTAGAAAAAAATAAATTCAGCAGTATCTCTCTCTCGTGTGTGTGTGTGCCTTTATCTCTTTCTTTGTCTCATTAGATTAAAATTAATTCAGCAGTATATTAAAAAGATTGTTCATCAAGACCAAGTATGATTTATCCCAGGGATGCAAGTGTTGGTATTCTTCGTGTTGGTTTGGCCCTGATCCCCCTACCTCTGAGAGAAATGGTTTGGCCCTTGCTAGTTTCGCGGGCCCTCTTTCTCCCCGCCCCCTATGCTAAGTAGTTGGAGAGTTCTTGGCGCAGCTGCGTAAAGAGAAGGATGCTGAAGAGATCTGTGTGGTGGTTAGTTTAAGGGTTTCTCTCTGCCACCAGAGGAGAAAGACAGGAGAGCACATGTTTGCCCGCTCATGAATAAAGCTTCTCTGCCCAGCCATGTGTCTCTGGTCATCTCTGTCTGCCGCTGCAAAGCTAGCACGGCCAGCTGGAGACCCCGAACATTAACAACAAATGGCGCCCACGTGGACCTGACCTGTGCATCTCTCAGATAAGTGACAATTTGGCTACCTATGCACTATGGCCTTCTCTTCTGCTTGTGAAGAGATCTCCAAAGGCCTCTGCCCTTTCTTCATGAGACTATTTCTCTGTTTCTGGAACATTTATCTCTGGACCACTCTGTGGTTTCCACCCAACGCCAGCCCGCAAGAGCCCAATGCCAGCCCGCATGAGCCGGCTTTCCGCCTCGTGGTGCAGGACATTGGGCGTGGGCTCCCCACAGGCTGCTCAGCCACTGGGAGCAGGGCAGCAGACATGGCAGGGCCATGGGGCAGGGCAGCAGATGGGGCGGCCCATCATGGCTGCCCCCCTGGGGCACCTCGGCCCGCGCCTTCTGCACAGCTGGCCCGCCCGCCCTCCTGCTATGAAGGTTGGACAGATCCCGGACCACCCGGAGACCGCGGGCTCCCTGCCAACACTGGGCCCCCTGGCCGAGATCTCCAGCTTGGATCTGAAGGCAGACAAGCTATAATACGCAGAGATTTGTGCAGAGATCTCAACCTACAATTCCTACAAGTGGAGTTGTGCAGGAGGCCATCTCTGGATGACGACCCCCCCAACAACTAAGACAGTACAGATCTAAATTCGTGTTTAAAATGACATGTCTTCGTAAAAAAAATTCTCTCCTTGTGTATTGAAGACCATGTGTATGTGTGTGTTTAAAGTTTGGTAATATTAACTTTAAGGTTAAAAATATAACTTTGGGAGTCAGGCTGTAGTGCAGAGGGTTAAGCGCAGGTGGCGCAAAGCACAAGGACCAGCATAAGGATCCCGGTTCGAACCCCAGCTCCCCACCTGCAGGGGAGTCGCTTCACAGGCGGTAAAGCAGGTCTGCAGGTGTCTATCTTTCTCTCCTCCTCTCTGTCTTCCCCTCCTCTCTCCATTTCTCTCTGTCCTATCCAACAATGACAACAACAATAATAACTACAACAATAAAACAACAAGGGCAACAAAAGGGAATAAATAAATTTTTTAAAAAAACTTTAAGGCTATATTCTTACCAGACAGAGTTAAATGAAAAAAGGTTTTCAACGTAATTCTCATAAAGATAAAATTAACTTACATTTAAAGTCTGAGGTAAAAATTAGTTTAAATATCAATATATTTTAACTAAGTTGGTAAAAAAAAAAAAAACCTGCGCACACCTACGGTGTGTCTCCATCTTGAATGGGTGTAACAAAAGGTTAAAAATATGTTGTTGTTATGTAAAACTCTCAAATTCCTTCTCAATTAGAAACGTTAGATTGCACTATGGTTATGCTAATAATTCTCATGCCTGAGGTTTTCTTTCCTTGATTCTTATGCCTACCTTTTCACATTCTATTGCTTGAACTTTAAACAACCTTAAAATCATTCTTAAAAAGACTTCTAATTTTAATAGAGTTATCAATTGTGATAAACTTCTAACCTGCTACAAGTTTGTTTCATAGTAAGTAAATTGCAGCTGTCAAGTTCTCTACAGAAAAGCAGAATTCCGATGGCTGACATTCCCCATCGAGACAGACGTACAACAATTCACCCCCTGGCAATTCTTCGGTGGACATCTGCTTTGGACTTCTATCGGACTCACTGGTACACCTCGGACACTTTACACAAAACTAGCGGCTTCCCTTTATGCTGCTGGGTTTCTCAAAGACTGACTGCAGCCATGCCTTGGGACTCTAGGCCTAACCGTCCCCCCATGCTAGAAAATGTCCGTTGAGGCAAGTACGCCCCCCAGAGGCAGGAAATGTTTTTTTAAGCTGATAAAAGTTTTGCCCACAGAGGCAAAAAATGGCCCCCTCAGGCCTTCCCTTGGCAGCACACTGGTTCTTGTTGCCCGCTTACATGTTTCTCCATGTTTGTGCCAGTTTCTTTTTTGAAAATGCCTGTACGATATAGGTTTCTGTTCACCCCACACGCCTGATACTGTGGTCATTTAGTTAAAAAGAAAAGGGGGAATATGTTGGTATTCTTCGTGTTGGTTTGGCCCCCTTCCCCCTACCTCTGAGAGAAATGGTTTGGTCCTTGCTAGTTTCACGGCCCTCTTTCTCCCCGCCCCCTATGCTAAGGACGTCGAGAGTTCCAGGAACAGCAGTGGAGGAAGAATGATAGGGAAGCACATGGTGTGGTGATTTTCCTGTTCATTAATAAAGATTAAACTGCAGCTTCTCAGCCCAGCCATGTGTCCCCGAGTCTCTGTTCACTACTGCGAAGCTAGCCCGGCCTGCTGGAGCCCCCAAAACATTAACGACATGCAAGGTTGGTTTAATATACATAAATCAGTCAATGTGATCCACCACATAAATAAAAGCAAGACCGTAAACCACATGGTCATATCAATAAATGCAGAGAAAGCCTTTGACAAAATATAACATCCCTTTATGATCAAAACCCTACAAAAAATGGGAATAGGTGGAAAATTCCTCAAGATAGTGGAGTCTATATGTAGCAAACCTACAGCCAACATCATACTCAATGGTGAAAAACTGGAAGCATTTCCCCTCATATCAGGTACTATACAGGGCTGCCCACTATCACCATTAATACTCAACATAGTGTTAGAAGTTCTTGCCATAGTAATCATGCAGGAGCAAGGAATTAAAGGCATACAGATTGGAAGAGAAGAAGTCAAACTCTCCCTATTTGCAGATGACATGATAATATACATAGAAAAACCTAAGGAGTCTAGCAAGAAGCTTTTGGAAATCATCAGACAATACAGTAAGGTGTCATGCTACAAAATTAACATTTAAAAGTCAGTGGCATTCCTCTATGCAAACACTAAGTTAGAAGAAGTTTAAATCCAGAAATAAATTCCTTTTACTATAGCAACAAAACAATAAAATACCTAGGAATAAACCTAACCAAAGAAGTGAAGACTTGAATACTGAAAATTATGAGTCACTACTCATGGAAATTGAAAAAGACACAAAGAAATGGAAAGCTATTCCATGTTCATGGGTTAGAAGAATTAACATCATCAAAATGAATATACTACCCAGAGCCATCTACAAATTCAATGTTATCCCCGTCAAGATCCCAAGCACATTTTTAGGAGAATAGAGCAAATGCTACAAATGTTTACCTGGAACCAGAAAAGACCTAGAATTGCCAAAATAATCTTGAGAAGAAAGAACAGAACTGGAGGCATAGCACTCTCAGATCTCAAATTGTATTATAGAGCCATTGTCATCAAAACTGCTTGGTACTGGAACATGAATAGACACACTGACCAGTGGAATAGCATTGAGATCCCAGAAGTAAGCCCCACACCTATGGACATGTAATCTTTGACAAAGGTGCCCAGACTATTAAATGGGGAAAGCAGAGTCTCTTCAACAAATGGTGTTGGAAAAACTGTGTTGAAATATGCAGAAGAATGAAATCGATCCACTATATTTCACCAAACACAAAAGTAAATTCCAAGTGGATCAAGGACTTGGATGTTAGACCAGAAACTATCAGATGCTTAAAGACTGAACTCTTTTTTCTGAATTGGCAGAACTCTTTTCCACATAAATTTTAAAGACATCCCCAATGACACAAATCCAATTACAAAGAAGACTAAGGCAAGCATAAACCTATGGAGCTACATCAAATTAAAAAGTTTCTGCACAGCAAAATAAACCACTACCCTAACCAAGAGACCCCTCACAGAATGGGAGATATTTACATGCCATACATCAGACAAGAGTTTAATAACTAAAATATATAAAGAGCTTGCCAGACTCCATCACAAGAAAACAAATGACCACATCCAAAAATGGGGAGAGGACATGGACAGAATATTCACCACAGAAGAGATCCAAAAGGATGAGAAACAAATGAAAAAATGCTCCAAGTCTTTGACTGTCAGAGAAATGCAAATAAAGACACCAACGAGATAGCACTTCTCTCCTGTGAGAATGTCATACATCAGAAAAGGTAGCAGCAGCAAATGCTGGAGAGGTTGTGGGGTCAAAGGAACCCTCCTGCACTGCTGGTGGGAATGTAAATTGGTCCAACCTCTGTGGAGAGCAGTTTGGAGAACTCTTGGAAGGCTGGAAATGGACCTACCCTATGATCCTGCAATTCCTTTCCTTGGGATATATCCTAAGGGGCCCAGCACACCCATCCAAAAAGATCTGTGTATACCTATGTTCATAACAGCACAATTTGTCATAGCCAAAACCTGGAAGCCAACCCAGGTGTCCAACAACACAAGAGTGGCTGAGCAAGTTGTGGTATAGATACACAGTGGAATACTACTCAGCTATTAAAACGGTGACTTCACCATTTTCAGTCCGTCTTGGATGGAGTTTGAAGAAATCATGTTAAGTGAAATAATTCAGAAAGAGAAGGATGAATATGGGATGATCTCACTCTCAGGCAGAAGTTGGAAAACAAGATAGGAAGAGAAAACCCAAGTAGAACTTGAAGTGGAGTTGGTGTATTGCATCAAAGTAAAAGACTCTGTGGTGGGTGGGTGGGAGAGTACAGGTCCTGGAAAAGGCTGACAGAGGACCTAGTGGGGGTTGTATTGTTATGTGGAAAACTGAGAAATGTTATGCATGTACAAACTATTGTATTTACTGTTGAATGTAAAACATTAATCCCCCAATAAAGAAATTTAAAAATATAACCACAGAATTAAATAAATAAAGTTTTTTAAAAAATCTTAAGAAATTGCCTCAGGAGGATAGGCAGGGTGGGATGGGACATCATGGGACATTAGTGGTGGCTGTCGTGAATCATGCACACACTTATGGAGATATGAAAATATTTCATAAAATCTTGTGATTTTGTAAACCACTGTTAAATAACTTACAATAAAAGTTATACAATATATTTAAAAATCTATAGCTTTATATATAGTCACAAGCCAGTTTATAAAACGAGTACTATAAAGGACTGCCTAGTAAGCAGTAGTCATGGTGCTAAGCATAGAAAAGTGCTGATTATACTGACAGTAGTAATTAATTGTATGTGTCTTCTTAACCAATGTTCTTCATAAGCCCATGTGATATGCTTATCAACTTTAAGCCTAGTGTGTCAGATGAGTCAACAAGCCCACAGAAATAAATACCTAGCTTGGAAACACCCAAGCATTGAAGTTGCAGAAAGGGAATTGAATGTACACTTTCCCCCTCAGTCTTCCAGCTCTAGATGATTTCGGGTGTGATTGTTTTTTAATTTCTTTATTGGGGGATTAATTGTTTACAGTGCGGCTACAGACAGACTATGACCCACATAGTCAATGACTGCCACCTCTCCAGATTCAAAGGAGGTCTCGAAACTTTACATCAGGCTCAACCTGACGCTGTTGACTGGCTACGGAAGAAGGGCAAACGCTAGAAGAAGAAGTGTGTAAAATACAATAGTTTACACACATGTAACATTTCTTAGTTTTCCACATAACAATTAAACCCCGACTAGGTTTTCCTCTGCCATCATATTCCAGGACCTGAACCCTTCACCCACCCCAGAGTCTTTAACTTTGGTGAAATACACCAACTCCAGTCCGAGTTCTGCTTAGTATTTTCCCTTTCGTTCTTGTTTTCAACTTCTGTCTATGATCTATGATCATCCCATATTCACGACTTATCTCACTTAACATACCTTCAAGTTTCATCAAAGATGAGGTGAGGAAGGTGGATTCATTATCATTAGCTGAGTAGTATTCCATTGTGTATATATACCACAACTTTCTCAGCCACTCATCTGTTGTTGGACACCTGGGTTGCTTCTAGGTTTTTTGGCTATTACCAATTGTGCTACTATGAACATAGGTATACATAGATCTTTTTGGGTGGGTGTGTTTGGTTCCTTAGGATATATCCCCAGGAGAGGAATTGCAGGGTCATAGGGGTAAGTCTACTTCTAGCCTTCTGAGAGTTCTCCAGACTGCTCTCCACAGGGGTTAGACTAATTTATATTACCACCAGCAGTGCAGGAGTACTACAAGATTTCTACTGTAAACATAAGCACAAAAGTTTTAGTCAAAACAGGAGATAAATATTCTCTCTCTCTTTCTCTTTTTTGTTTTTATAAAAGAGAAAATTACCCATGTGGAAGACAGATTTTTGGAGGAAAAAGAGATACCAGATACAAAAGTATACATAGCTTGGTGAGGATCAAGAAGCGTAGAAACTATAGGCATAGATAGGATCAGCTTTAAAGTTAATCACATCATTCCAAGTGTGAGAAACAAGATGTTAGTTCTGACACCAAGTGATTATAGAAGAGAAAGAGCGGCTAGTGGTGGCGCATCTGGTTAAGCACACGTTACTATGAGAAAGGACCAGAATCTGAGTCCCCAGTCCCTACCTGCAGGGGGAAAGCTTTGCAAGTGGAGACGCACAGTTGCAGGTGTCTCTCTGTCTCTCTTCCTCTCTATCACCCTTCCTTTTCGATTTCTGGCTGTCTCTATCTAATCGATAAATACATATAATAAAAAAAATTAAAAGAGCTAGAGAGAGGAGTATATGGTGAAGGAGATGGGCTTCACCATTCCTTAGAAGGAAGAATTTGGGGGTCAGGCAGTAGGGCGGTGGGTTAAGCGCACGCAAAAGCACAGGGACCAGCATAAGAATAATGGTTCGAGCCCCTGGCTTCCCACCTGCGGGGAGTCACTTCACAGGCGGTGAAGCAGGTCTGCAAATATTTATCTTTCTCTCCCCCTCTCTGTCTTCTTCCCCTCCTCTCTCCATTTCTCTCTGTCCTATCCAACAACAAATGACATCAACAACAATAATAACCACAAGGCTACAACAGCAAGTGCAACAAAAGGGGGGAAAAAAAGGCCTCCAGGGAACAGTGGATTCATAGTGCAGGCACTGAGCCCCAGCAATAACCCTGAAGGCAAAAAAAAAAAAGTCGGAAGAATTTATGGAATTTGGTGATTGACTTCAAGGCATGAAAGGTCGAATTCACTTGGAGCAAGAGCTACTTCAAGGCTAAGGATTGTGCCTGTTAAATTCCTTCTATCTACTTTGCTAGCACAGTATGTGCTTTCCTGCAGGGTTCTTTCTGTACACATTTACACAACATGCTAATGAATGGCTAGAGATACATAAGTACATAAAATACATCAACCCAGTCCTTTAACATTTGGAGCCTGTGTTCAAGCTCCCTATCATTCAATACCACATTTTCCCATTCTACCTTTTTGTTGTTATTTAATAAATCGCTACTTACTGATGTGAAGGCAAAGGGAAATGTGTTATTGCCAAGGTCTTCCATATCATTAATCTGAATTTGATTCCATTTGCACTATTCATTATTTTACTTATCACTTAAAGCATTCTTTTTAAATTTTTTTTATTTATTTAAGAAAAGAAACATTAACAAAACCATAGGATAAGAGGGGTACAGTTCCACATAATTCCCACCGCCCAATCTCCATATCCCATCCCATCCCCTGATAGCTTTCCCATTCTCTATCCCTCTGGGAGTATGGACCCAGGGTCATTGCGGGTTGCAGAAGGTTGAAGGTCTGTCTTCTGTAATTGCTTCCCCGCTGAACATGGACGTTGACTGGTCGGTCCATACTCCCAGTCTGCCTCTCTCTTTCTCTAGTAGGGTGGGTCTCTGGGGAAGTGGAGCTCCAGGGCACATTGGTGGGGTCGTCAATCAGGGAAGTCTGGTCCGCATCATGCTGGCATCTGGAACCTGGTGGCTGAAAAGAGAGTTAACATACAAAGCCAAACAAATTGTTGAACAATTATGGACCTAAAGGCTGGAATAGTGCAGACGAAGTGTCTGTGTGGGGTACTCTCTGCAGACTCTTGTGTACTTCTGTTTTCAGGTATATATTTTGCCCTGGTTTGACACATGTGAACATATGCTCTATCTCAGGGACCTGTTCTATATCTAGATTTGGGGACTTTATTGGGGAGTGGACCACCTGGAATGGAATTAGAGAATACTATGAAAGGAAAGGTCTCACCGGAGTGATGAAGCTGAAGGGTTGTCATTCCACACCTGAAGTCTCTAGACACAGTCTGAAGTGAAGCATGCTGGGGTGGCACTTGTTGCATTGATTAGGTTGTGATCAGTGGATGCAATATTATTTGATATGAATTGAGAGAAGCCTGCAAGAAAGTGAGCCCCACCCCAAGGTTCCAGGACTGGGGAAAATATGGGCTCTATAGTGGAAATGTGAGGTTCCTGCTGTCTTAGGGTTCAAGAAGACAATGAACAGTTATTGTTATCATTACATTATTTGGTAATTGGGTTAACTTTGAAAGGTCCCTTTGTTAGGGTTTGCTTTATAGTACCCAGCATCTTGTATATAGCTGTGCCACTGGTTTTCCCAGCACCATTTATTGAAGAGAGCCTCCTTTTTCCATTTAATCCTTTGGGCCCCCTTATCAAAGATTATATGCCCATAGGTGTTGGGATTTATTTCTGGGCTTTCAATTCTGTTCCACTGGTATGTGTGCCTATTTTTGTTCCAGTACCATGCTGTTTTGATGATGATGGCTTTATAATATAGTTTGAGATCTGAGAGTGTGATGCCTCCATTTCTGTTTCTTTTCCTCAAGATGGTTTTGGCAATTCTAGGTGTTTTCAGGTTCCAGATAAATGATTGTAGTTTTTGTTCTATTCTCTTAAAGAAGCTTGATAGAACTTTGATGGGTATCACATTAAATCTGAATATGCCTCTGGGGAGAATATTCATTTTGATATTTATTCTTCCAATCCATGAGCATGGGATGTCTTTCCATTTCTTGGTATCAGTTTCTATTTTCTTGAATAGTGACTCATAGTTTTCAGTATACAAGTCTTTCACTTCTTTGGTCTGCTTTACTCCTAGGTATTTTATTGATTTTGCTGCAACAATGAATGGGAGTGATTTCTGGATGTCTTCTTCTTCAGTATTAGTGTTTGCATAAAGAAATGCCACTGATTTTTGTACATTGATTTTGTAGCCTGACACCTTGCTATGTTGCCTAATAACTTCCAGTAGTTTTCTGCTGGACTCTTTAGGTTTTTCAATGTATACTATCATATCATCTGCAAATAGTGAGAGCTTGACTTCTTTCCTTCCAATCTGTATTCCTTTGATTTCTTTCTCTGGCCTGATTGCTATGGCAAGAACTTCCAATACTATGTTAAAGAGTAATGGTGACAGTGGACAGCCCTGTCCAGTCCCTGATCTGAGGGGGAATGCTTTCAGCTACTGTTCATTGAGTATGGTGTTGGCTGTAGGTTTGCTATATATGGATTCCACTATCTTGGGGAATTTCCAGTTTATTCCAATTTTTGTAGGGTTTTGAGCATGAATGGGTGTTGGATTTTGTCAAATGCTTTCTCTGCATCTATTGAGATAATCATGTGGTTTTTAGCTTTGTTTTTATTGATGTGGTGAATGACATTGATTGACTTACGGATGTTGAACCAGCTTTGCATTTCTGGGATAAGTCCCACTTGGTTGTGATGAACAATCTTTTTGATATGCTGCTGTATTCTGTTGGCCAAGATCTTGTTTAATATTTTGGCATTTACGTTCATGAGAGATATTGATCTGTAGTTTTCCTTTTTTGTTGTGTCCCTATCTGCTTTTGGTATCAGGGTGATGTTGGCTTCTTAGAAGGTGGAAGGGAGTGTTCCTGTTTCTTTGATCTTATGGAAAAGCTTTAGAAGTATGGGTATTAACTGTTTCCTGAAGGTTTTGTAGAATTCGTTTGTGAAGCCATCTGGTCCAGGCCTTTTGTTGTTGGGGAGATTCTTAATAACGGTTTTGATTTTTTTGTCTGTGATTGGTGCATTTAGATTTTGTAGTTCTTCTTGGTTCAGTTTTGGAAGGGCATATTTTTCTAGGAATTGTTCCATTTCTTCCATATTCTCTAGCTTGGGGGCATATAGTTCTTCATAGAAGTTTTGCATGATTTTCTGGATTTCTGTGGTGTCAGTTTTGATATCTCCTCTATTGTTTACAATTTTATTAATTTGAATCTTCTCCCCTTTTTGTTTAGTAAGTCTTGCTAGGAGTTTGTCAATTTTATTTAATCTTTCAAAGAACCAACATTTTTCTTTATTGATCTTCTGTATGGTTCTCTTATTTTCGATGTTGTTTATTTCTGCTCTAATTTTAGTGATTTCTGTCCTTCTGGTTGCTTTAGGGTTTTATTGTTCTTCTTCCAGTAAGTGCTTGAGGTGTGCAATAAGGTCGTTTATTTTAGCTTTTTCTTGTTGTTTAATATGTGATTGTATGCCTGAGTTTCCCTCTTAATACTGCTGTAGCTGTGTCCCAAATATTTTGATAGGTTGTGTCTTCATTTTCATTTGTTTCCAGGTACATTTGAATTTCTTGCTTGAGTGACTCTCTGATCCAGTGCTTTTTAAGCAGTATGTTGTTTAGTTTCCAAATTCTGTGTCTATTAATAATTTTCTGTATGTTGTTAAATGTTAGCTTTACTCCACTGTGGTCTGAGAAGATACTTGGGATGATTTCAATGTTCTTGAATTTATTGATGCTGTCTTTGTGGCCTAACATGTGGTCTATCCTTGAGTATGTGTTGTGTGGATTTGAGAAGAATGTGTGTTCTAATTTTTTGCAGTGAACGGCTCTGAAAATTTCCAGAAGGTCTAGTCTGACCATCTCTTCATTTAATTCTCTTGTTTCTTTGTTGATTCTGTGCTTTGTTGATCTAAGTGTGAGACTGGGGTGTTAAAATCTTCCACTATTATTGTATTACTATTGATGTATTTTTGAAGTTTTTTCATTAGGTGCTTGATGTATTTAGATGGTCCCTCATTGGGTTCATAGATGTTAATAATTGTTAAGTCTTCTTGGCTGATTGATCCTCTAATCATTATGTAATGTCCTTGCCTATCTTTTATTACTTTATTTAATTTAAAATCTATTGTGTCAGAGATGAGAATGGCTGTTCCAGCCTTTTTTTTTTTTTTTTGTGGTCCATTAGCCTGTATGATAATTTTCTATCCTTTCACTTTACGTTTGTATTTATCTTGTTGGGTCAAGTGGGATTCTTGCAAGCAGCATATGGTTGGGTTATGTTTTCTGATCCATCCTCCCACTCTGTGCCTTTTGATGGTTGAGTTTAAGTCATTGACATTTATTGATATTATGGATTTAATGTATTGTAATGCCATTGTTCAACAAGTTTTTATTTTTTCTGATATATTGTAAGTATTATATTTATATTCTTGTTTGTAAGAGGTCTTTTAGAACCTCTTTCAGGGCAGGTTTGTTGATGGTTGCTTCCTTTAACTGTTGTTTGTCTAAGAAGGTTTTGATCCCTCCATCTAGTTTGAATGAAAGTCTAGCAGGATGTATTATCCTTGGTTGAAACCCTTTTTGATTCAGGGTTCGATTGATATCTTGCCATTCTCTTCTGGCTTTTAGAGTTTGAGTGGAGAAGTCTGCTGATAGTCTTATGGGTTTTCCCCTGTATGTGATTTTTTTGTTTTTTGTCTTGCAGTCTTTAGGATCCTTTCTTTATCCTTACTTCTTTTCATTGTAACTATGATGTGTCTTGGTGTCTTCAAGTCTGGGTTGATTCTTTTTGGGACTCTCTGAGCCTCTTGGATCTTAATGTCCTTTCTGTTGTTCAGGTCTGGAAAGTTTTCATCTACAATTTCCTCTAGAATGTTTGCTTCCCCTTCCTCTGTTTCTTTGTCTGGCAGGCCAATTATATGAATGTTACTTCTTTTGAGATCATCCCATATGTCTCTGTTGTTGTTTTCAGTGTCTCTCAATATCTTTCACCTCTTTCTTAGTTTTCTCTACCTCATCATCTTTCTGGCTTATTCTGTTTTCTGCTTCTGCTAGTCTGCTTTCCCTTCCCTCAGCTGCTTTCTCCAGTTCAGCTATTTCATCTTTCAGATCTCTAATTGCTTCAAGGTAATTAGTATTTTTCTTGAGGGTCTCATCTGTTATTTCCCTAATACTGCTAGCCCTTTCTTCCAAAGTTGTTTTCACTTCTGTGATTAATAAGTTTATTATTGCTTGCATACTTTTCTTATCTATGGTTACTTCTGGCTGATTTGTATTTTCTTCTGGGCTCTTGTCTTCATTGATTGTAGTAGCAGTTTTATTTGCTCTTGATATACCCATTTTTTAAATGTGTTTTTTATTTTTATGTTTTGTTGTTCCTCAGTTGTTGTGTTTTGTGTACAAGCCACGCTATACCAAATACCTTTATGACAAATGCAATCACCACCCTTGGAAATTACAATAGTAACTAAAGCAATGACTGAAGCAGTTTAACCAATACCAGTTAGCCCCACAGTGTCTCCGGTTCAAGAAAAAATAGCTGCCAAATCCAAATGAAAAAGAAAGAGAAAGGAAAAAAGGGATAGCAGGAATAGACAATTATGCAAATCTACTGTCCACTGTAAATTCTAGGGGTAACAAGAGGAGAAAGGGAAGTAGAGCAGAGACACACTCAAAGAGAGTCCTCTCTGAGTCAGATTTCTTCCCTGAAATAGTTCACATATGAATATCAATGAATTCAGAAAGCAGAGGGAGGATGAAGGATGAAAGGAAGACAGGGGGAAAAAAAGAGAGAAAATAAAAACTAAAAGAAGAAAACAGTTAAAAAAATCAGTGAAAAGTGAGTTGTGTTTTTTTTGTTTTGTTTTGTTTTTATTAATTGGCTTGGATGCAGGAGAAGGGCAAGAGTGGATAGAGGAGGTATGACGAGTGAGACAATTTTCTTTCACAATGAGTAAGACACCTAGTCGCCTAGCAGTGGAAAGTATACTAAGAGTTAATTTTGGTCAACCTCAGGGTGGGGGGGGGGCAAAGGGATATGCATGTATATGTAATAGTAGTAATAAAATAGAACAGAGTAAAAAGCTCAAGCAGTGGGTCTGCAGCTTTGACAGCTCCCAATTAGCACATGCACATTGAGTTTAGACAGCTGATTGAGAGAGAAAAAACAAAACAAAACAAAACTTCCAAGTAGTCTTTCCCAGGATGGGTGAGGCTTGCTTGATCAGTTAATTGTCACCCCAATTGCTCCTAAGTCCCTTACTCAGAGAAAAAGAAAATAGCCTAGGTATTTAGAAAGAAGCAGAATTGGAATGGCACCCCTGGTGAGCCAGGAATCTTGGTAAAGAAAGGAGCTCAGCTGGGAGCCTGCTAGCAGTAGCTCCCTACCCCTGGGGTCTGGTTATAGGAAGAGGGGGCGGAGAGAAATAATAAAAAAAAATTACTTTCTTGGGAGTCGGGCTGTAGCGCAGCGGGTTAAGCACAGGTGGCGCAAAGCACAAGGACCAGCATAAGGATCCCGGTTCGAACCCCGGCTCCCCACCTGCAGGGGAATCGCTTCACAGGCGGTGAAGCAGGTCTGCAGGTGTCTGTCTTTCTCTCCTCCTCTCTGTCTTCCCCTCCTCTCTCCATTTCTCTCTGTCCTATCCAACAACGACAACAACAATAATAACTACAACAATAAAACAACAAGGGCAACAAAAGGGAATAAATAAATAAATAAATAAATATTAAAAAAAAAAAAAGAAGGTGACCTCAAAAAAAAAATTACTTTCTTTTTGCTCTAGTTTTTAACCCAAATGGAACTATAGTCACCTCCTTGGTCTCACATTTAGAACACCTCCTTCCTTGTACCGCTGAAGGCCAGTATCTCTAAGGCTTTCTAGCAGTTGTTGTCAGAGCTCATGCAGGCAGCTGCTTTGGAGTCAACATCTTGGCTCTTCCCCTCACTTAAAGCATTCTTTTCTTTCTTTTTTTTTTTTTCTTTTTTTTTTTTTTTCCTCTAGGGTTATTGCTGGGGCCCAGTGCCTACACTACAAATCCACAGCTCCTGGTGGCCATTATTTTCCCATTGTTTTTGTTGTTGCTGCTGCTGCTGTTATTGTCAGATGGAACAGAGAGTTATTGAGAGAGGAGGGGAGAGAAAGAGAGTTACCTGCAGACCTGCTTCACTGCTTGTGAAGTGACCCTCCACAGGTGGTGGTGGTGTGTGTGGCTTATCCTGGTGAGTTACCACCAGGCTCCCACTTTAAAGCATTCGTAAACTCATCTGTTTACCACTTTCTGTGCAATGAGATAAATTAGGCCTGTTAATGACCAAGAAGAGTTTCCTTTCCCACCCATGAATTCTGGAGGTTCATAAATGCAGGGCTTTGGGTTTAGGCAATGGTGCACTGGGCTGGTCACATATGTTACCATGTGCAAACACCTGAGTTCAATCCCCCAGTTCCCTCCTGCAAAGGTATATAGTTTTATGTGGGGTGAAGCAGTGCTACAGGTGTCTCACTTCCACTGTCTCTATCTCCCATTCCCCTATAAATTTCTTTCTGTCCTATAAAATAATTATTAAAAAATAAACATAGGACTTCTCAAGTGTTTTTCTTCTCTCATGACCATTTTGTGCAGAAAGCCATGAGTAAACTATTTCAAGTTACCTGATTGTCTACTTATTTGACTCTATCTAAGCAGAGACTAAAAATAAAACTGGGATCATGTCATTCCATAATTATGCCTTATATATATTCTATGTTTAAAAGTCCAAATAATCATAAGGAGCAGGTAGGTGAAGAGATATGTAAATGAGTGATGTATTTACAGGTGCCCTCATGAAGTGAATATGCTAATCCAACTTTATCCTCTGAATTCTTTCCCTAAGGAAGAAACATTCTCCAAATCTATCCTAAGATGAGAACAATGATATTTTAATATTCGTGGTAAGATTTCATTTAGAAAACCATGCTCTTGAGAGTATACTGATGGGTTGACTCTGCCTCTATAAAGGATTTCTCTAATCCTTTTATCGTCCTTTAGGTGAATTTAAAAAAAATGTATTGACAAACTGTCTAGTGTGCCAATAAAAAACCTATTGGCCTCTTTCTTTTATGAGAGCTTCATAATCTTCCTTCTGTAGAGGACTGAAAATGGAATTTGTGGCCATCCAAAAAATTGCATTGGAATTTAATTGTGGTTATTTCACACTGTGATGTTTAAAGTAGACCAATACAACGTGGTCTTTCATACATTATTTGTGGTAATAACTGGAAGTTTCTAGGTCACAGGCAAAATTTTCAGTACTTAGAGGGTTTCAAAATAAAGCAGTCACATACTCTCTAATGATTTCAAGATTATATATTTATCGTTGGACAGAGACAGAGAGAAATTAGAGGGAAGGGGCAGGGAGAGAGAAATAGAGATATGCACCTGCTGTATTGCTTCACCACTCTTGAAGCTTCCCCCATAGGTGGGGACCAAGGGCTTGAACCTACATCACTACACATGGTAAAGTGTGTTCTACCCTGGCACACCACTTCCTGGTCCCCTAAAGATTTTGGGTTTTTTTTATTAATTGAAATATGACTCAGGCCCACTGGGATAAGTAAAGGGGCATTTTGTATTGAACTTAGAACTTTTGAGTGAAACTCTTGTAAAAAATTAGAGTACTAGGTTAGAGAAAAAAATTCTATAGACATAGAATATACTCAGAAGCTCAGAAAAACACTCCTTGTTGAATTCAAATTCAAGTAATTACATTTTGATTATGAGGCCTGTCTTTTTAGATTGTGAGTCTTCAAGTCATTCAAATTTTCCAGTTATGCTTATGCATACTTTGATTATAGTTTGTGAAAATGGAGTATGTTTTTGCCAAGATCTTAAGTTTATAGTTAAAGTACATTCTGCACAGACTTCCTGATATGGTTCTTATTATTAGAATACTTATTTCATCCATTTCCACTTTAAAAAACTATATTTATATATTTATTTGTGTACTTTAGATAAAGACAGAGAGATTAAAAGGGGAAGGACAGATAAAGAGGAAGGGAGACACGGTATTGCTTCACTGCTTCTCAAGCTTCCCCTCTGCAGGTGGTGGTTGAGGGCTTCTACCTGTACTATAACATGCACATTCTGTCAGGTGCACCACCTGCTTGCCTCTCACTCAGTACCACTTTAAAAAATATTATCGGTATAAATATACTACTACTAATAAAAATTAATTCCATTTAAAATCTAATATATATACATATTATCTGTATACCAGTGTGTTCAAAATTCCCATCTTTTGTCTCGTGATTTGATCTCCAAACTTATGTATACTTTATTCTACTTGAATTTATAATAGCATCTAGAAATTACCACATCCAAGAAAGAATACTTGTTTTCTTTTTGTTCTTTCTTTCTTTCTTTTTTTCTTTCTTTTTAAGAAATACTTATTTTCTACCTTAAGATTTACTCCTTGTTTACTCTTTGAACATCCTTAAATAGCAAATAGGACACCATTATCTGCAAACCTAAGAGTCAACCTTGGTTTTCTTTTCTTCCTTTTCAAATTCATCAGCAAAATGTTGCCAAAAATTTGCCAACAGATTGCAAATTGATCTGTTTCTCTGTCTTTACTATTCTCACTCTAGTCCAAGCCTTTCAAGTAGATTTCTACAACAGTCTTCTAATTCAAAGCTCCTATTTCTTTTGCTGCTCTAACAGTCATGCTCTGTATAGCTGTGGAAAGACTTACAATTTTTAATAGTTCTATGACTTCCTTGGGATACCTCTAATGTTCTACAAAGTCCTCATGCTATAAATACTTGCCTATCTCTGTCTCATATTAAACCTCTACTTTAGGCACAATTCTCCCAGCACCTTGAGCTTCTTTCTTTTTACAAAGGGGTAAGGCTTCTGTCTCCCCCACCAGAGTTTTCACTGGGGCTTGGTGCCTACACTATGAATCCACTGCTCCTGGAGGCCATTTTCATTTTTATTGGATAGGAAAGAGAGAGATTTAGAAGGGAGGGGGAGATAGAGGGAGAGAGACAGAGAGACACCTGCACACCTGCTTCACTGCTTGTGAAATAAATCCCCTGCAGGTGGGAAGCCAGGGGTTCAAACCAGCATCCTTGTGTGGGTCCTTGTGCTTCACACTAGGTGCATTTAACCCTGTGTGCCACTGCCTGGCCCCTCTTCTCTATATATAATTCCTCTTTTGTTTGACTCATGGCAACAACATTAGTGTCTGAAATTATTGATGTATTTTTTAACATTTTATTTATTAGATAGAGATATAAGTAGGGGAGGGAGAGATAGAGAAGGAAAGAGAAAGAGAGAATCTATACCATGGCTCCACTACTTTGAAGGATTCCCCTTGCAGGTGGAGGCCAGGGTCTTGAACCTGGGTCCTTGTGCATGGTAATGTTCATTCTACCAGACACACTACCAGCAGGCTTTGTTTATTCACTCTTGTCTCTACTGCCATGTAGTATTTACAGAAATAAGGAACATATCTGTCTTGTTTGTTAGTATACTTGTAGTTTGTAAGACATCTTTTGGTACACAATAAATTATTAAATGAGAACCTATATCTGTATTATACTCTATTTAAATAGAGTTTTCCACAAAGTTATGACTGAGAGCATTTTATCTCCTTTCTTTCCTAAACATTGAGTTTAACCAAGTACAACTTATTTATCTATGTGTAAGTTGAGGTGATAATTTCATTTTTAAATTGCTAACATAAATGATGAAAGAAAAGATGGTGTTGACAGATAGTAATGCTATATAAGGTAGCATGGATCTAAAAGCATATGCTATTATTGTACCAAAGTAAATGACTCTGGGGGGAGGGCTTCCAGGTTCTACTGCATAATGGTGGAGGAGGACCTGGGGGGTAGGGGAGGTTGACAGAGAGTGTTTTGCAGAAAACTGAGAAATTTTACATATGTACTAACAACTGTATTTACTGTTGAATGTAAGTCATTAATATGTATCAATAAAAATAGACCTATAAAAAGTGAGTTACAAGAATAATTTGTTTCTTGATTCATTTAGAAGTGATATTTCTAATATATTGTAGGGTTTCAACTGTGAAGTAGCATTATTTAAAAATGCAGAATAGTCTAAATGTGATAGAGACATAAATGAGAACAGTGGCAATGGTATTGTAGACTCACTCAGTATAGAATTGCTCCAAACCTTTAATTTGTAAGAAACATGTTATCTATGATGTACAATGAAATGTATGTACATCACACCCAGTAAAATGAAAACAAAACAAAACAAAAAAATCTGCTATTAAATGAATTAAATGTTCAAAAAGCACATGAAAATGAATATTTAATTTAAATTACCAGAAAACTTTTTTTTGTAGCTGTATCTCCATAAAATGAACCATTAGTAATTTTTTTATTTTTTAGCTCTCTAATCTCATGAGGCTTAAATAGATAAAGTTAACAATACTAAATAATGAGGTAACTTGCATCTATGTTAAAAGTCACTTTCAGGTAAGAAAAGGAGTCTTATAAGTATAATTATCAGTTTTAAGTGAAACTGACAGCCTGGAAAGATACAATAAAATAGCTTCAGGACAATAGCAAATTTCACTAAAGTAATGGCAACCTATCATCTTTAATGAAATCATGTTCTTTGAGTTAGAAAAATTAGTGTTTAGTATGCTATAAAATATAAATTGAAAAGAAATTAAAGAATAAAATAGCAAGGATGAATAAAAATAAGATGCATTTTAGATTCTTAAAACAAAAACATCTTTGTGGGGACACAAAGCCAGAAAATTGGAATCTATGTGATTATAGAAAACATTCATCAGATGATTTTATTTTTGAATCTAATTTATTTTTAACATTTTTAAAATAATTTTTATTTATTGGATAGAGACAGCCAGAAATTGAGAAAAGGGGAGTGATAGAGAAGAAGAAACAGACACCTGCAGCATTGCTTAACCACTCACGAAGCTCTCCTGAAGGTAGGGACTGGGAGCTTGAACCCTGCTCCTTGTACATTGTAATGTATGCTCAACCAGGTACACAACCACTCACCCCCTAATAAGATGGTTTTATGCTTTGCAGAACACTGTAGAATTACTATATAGAATGATTAAGTCTTGTGATACTTTTCTGTTGCTGCAAAGATGACTCTTTAAAGCAAGTATATGAAAATTATAGAAATATAAGATATTTGGTGCTGAGCCACGGCATGGAGAAGAGAGAGAGGAGATCCAGAGCGAAGAGGGAACACAAATCTTTATTTGCACTGGCACCTCAGAGTTGGGTGAGAGAGAAGCAGGTTGGGCCACGTGGAGGTAGCAAAAATGGCCGCCTCACGCAGCAACCTTTCCTGCGTCTAAACACCGAAGTGAAGGGCCGGCAAGAGAGAGAGGTGTGGAAGAAGAAGGGCTTTTATGGGAGTGGCTCTCATGAGAATGGGAAGGGGGAGGAGTAACCATAGCACTGCAACTATTGCGGGGAATAGACAATGCCCTGAGGGCACAACATGGCGGAACAGGCACTCCAAGAATGTCCCAACTCTCGCAGGAACTAGCAATAGCCTGAGGGGACAACATGGCAGATGTGACTGCATCTGCACAATTTCCCAGCATCTCCCCATTTCCTCTTATCTAATGGCCACAGTATAGGAAATTTAGAGTGGAGCAGGCTTAAATGTTTTTAAGGAATGCTGTGCTCAGGTGGGAAGATGTAGAACGTTTTTGTGGGGGCGGGAAGACTTACATGGCTGCCAGCCTTGTGAGATTATGTGTCCCCCCTGTGCTCTCTCTTTGTAGAGAGAGAGACTTACCTGGAGGGACTTATCTCATAGGTTAAGCTCTGCCAGGCTCCACCATCTCCTCACAGTTTTTCTACATCTTTCCCTATCTTTCTGTCTAGTCATTGCATTAAGATGGGTCAATGTCTGTAAAAGACTCCGTCTGTGACCGAAGTATAGTGGTGTAGGGGTGAACAGAAAACTTCTGGGCATAAACCTGAATGATATAACAAAACAGGAAGGGACAAGTAGGGGAGTAGTAAAAGCCAGTGTGATGTCAAGGGAAGGATTGGTGCACAAAGGAACGTTCCCTGTCTCTTGGGGGGGGCAAGGGTTTGTAATGAGGGGGGGTTTCCTGCCTCAAAGTGCAGGGCCTGGAGGTGGGAGGGCATGGCCCACCAAGCAGAGGGCTATTTGGCATTGTATAGTCCTCAAGGCAACAGTCTGTAAAGTCTATGAACTACTCAGGGTCAGTCTATGAAAAACCAGCAGTGTGAAGGGAAGGAAGCTGCTGTAAAATTGTGTAAAGTGTCCATAGGGTAAACCAGCAAGTCCAGTATAAGTGTCAGTCCAAAGTAGGCAACTAGGGGGAGAAATGGCAGGGGGTGAACACTGCATGAGGAAGGTCAGCCGCTGGAATTCTGCTTCTCTGTAGACAATGAGCTGGAACCGCCAAAACGTGACAGGCAAAGCAGAAGTAGAAAGGGCAGGCAGGCAGTAAAAAAGTTCTGTCCTTGGAGTCTGTGAATCAGGTTCTTCAGATCATGTCAGGTGACATCTAGGGTTTCAGGGGTGTGCCACTATAGTCGTGCCATCTAGTTGGTGATGTCAGGGTGTGCAGGGGTCCAGATGTTTTTTTCCGGGATTCCTGTGAAAGAAACACAAACAATCTGCTTCTCGTGGTTAGCAGGGCATTTGATTTGAATTTTTTATAGAAAAAGAGGTTTGGTGCCTTAGCCAACTGAGTATTAGGGGATGTATCTTTCCTATTTATTTATTATTATCTTATTATTATTTGTCATGGTAATCAGCCGTTATCTGGAAGGTCCTGGGTGATTCATTGGAAAAAAGAACTTATCTTTTAACAAAGACTCTAAGGTGTAGGGAAGCAGGAACTTATCTTTTAACAAAGACTCTATGGTCATGCCAATAGCAACCTTGAGGGCACATGTGGCTCCCCACATGTCCCCTTTCCATATATATATATGCATGTTTTGATGTTCAGCGGAATTTATTTTGTGGCAGGATGGACTGTGCCTGTCTTAGGTTGGGGATCAGCATTACATCTTACCTGTCATTGGAACACCTGGTCATTTTTGCCCAGTAGTACCAGGTGCCCTGTCTTAGGTTGACTGGATAGCACTAGTTTCCCCTTTACCCATCATTGGCTAGCCAGCTTTTAATGCAAGGAAAACAGCATAAAGTTCTTTGTACTGAGGGGAATTATCAGGAAGCTCAGTAAAGAGAGGTTTAGGGGGTTGTTTGTCTGGGTAATATATAAGAGCAGCAGCTCCCTTTATTCCACCATCAGTGAAGACTGTAGGAGCAGAGGGGATGGGATCCCGAGAGAAAAGTTTAGGTACTAGTAGAGGCAAAAGAGGTAAAGAAGCTATCAATTTATTAGAAGGAAAATGGTTATCTATTTGTCCTGGAAACCCCATGAAGCTTATGGCAAAACAGGAATGATGGCATATGAGCCACTCTGTATCTGTGAGAGAAAAGGGAAGAATAATTAAATCCGGTTCTTTCCCTAAGACCTGCACAGACCTATTTCTCCCTTGGCAAACCATGAATGCTAACGTGTCTATCTCAGTGAGGAGTCTTGGAGCTCCACCTACTGGCATGTGAAGCCACTCGAGAACCCCAAGGTTCTGCCACAATGCCCCTACTACTGTCGGGGTGGAGTTAAAGATTAGAAGGTTTACCGAAGAGGAGGGGGAGAATCGAACAAGGTGCATGTCCTGGAGGGCCTAGTTAACCCTTTCCAGTGCCAAGGAGGCCTTGGGAGTTAACCTACCTTTTGAGGAGGGCTGCTTGTTTCCTTTTAACAGGTCAAAAAGTGGTTGGAGGCAGCTAGTAGGCAGATAAAGATACTGCCTAAGCCAATTTAAATTTCCAAGAAAACTTTGTAAAGAAGCAAGAGTGAGGTTAGAAGGAAAAGTAACACTAGGTTTTAAGGGACGAATTTGCATTAGAGAAATCTCTGAACCTAAGAAAGATATTGGAGGAATTAGCTATATCTTCTCAGGAGCTACATTAAGGCCACTTTTCTTTAAGGCAGGAATGAGAAAATCAAGTAGGGCACAGAGATCTGTATCTAATTCTCCCCATATTAAGACGTCATCCATGTAGTGAAAAACATTAAGGCCCTTATGAATATATGGAAAAAGGGCAGATTTAACAGCCTCTTGACAAATTGTAGGACTATTGGCCATTCCCTGGGGCAGCACCACACATTCAAATCTATCGGCAGGGCTGGCGTTATTAATAGAAGGAACAGAAAAGGCAAAACGTTTACAATCTTGTGGATGCAAGGGGATAGAGAAAAAACAATCTTGTATATCAATAGCTATGATTGGAATTCCCGTGGGAATTGCTGAAGTAAGAGGCAAACCCCTTTGGGGGGAGCCCCAGACCTGCATGGTTTTATTTACCTCATGGAGATCTTGGAGGAGGCGCCATTTTCCTGAGTGCTTTTTAATCACAAAGACAGGAGTATTCCATGGGCTTCTGGAATGACGAATGTGTCCCAAGGACAACTGCTCTCGGATGAGCTCTTTTAAATTTTCTAGCTTATCCCTAGGCAAAGGCCACTGTTCCACCCAGACAGGCTCATTAGAAAGCTAGTCTGAGCAGGGAGTTTGGTTACGAACAGTGGCAGTTAGTATTGGGGGTGCTGATTAGATCTAGTCTTGCAGGAGCAGGTGTTATGCTCTGCAAAGGCATCTGTGGATATCCTAACATCAAGACATTCCAGAAGATCCCTGCCCAGTATGTTGGTGCTAATATCAGCTACCAAAGGGCGGAAGTGTCCGGTAGTCCTTTCAGGGTCTTCCCACATAAGCGAATCTCTTGTGAGAAAGGCTTGGGACAATCCTCCAACTCCGTGTAAATGGTGGCTTGGGAGGAGTTCCCAATTTGGGGGAACCTCTGCTTGCCTTAAAATCGTCTTTTCTGCCCCCGTGTCAATCAAAAATTTAAAAGGAATATTGCCAATCCTTACTGTCATAGTAGGGTGACCTCATTCTAAAACAGGAGTGGTCCACAAAATCTCAGGCCCTGAATTTGTACCATTCAGGGGCATGCCATCTTTATGAAATTTGGACCCAACAATCTCTTCCAATGAAAACCTTTCTGACGTTTAGGACAAGGTGTTCGTGGCCTCTTGCTCCTTGACTGAAGGCGGGGTTGCCCTGACTGGAGGCATGGTTGCCCTGACTGGAGGTCACAGCTTATCTGGACATTGGTTACACCAATGCCCTTGGTGACCGCACTGAAAGCAGGCCCCGTTTTGATTATGTGGGGTAACTGCATAAGCCTGTGTCATAATGGGTTCCCCATAAGAACATGATCTAAGTTCCTGTGTTGCTAAAATCCAATTATCTGGGTGTTGGTGTTTAAGACTAAGGCATGCCTGATGGAATTCTGGAATCATGCCATCCCAGACAATAGAGCGCAGGAGGAGAGAACGGACTTCAGGATTATAAATCTTTCTCTCTAAGGTTGACCGCACCCTGGAAATGAAGTCAGCTAAGGATTCATCGGTTTTTTTGTGCGAAGGGAGTTAATGGGGACTGAGGCCTCTCCTGTGGATGGGGTTAACCTTTCCCATGCTTGTGTTGCGCAGATGCGTACCTGTTCACAATAACCAGTTGGAAACTTGGCTTCTGCCTGCTGAATTCCAGTTTCAAACTCTCCTGCTCCAAACAATGTATCAAAATTCCATTCTAGCTGTTTGGACTATTTTTTTGGGTTTGTTTAGAGCATTCATCATGAAAGCATGCCTCCCATTGCAGGTAGAGGGTGTCTGGGAGTGCAGCACAAGCTAAGTCTCTCCAATCTTGGGGGGTATTAAGGTGCTGGAAAAAGCTTCGCAAAATGGACTTGGTCCATTGGGGCATGATTCCGTCCTCCTTCACTGCCTTTCTGAGTTCTCTGAGTTCTTAGGAGGAGTATGGATGCCACACCTGAGGGTTTTGTTTATTGGGGGCCACATTTACCGGAAAAGTGTGGATTTGGTTTGATGACGTGGGGGAAGGAGTCATGGAAGTGGGAGCTGCTAGGGTAGCGGCTCTTGGAGCTGCCAGAAGAGAACTCTTGGGGCAAACTGTAGAGGAATTAGGGTGGTTAAGCACTGAGAACATCTCTTTTAACTTTTGTATCTCAGCCTCAAGGTCTCTTAATGATGAGGTATCAGCAGGGGGAGGAGTCATGGAAGTGGAAGCTGAAGAAGGCTGAGAGGGATTAAGCGCCAAGAACATATCCTTTAACTCTTGTATCTCAGCCTCAAGGTCTATTAACCTGTTGGCAGGATGCCTTATACATATCCTGAAAGTTGCAAACATAGCCAAGAGAACCCACGGTGTAGCTCCAATTGAAGCATCTCTGAGATCGAGAGCCTGTCCCATGAGAAAAGAATAGAATGTCTGGGACGCCTCCTCGTAAAGCAGAAAAAATCCCATGGTGGGGGGAAACGTGGGGCTGCAGAGTCAGGCGGCTGCCACTTACCTGTGTCTGGGCGGCTTCTGGACCTCATGCCGGGCCACCCAGTGGGGTGTGAGCACGGGACACATTGGGCGCCAGGTGTTAAGCTGTGCCATGGAGAAGAGAGAGAGGAGATCTGGAGCAAAGAGGAAACACAAATCTTTATTTGCACTGGCACCTCAGAGTTGGGTGAGAGAGAAGCAGGTTGGGCCACGTGGAGGTAGTAAAAATGGCCGCCTCACACAGCAACCTTTCCTGCGTCTAAACACCGAAGTGAAGGGCTGGCAAGAGAGAGAGGTGTGGAAGAAGAAGGGCTTTTATGGGAGTGGCTCTCACGAGAATGGGAAGGGGGAGGAGTAACCATAGCACTGCAACTATTGCAGGGAATAGACAATGCCTTGAGGGCACAACATGGCGGAACAGGCACTCCAAGAATGTCCCAACTCTCGCAGGAACTAGCAATAGCCTGAGGGGAAAACATGGCAGATGTGACTGCATCTGCACAATTTCCCAGCAATTTGGAATAGTAGAATAAATGGACACAAAATCTTCAACAGTTCAGCTTCATTAACAAGGTTCAGTAGTTGTTATATTTTCTTCTTTATTGGGGGATTAATGATTTACAGTCTACAGTAAAATACAATAGTTGGTACATGATAACATTTTTCAGTTTTCCAAATAACATTCTAACTCCCCACCTAGGTCCTTCTCCACCACCATGTTGCAGGACCCAAACACTCCCCTCTTTGCCTCAGAGTCCATTATTTTGGTGTAAGTCTCCAAATCCAGTCCAAGTTCTGTTTTATATTTTCCCTTCTGTTCTTATTTTTAAATTCTATTTATAAGTGAGATCCCATATTCATCCTTATTTTTCTGGCTTATCTTACTTAACATGATTCCTTCAAACTCCATCCAAGATGAAGTGAAAAAGGTGAAATCACTAATTTTAATAGCTGAGTAGTATTCATATATATATTCATATATTCATATATTCATCTGTTGTTGGACACATAGGTTGCTTCCAGATTTTGGCTATTACAAATTGTGCTACTGTGAGCATAGGTGTACATAGATCTTTTGGGATGGGTGTGCTTGGTTCCTTAGGATATATCCCCAGGAGAGGAAATGCAGGGTCATAGGGTAAGTCCATTTCTATCCTTCTGAGAGTTTTCCAGACTGCCCTCCCCAAAGATTGGACCAATTTGCATTCCCACCAGCAGTGCAGGAGGGTTCCTTTGTTCCATAACCTCTCCAGTGTTTGCTGTTGCTATCATTTCTGATGCATGAATTTTTCACAAGAGTTGAAGTGACACCTCATTGTTGCCTTTATTTGTATTTTTCTAACAATCAATGACTTGGAGCAACTTTTCACATGTTTTTTGGCCTTTTGGATCTCTGATGAATATTCTGTTAACATTCTTTCCCCATTTTTGGATGGGGTCATTTGTGTGTTTTCGTGTGTCTGTGTGTCTCTGTATGTGAGTTCTTTATATATTTTGGCTATTAGCCTCTTGTCTAATGCATAGCATGTGAAGATCTTCTCCCATTTTGTAAGGGAGAAAGATCCCTTTGTTTAGGTGGTGGTTTCTTTTACTGTGTGGAAGCTTTTAAATTTGATGTGTTCCCATTGGCTAACTTTTGCTCTTGTCTTCCTTGTAATTCAACTTGTGTCATTGAAGACACATATAAAATTTAGATGGAAAAGAGTGCTGCCAGTATTTTCCTCTAAGTACTTGATAGTTTCTGGTCTAACATCCTTGTTCTTGATTCATTTGGAATTTCTTTTATGTCTGGTGAAATGTAGTGGTTCAGTTTTATTCTTCTGCGTGTTTCAACCCAATTTTTCCAACACCATTTGTAGTCTGGATACCTTTGTAGAATATTAGATATCCATATTTTGGGGAAGCTTATTTCTGGGCTCTCAATACTATTCCACTGGTCATTGTGACTATTTTTTTTTTTGCCTCCAGGGTTATTTTCTGGGGCTTGGCACCTGCACTATAAATCTGCTGCTCCTGGAGGCCATTTTTTCCCATTTTTGTTGCCCTTGTTGTTTTTATTGTTATTGTTGCCATTGATGTTGTTGTTGGATAAGACAGAGAGAAAATGAGAAAGGAGGAGATACAGAGAGGGGATATATGGTAGCATGTAGCTTTCATGTAGAGAACACTTGTACACACTTCTCCCAACCTTCTGTTATTAATTTTAATTTTATAGATAAGGAATGGAGCATAGAGCTTGAAAATGCTAAATGATGAAACACCTGCTTCACTGCTTATGAAGCGTCCCTGCTGGAGATGGGGACTAGTGCCTTGAACCCAGTTCCTTGTGCCAGTCTTTGTGTGCTTATTCAGATAAGCACTAGGTGTGCTAACCCGGATTCACCACCACCCACCCCCCCCAAATTTTTTAACATAACTCTACCCCTTGTTTCTAAGCAACATAAACTCTAATTGGCTTTGGCATTCAGACACACACACACACACACACACACACACAGAGGCACACAAACCCCAATGCAAGTTTGGGAAAACATTTACTGTGTTTTAACATTTAGTCTTCTAATAATGAGTAAGTCAACAACTCTTTTGAAAAGTATATAATATGTTACTCACTTTACAAAGACAAATAAAATACAGTCCATGATATCACAGAACTAAAAGTCTAGTATAAACCATCAACACTGAGAGACAGACTGAATGTTAGTCCTGTCGAGACTTTGCTGGGTGCATGCCGAATTACTTCTTGGGAAATGTAAGTAGCTGGAAACTCATTCACTTTATTTCATCTTGTCTGATACCTACTGAGTTCTTCTGATGGGTCAGTACTAATTATTTTGGTAGCATGTAGATCTCATGTAGAGAACACTTACTACTAGAGTGGCTGCATGATGGACAGCTGTACACACTTCTCCCAACATGTTATTAATTTTTATTTTATAGATAAGGAATGGAGCAGAGATCTTGAAAATGCTAAATGATGAAGTGAGATTTGAACTCTCTTTGAATTGTCCACACAGTCTTTGCCTTAAACTTGTAAACCTTATTGTCCCATCCCCAAAAATAAAGAAGAAGCTTTTTCTTTCCCTGTTGGGGCCCATGTGTTCCATCTTGGAAGGCGAAGGGCAGTGCTGTGTTCTGGAGTAATGACAAGGTGTCTGCCTGCCTTGTTAACAAGCTTTGTTTGCGTCGTTTCGATGGTGTTCTTAATGTTCCTGAGACCTGATTTGTGTTTGTTTAATTATAATATAGTCTGGCACTTTGACATTTAATTTTCTGGTTTGGTTGTAATTATCTTCCATGAGAGTAAGAGCAGAGTTGAATTATATTTACTTCCTTTCTTCTTCTCTTTTATCCCCCTAAACATGCAAATCTGACTGTGACTCACTGTGTTCCACTCAGCCTTCTTTCTGGATGACTGACCTGGGAATCAGCCTTCAGGACTGTGGCTGTATGGTCAGGCAGAATCCAGCTGGTGGGAGCCTGAAGCCAGTAGCGCAGACACAGCATGGCACCGCCCTAGGTCAGCACATCAGGCTGTGCTATGAGGGGCACTGTCTGCCTCCACACTGATGGTGCACCTTGGGTCACTGGAGAAACTCCTGAGGACAGCGGGGGCACTACCAAGTGGCCTCTGCTCCTCTTTTCAGATAATTAGGTTTTTGCAAAATAAATGGTGTTGTTCCTGAAGAATTCTATTTCTCAGAGGTGAGCTTTTACTTGGTGGTCCGGTTAGTAGAGTTGCCATTTCTTTAAATCGGGACTATAATAATAGATCCTGCAGTGTCTCACAGAGCAAAGCCAATGTCTCCCACTCACATGGTGTCCAGTCATGCATAATGAGAGGGCCTTATTGCCACAATCACTATATGAGAAAGGACTTCTGATCATTTACTTAGTTATTTGCTTACCAGCTTAGCAGTGGTCACCATCCTTGTAATATCTTATACCCACAGAGATTTTTTTTTTTTGCAACACTCCACTTAAACATAACAGAAAATATTACCCACACAGGGGATGCAGACTGGTGTAGCCCATTTGAAGAACTGTATGGGGAAATCCTTAAATAAAAATGTATTTACTTTATGATCCAGTAATACCACTCAGGCATTTATTTATCCAAAGGATGCACAATCACTGCTTCAAAGGGACATTGTGCCCCTGTATTCATAGTTGCATTATTCACAATAGCCAAAGTGTGGAAGCAGCCAAAATGCTCATTGCCAGATGACTGGATAAAAAAATTATGGGATATATACTTCATGGAGTATACTCTGTAATCAACAAAGGCAATAGTTCATCCTTTGGAATGAAATGGAACAAAATAGAGGTGATTATGCTTAGCAAAAATAAGTAAAGAGGAAAAACAAGTGAAAAAAGGGCTGGGGTAACTAGCATAATGGTTATGCAAAGAGAGTTTCTTTAAATTTTTTATTATCTTTATTTATTTATTGGATAGAGATGGTCAGAAATCAAGAGGAAAGAGGGGGGACAGAGAAAAAGAGAAACAGATACCTGCAGCATTGCTTCACCACTCATGAAGCTTTCTCCCTGCAGTTGGGGACAAGAGGGCTTGAACCTGGGTCCTTGCACATTGTAACATGTGCGCTCAATCAGGTGTGTCACCACCTGCCCCCCAAAAAGACTTTCATACCCGAGACTCCAAAGTCCCACACCACCATAAAGCAGAGATGAACAGTGCTCTGGTTTAAAAAAAAAAAAGTACAAAAGTAAGTAAAGAGAAGAAAGACAGATGGTTTCACTCATGTGGAATCTAGAGAACTGATACACATGAACTTGCAACAAACAAACAACCTTTGTAAATCTTAGTGAGAACTATGGTGACCATCTGTTATATTTGGGAAGTGGGAGAGTAGAAACATAAAACCTTGGTGGTGGGTGGTGTGGAACTATACACTGTAATTGTACAATCTTGTAATCCACTGTTAATCATAATTTTTTAAAAAGATACTTTAAAAATCCCAATTATGTTAGAACTCCACAGAATTAGAAGGAAATCTGTGAATTTATCATTTATGAGCCTCACATCTCTTTGAATCTTAGAGTTCTCCATTGATATGCTCAATCCAGTGATGTCTAAATACCACCAACCACTCTAGTCTTCTCATCTCTTTCCTTACTTAATTACCACTGCATAAGTAGAACTACAGCCTCCCTATAATCTTATGATACTAAAACAGTTTTGAACATATCCTAGTCTTTCTCATTCCTCTGACCAGTCAGGGAATCACCTTTGCTGTTGGCTCCAGAATTTAGAGAATGGGTAGAAAAAGACAGAATGGAATAGAAATTAGAAACATAGTCATAAGGGCTGGGGGTGGGTAGCATAATGGTTATACAAATATCCTTTCATGTCTGAGGCATCAAAGGTCCCCTGCACCCCCACCATAAGCTAGAGCTGAGCAATACTCTGGAGCAGGAGGTCGGATGGGGTAGTGGGGATGGGAAATGGCTCATCTGCTTGAGTGCTTATTGCAGTTACAAGGACCCAGCTTCAATCCCTCCTCCCCCCATTGCCACCTGCAGGAGAAAGCTTCCCAAGTGGTGAAGCAGTTGCAGGTATCTTTCTCTCCCTCTGTATCTTCCCTGTATCTCTCTGTTTCTCTCTGTCTCTGTTTAAAAGAAAGAAGGGAGAGAGAGAGGAGGGAGGGAGAGTGTCAGAAGCCAAGTTTATCAAAGAGCTTAGTCTGCAGAAAGAACAGTGGAAGAGATAGGAAAGGCTATATGTGGTGGGGGAGGCTCTAGGGGTCTGGGATTTTGAGATCAGCAGTTCTGAAACAACTATAAGATGTAAGAGGCTAAAGAGAAGGAAATAACTCCAGGATATTCTGCTGTGTATTAGATGTTTTGTTTCAAGGAGTATAATATAAATTTTTATTTATAAAGTAGAAACACTGTGAGATAGAGCATATGTTCACATGTATCCATAAATTAGGGCAAAATATATACCTGAAAGCAAAAGTACACAATAGTCTGTAGTGAGTCAGAATCAAGTTCATAATGAAATGGTGTCTACTTAGATACCTTCCTCATCTGCTTCCTATTACACTTCCCTCACTCCCTCCAAAGCTAACCTTATCAAAGAAAAGGACTGCAAAAGCTGAATAAGGGCAATAGATTGTCATACTTTAACAATGACTCTTTAGTCACTATCAGGCCACACCATAAGCTGGGGTCCTATTCAGGGAGTCCTGAGATTCCCAAACAGACATGATGGGCCTAAACCTCGAATAAATCCCTCTCTTCATTGTTACTGGTCATCTTTATCAGGAACAACAAAATAGACCCCTTTGTGGACCCACATAGGACCTTACCCTCAACTTGGATCAACAATGGTGTAGAGAATGTTCCATCCTCCGAAGGGAGGCTGGACAACATACTCTATGTTACACCTGAGGAAGATGGCTCAATATTAGGGCAGCTTGGAATGTTCCTACTCATGACCACAGAATGTGAGCTCAGATCTACAGGGATGCAGAGGTCACATAGGCTCCTAAGCTGAATAAGGCCCCTAGACCAAATCAAATAGATGGGATTCACAGTCAACAATATTTATACTGCTTTCCCATATTTGGGAGCTACTCTCTTCCATGATCCAGCTTTCTGGTCCTTTTTCCAGCCATGACATCATCTCCCCAGACAATACCTTGGATCCACCTGCATTTCAGATATCAGGCTCAGGAAAAAAAATTAGAATATCCACAGGCCCTTTGGAATATAACTAAAATATGACACCCCCAACTTTTCATCTGCACTACTCCAGCCTTTAAGTTCATGATTAATCAACAATCTGTTTGGCTTTGTGTGTTAACTCTATTTCCAACCACCAGGTTCTTCTAGATGCTAGCATGATGCCAAACAGACTTCCCTGGAAAGACAACCCCACCAATGTGTCCTGGAGCTCTGATTCCCCAAACCCCCACCCCACTAGGGAAAGAGAGAGGCAGGCTGGGAGTATGGATCAATCTGTCAACACCCATGTTCAGCAGGGAAGCAATTACAGAAGCCAGACCTTCTACTTTCTGCTTCCCACAACAATCTTGGGTCCATACTCCCAGAGGGTTAAAGAATATAAAAGCTATCAGGGGAGGGGATGGGATACAGAGTTCTAGTGGTGGGAATTGTGTGGAGTTGTACCCCTCTTATCCTATGGTTTTGTCAATGTTTACTTTTTATAAATAAAATTAAAAAGAATAATAAATAATAGTATATCAGTCTTTAAAAAAATAGAAACACTGACAAGACCATAGGATAAGAGAGGTATAGTTCCACACAATTCCCACCACCAGGACTCCATATCCCATCCCCTCCCCTGATAGTTTTCCTATTCTTTAACTCTCTGGAACCCAGGATCATTATGGGGTTCAGAAGGTGGAAGGTCTGGCTTCTGTAATTGCTTCCCTGCTGAACATGGTCGTTGGCAGGTTGATCCATACTCCCACTCTGTCTCTCTCTTTCCCTAGTGGGGCAGAGCTCTGGGGAAGTGATGCTCCAGGACATATTGGTGGGGTTGTCTGCCCAGGGAGGTCAGGTTGTCATCATAGAAGCATCAGGAACCTGGTGGCTGAGAAAAGAGTTAACATATAAAGCCACACAAATTGTTGACTAATTATGAACCTTAAGCCAAGAATATTTCAGATGAAGATTTGAGGTCTCCATTTTGGAACTAGCTAGGAGGTCTATTTTAGGTATATTCCAAAGGGCCTATTACTTTACTAATTTTTGCCTGAGCCTGATTTCTTATATGCAGGTGGACCCAAGTTATTGTCTGGGGAGATTATGTCATGGCTGGGAAAAAGGGCTAGAAAGATGGATCAGGGAAGAGAGTAGCTCCCAAATATGGGAAAATATATAAATATTGTTTACTATAAACCCCATCAATTTGATATGAGGCTCATATTCAGCAAAGGATCCTATGTAACCTCTGCATCCCTGTAGGTCTGAGCTTGCATTCTGTGGTCATGAGCAGGAACATTCCAAGTTGCTCCAATTTCAAGACCCATCTTCCCAGGTGGTAGATAAGAGTATGTTATTCAACCTCTCTTCAAAGGATGGAACATTCACTACCATTGTTGATCCACATTGCGGGTATAATAGAATATTTCTTTGCAAGATTATCATGTACACTGTTGAAGTGTGTATTTTTCCCCAAACTTTTTTTCTTTTTTTTTTAATTTAAAATTGGCCCTTATGCTTTCAGTTATTGTATACATTACTACTATGAATTAAACATTAAGCAGCCAAAACTTTCTATATTTGTACAAACACATGAAAACACAGATTCTTTTCTAAATCTTGAAATACCATAGCATTTCATTTTCCCCTTTATCACTCAGTATGTATTTTGAACCTTTTCATACTAATATCTCATTATTTTTAATTTTTTATTAGCAATCGAGAGCAGAGGGAAGACATACAGGGGCAGAGAAGGATAGATATCTGCAGACCTGCTTCACTGCTTGTGAAGCAACCCCTCTGAAGATGGGAAACCAGGGGCTTGAACCTGTATCCTTGCACCAGTCCTTGCTCTTCACGCCATGTGTGCTTAACTGCTGTGCTAGTGCATAGCCCCCTATTCTTACATTTTAAGAATACAGTTTTCTAACTGATGAACATTTTTGGTACAAAGCAGATGTGAATACCAAATATATTAACCAGCTAGCTAAACTATGGAAGACTAAATGGAGTACATATGTTTTCTGGAAGTTGACCTAGAACTAGAGTTACTGAAAAACATTATTAGAGATGACTTGGATCCATGTCTGCATCTAGAGGATGTGGAAGCAAGCATGAGCCGCTGTGTAGTCACAAGAATCACTTCAGCTGATATTGTAGGGAGTTCTTAAGATAGGATGACACTCCAGGCCTTCCACATTCTGCACCCCATGAAGAGTTGTAGCCCGTACTCCCAGAGGGATAAAGAATAGGGAAGCTTACAATGGAGGGGAGGGGACACAGAATGCTTGTTGTGGGAACTGTATGGAGTTGTATCCCTGTTATCTTACAAACTTGCTAATCATTATTGAACCACTAATAATAATTCTAGAAAAAGATAGCACTGTCCCAAGTTGGGGCAAGGAGTCTACATATAGAAAAGAAAAAAAAAAAACTTCTGGTGGGCTTTTGATTAGAGTTTACAAAGCAGATCTACTAAGTACATAACGACTGAGGTAGAAAAAAATACTCAGGAGAAAAAGGCTACTTAGATTTGTAGCAAGGGCCACTAATCTTTAAACTTAGTTCACTAGTGTTCAGCTACAACATGTGCAGGCCCCAGAAGAATGACATCATGCGGGTCTGGGGAGATCAGACAGGAATGACAACAGTAGAGGGGGAGGCAAGAAGAGAACTGAAAGGGCTGACCTTCTGTCAGACACTTGCTTGAGTAACTAACTTTCCATACTCACAGTCCCTTGTGAATTTACGTGCTTTGCTATAGGTCATGACATCAGCCATATGCTAATTACACACATAGGCCATAATTCCTTTTGTTTATGGTCCGTGCATTCTCAACATCTAGGTCTTTGTCTTCATGACCAGTCACTAAGTGCATGTGTGCTTAGTTTTGGATTTTATAATATTGAACTAAAGTAGATAGAATTCCAGTCAGACCTTTCTCTAGGGGGTATGTTTAGCAAATCAGAGTAGTAAGAAAACATCCTTCAAATGGTACCCAGGTGGCTGGGAAATACATCAAAGGCAGGAAACTCAGGGAAGGAAGAATGACTATGAAATTCAAGTGTGATGAGTTTTGATGTAAGTAACTGAATGGTTAGAGATAAATTAGATGAGATACCTAAAGAGAAAGGGAGGGCGGTGACCCCTAAAACAAGATAATGGTGTCTTTGCTAATTGTTTCCTGAGGGCATAGATCTCATTCACCATTGTGGGAATGCAGTGTCAACAGCAATATGTGAGAGGAAACAGAACAGACTTACCAGGAGACTTGGATATGCATCCTGCTATGTGACCTTGGACAAATGCTTTAATACTCTAGATCTCATCTCCTCATTCCTGCCCCTATTCCTAGTGATGTTCTGGATCCATTTGTAGCATATGGTTTTCATTCTATTAAGAATGCACCCCTCCCTATCACCATCTCCCACAAGATTCTCTGTGCTTGGAATGCTTCCTTCCACCCACCAGTTGGCATCTCCTTGGAAGTCTCTCTGCTCTCCTAGATCTTATACCTCTTAGCCCACTGTACTTCTCCAAAACCCATTGACCTGTTTTTTTGTTTGTTTGTTTGTGTGTGTGTGTGTGTGTGTGTGTGTGTGTGTGTGTGTGTGTGTGTGTGTAAGGTGGGTGTCCCGAAATGACAGTCCCATGGAGGTGAGTTCAGATACACTATGGTCTCCCAATTGTATATCCAGTATCAAGGACAGAGCTGGATTATATTTTAAGATTTTAGGGGGTTCAGGCAGCTGCACACCCAGTTAAGTGCACATAGTACTAAGTGGAAGGACCAGCGCAAGGATCTGAGCTCGAGCCCCCAGATCTCCACCTGCAGAGGGATGTTTCATGAGTGGTGAAGGTCTGCAGGTGCCTATCTCTCTATATCCCCCCTTTCTCTGTCCTATCCAATAAATTTCTCTGTCCTATCCAATAAAAATGAGAAAATGGCCGCCAGGAGCAGTGGATTTGTAGTGCTGGCACCAAACTCCAGTGATAACCCTGGGGGAAAAAACTCAGTATTTTTTTCAACAGACCAATCAATTATTATGAAAATTGTTTATACTGAACTTCACCACAGTCCAACTGTTAAGTGTTAGGCCTATTATTGAGGGAAACATCCCTAATTTTTTTTTTTCTCTGTTTCTCTTTAGAACTCGATCTAGGCTTGAAAATGGTTTAGAATACTTTCTGCCCTGGTCTTCCCCAGTCCCTCCCTACAACCTTCCATATGCCATTGCAGATTCTGCCTCATTATAACATAGAAATGTTGTAAAAGCACTGTTACATTGTTACTCTTTTCATATAGGCACTGATTTTAACTTCAAGGGAACATTTTTATCTGGTATTCAAGTAATGAGAGGACACTGATTATTACTTAGCATGTCTCCGGGGATGGAAGAATCTGGCTTTACCTCTTTCTAGAGGGAGACAGTATCCAGAGCACCATTAATATCAACTTATTGAGTATGAATTATGTGCTATGTTAAAGACACCAATAATAATGAGTGTTGGCACCTATGAGATTTATGTGCTCTATCCACTATTTAAATATTAACTTGTTTAATTTTTACAACTCTATAAAATGGACTCAATTATTACCCCTCATACAGAGGAGAAAAGTGAGGAGAAAAAGAAAGATTAAGTAGCTTGTCTTGATCACATAGGAAGAGTGCATTGCTGAGAGGTGAAGTGAGATGAATGAGTTCACCTTCTGTTTCTTTAACTCCTATTTTAACCCTGTTTTGCATATGGGGAAACTGAAATTTATAGAAGTAATTTTACAGGCCCAAAGTCTCGTGTTCAGTACATAATCAATAATCCAGGTACACCTGAATCTAGTGCTTTAGGTCTAAGTGACCATGCCCATTGCTTATTCTTAAGCTCTGCTGCCTTTTTTCAGATTTGAAGTTAGCCGGGTCTTCTGGGCGTGCCCTCATATTCTGAGTAATCTCCAGCTCCCTCAGAACTAGCAGTTCTTGCATAACTAAAATGCATTACAAACCATTAGTATTTGTTTAATTATAAATTTTTCATGGAGAAGAGAAGGGACAGGAATCAGTGGCAGGAATGGTGTCACACCTGCCCCATCTTCAAAATCTTCTCTAGTGTACTCAAAGTTGAATGTTGCATTATCCAATTATAGCCAGTATCAGGTTTTCAGAAATGATACTGCTGTCTGATTTGAGCAGCAAAATCCAAGATTCTCAGGTTACACCAGTGTGCACAAAACTGCAAATTACCATCTTCCATCCCATATTTGAACAACAGGGAAGCTACAAGTGCATATAAAGGGGTCCCAGAAATAAGGTTATTCCTGATTCTTGAGAGAATAACAGTATGTGCACTTGTATGTGTGTGTGTGTGTGTGTGTGATGTTAGCATTTTTTAAAAATCTTCACTGTACTATGCTCATCATCTGAGGAACAGAGCTATATCCTTATAAGGCTCTACTGAGAATCCAAGACATGATGTATGTATGGTGAAAGCACTATAAAAACTGCTAAGTGCTGAACAAAAGAAGAATATTATTATTATTATTCAAGAAATTCAATTACACCACAGGGATCTCCTGGTTCAGCCATAACATGCAGTCCAAGCAGAAACTCTCCTTTTGTGTAAAGTTGTAACAAATTAGACCTCTTCTTAGGAAATGACATCACATATTAAGAAGCTTTTTTAAAATTCACTTTTATTTACAAATATGTGAATGATTGAAGGTACTAAAATGTAAGCACAATTGCAGTTTTTCTTGACTAACATCTCAATTCTTTATTTTTATTTATTTTAAATTATTTCTTTTTTATTTATTTATATTTGTTTATTTATTTTCCCTTTTGTTGCCCTTGTTGTTTAACATTGTTGTGGTTATTGATGTCGTTGTTGTTGCATAGGACAGAGAGAAGTGGAGAAAGGAGGGGAAGACAGAGAGAGGGAGAGAAAGATAGACACCTGCAGACCTGCTTCACCGCTTGTGAAGCGATTCCCCTGCAGGTGGGGAGCCGGGGGCTCGAACCATGATCTTTATGCCAGTCCTTGAGCTTTGCACCAAGTGTGCTTAACCCTCTGCGCCACCGCCCGACTTCCTTTAAATTATTTCTTTTGGGGGGGATTAATGTCTTACAGTTGACAGTAAATAAAGTAGTTTGTACATGCATAACATTTCTCAGTTTTCCACACAAGAATACAACCCCTACTAGGTCCTCTGCCAACCTGTTTCAGGACCTAAACTTTCCCCCCACCCACCCACCCCAAAGTCTTTAACTTTGGTGCACCAATATACAAAGTATTTTTGTCAGCATTTTGTAAAATGTAAATAATACAGAACACAAATTTTGCTATCAAAAAGTTTGCAATGTCTAGATAATTTCCAATTTAAAATCTAAATACCTTTGAAATTTTTGTGCTTTGGATTCATTTAGTTTGCAAGACTTAGCGATATTATATTGACTTAATTTTGTACAGTATATTTAGTTTGTCTGCTTTCCTGAATATAATGTTCTATTCGACCACAGAATGTGAGCTCAAATCAACAGGGATTCAGAGGTCACATAGGCTCCTAAGCTGAATATGGGCCCCAAATCACATCAAATTGATGGGGTTTATAGTCAACAATATTTATACACCTTTCCCATATTTGGGAGCTACTCTCTTCCCTGATCAATATTTCTGGCCCTTTTTCCAGTCATGACATCATCTCCCCAGACAATAACTTGGATCCACCTGCATATCAGATTTCAGGCTGGGGGGGGGGGGAAGAAAAAACCTAGAATAGCCACAGGCCCTTTGAAATATAACTAAAATATGCCTACTAGCTATCTACAAAATGGAGACTCCCCCCCCCACACACACACACACAACTCTTCATCTGCACTATTCCAGCCTTTAGGTTCATGATTAGTCAATACTTTGTTTGGTTTTGTATGTTAACTCTATTTTCAGCTACCAGGTTCCAGATGCTAGCATGATGCCAACCAGACTTCCCTGGACAGACAACCCCACCAATGTGTCCTGAAGCTCCAATTCCCCAGAACTCTGCCCCACTAGGGAATGAGAGAGATAGGCTGGGAGTATGGATCGACCTGTCAATGCCCATGTTCAGCGGGGAAGCAATTACAGAAACCAGACCTTCTACCTTCTGCATCCCACAATGACCTTGGGTCCATACTCCCAGAGGGTTAAAGAATATAAAAGCTATCAAGGGAGGGGATGGGATATGGAGTTCTGGTGGTGGGAATTGTGTGGAGTTGTACCCCTCTTATCCAATGGTTTTGTCAGTATTTCCTTTTTATAGATAAAAAAATTTCATTAGTGGTTTAATAATGATCAAGAAGGTTGTGGGATAAGAGGGGTACAATTCCATACAGTTCCCAACACCAGAGTCCTGTCACCTCCATTGAGCGCTTCCCTATTCTTATCCCTCTGGGAGTAGGTAACAAAGATCTTTATGGGGTGCAAGATGTGGGAGATAGGGAACATATGTAGGTGTATCCATAAATTAAGGGGAAATATATACCTTAAAATAAATGTGGGCAATAGTCTACAGTGACTCAACAAGTGCAGCAGACAAGTAGGAAGACCTTAAAAGGACATCATAAAGTACTTAATTGAATATAATGTTCTTGTCCTACTTGATTACAATGAAGTGAACTTCACTGTACTAACCTCTTTTTGTTGTGCCTGGGACTTACATATGTGTGATTTCACTGCTTCAGGACTATGTTTCTTATTTTTTTATATAACTTTTATTTATGAAATGGAAACACTGACAAGACCATAGCATAAGAGGGGTACAATTCTACACAATTCCTATCACCGAAACTCTGTATCCCATCCCCTCCCCTTATAGCTTTCCTAGTCTTTAACCCTCTGGGAATATGGACCCAGGATCATCATAGGGTGCAAGAAGGTGGAAGGTCTGGCTTCTGTAATTGCTTCCCTGCTGAACATGGGCGTTGACAGGTCGATCCATACACCCAGCCTGTCTCTCTCTTTCCCTAGTGGGACAGAGCTCTGGGAAAGCGGGGCCCTAACATCTCAATTCTTAGCTAACTTCAAACAAGCTTTAGTGAGTACATTATTATTTCCTATATTATTTTTTTCTTTCTATACATGTATAGACCCTGAAAAAGACTAAATATTATGGTTGTGAATCCTAAGCATGAACAATAAGATTCTCGACTCAACCAAAAACTGAAAAACATATCTAGCTATCTGTTTGTTACATATGGGCTGAAATCACTAATTGGAAAAGTTGTATTTACTGAGCAGTATTGAATACACTATACTATATTTTGACCCTGCCCCTTCTGATGAATATGCTTTTTTGTGTAATAGGTAATATTAAAATAGCTGTGGCATCTCATGGAAAACATACAATACAGTTAAAGAAACTTTCTCAAAAGAAATGTCCTATGAACAGTCAGAAAGTTAATATCAAATGATGACAGGAAAAGAGTGAACGGCAAATACAGAGTGCTGAAGAATGAAAGTGCAATGCTCATTTCAAGAAATGAAGGCTATGTTTAGTGTTTGACGTATCAGCTTTTCTTCTTCTACTCTTTAACATGTTACCTTGAACCAGTCTCATAAATCTCTTTTACTTTAGGCTTCCTAATCTATAACACACCTTGTCATTTTACATTTTTGATTTTTCTTTAAAAATTGATATTGGAGGCTGACGTTAATCCTAATTCCAATCCAGCATTTGGTATAGATTAAATCTTGTTTTAAATATGTTCACAGGATTATTAGGCAAACTAAAGAGCTATCATCACATTGAAATATGTTGTTGGGGCGGGATGGCATACCTGGTTGAGTGCATATAGTACTAAGTGCAAGCATCCTGGTTCCAACGCCGGTCCCCACCTGCAAGGGGGCAGCTTCACGAGCGGTGGAACAGGGCTGCAGATGTCTCTCTGTCTCTATCCTTCTCTGTCTCCCCCTTCCTCTCAATTTCTGTTTGTATCTATCCAATAAATAAATAAAAATAATAAGAAGAAATTATATATATAGTCTTGGTTTCCTGAGAATAAAGTTAAATGAAATTCTAAGTGTACTTAAATGTTATTTTTGCTTTCCTAAAAATTGAACAACTGCATCATTTTTTTTCCTTAACATGGCAATATTTTCTCACCTTTAAAGCCAATCACTCTCAACCTTCTGGATCAAAGGAGCCATTCATCATTCTTCTAAAGAGAAAATACTTCCCAGATTTCCCTGGGCAATAAGTATGTTAGATTACAGTTGTCCATGCTACCAAGATATAACCAAATAAAGCTGAGACATGAAGTCCCATTCTGCCCAGAATTACTTCTGATGTCAACTCTCGGGGACTAGAAATAAGTTCAAAGAAGCAAAACTACCTTCAATAGTCACACTTCAAACAATATAATTTTTTTTCACCAAAAGAACAGTTAATAATTAAAGCAGTTGGGAGTTGGGCAGTAATGCAGCAGGTTAAGCGCATGTGGTGCAAAACGCAAGGACCGGCAGAAGCATCCCGGTTCAAGCCCCCGGCTCCTCAGCTGCAGGGGAGTCGCTTCACAGGTGGTGAAGCAGGTCTGCAGGTGTCTATCTTTCTCTCCCCCTCTCTGTCTTCCCCTCCTCTCTCCATTTCTCTCTGTCCTATCCAACAACAACAATAACTATAATAATAAAACAACAAGGGCAACAAAAGGGAATAAATAAATATTTAAATAATAATAATAATTAAAGCAGATCTGAATGTTAGTGTTGAATAGTATTTACAATTACATCTGTGCTGAAATTTTTTTCTAAAAAACTTTTTGATAAAAACTGGTGTATTCATCAATATTTACATATATTAAGCTATAACACTCCATGAAAGCTGTGTACCATTGTAACTGCACACAGTGGGTAATAATAGGCTTTAAAATTCTAATTGTGACTTGTTTCAGGGACTGACCACTGATTGTTAAACAGTCCTGAGGGGGAAAATCATACTGGATGCTGGATTCTGGCTCTAATGTCCATTTTATTCTGAGACTTGTAGGTTGGTAGTCTTTCTTTGCCTAAAATGTACAATTCTTGAAAATAATGCTACTAAATGCATTTTTGTACATTGTTTCTTAACTATGTTGAATTATTTCCTTAAAGTAAATGTCAAGAGTAGGGGGTGGGGCTTAGGAGATAAGTCATTGGGTAGCGCATATGCTTTTCTGTACACATAACCCAGGTTCAAGTATCTCTACTGCTGCACTGGCAAAACTCTGATAATGTGTTCTCTCCCCTCTCTTTCTGTCTATTTTTATCTGAATAAAAAGGTTGGTTTGATAGTAGTGAACTGCATGAGAGAGACCCCCAATTCTATGAATGAATGAACATATTATTTCTGGAACAGGAAATACTTCTTTTTGTGACTTAATGTCTTTCAACTGGTGTTTTTGAGCAGTGGGGTATTAATTTTTATGTAACTGGCAAGATATGTACAGTAATAATGACAGTAAAAAAATAAATGCATTCCCTTTGTTGAGTGGTAATTGTGTATCAGGCATTGCTCTTAACTCTGCACACATGATTTTATCTGAATTTCAAAACAACTCTGGAGAGTAGGCAACTATTATTTCCAGTTAGAGGAGGTGATGTATCTGAGGAAGAGGGGCAGAAATGGCACCGCTATGGTTTTAGGTTTGTCAAACTTGACAAAGAATTAAAGAGAAAAGCCTGATTTTTATGAATTTTAAGCTTTACTCAGGAAAAATGAAAGCATACATACTGGAGTACACATGGAAATTGGGGGGGATTTATATGTCAAAGTACAAGCAGAGAAAGAGCAAATGCTTACATGTTGAAGCATGGCAGGCAGAGAGATACCGTATGCACAAAGGGGACTTGATTTTTAAGTTTTTAAAAAATATTTAAGTATTTTTTAAACATTTTTAATATTTAAGAGTGACTTACAAGATTATAAGATAATGGGGGTGTACACCACTCCTACCACTAAAGTTCTGTACCCCACCTCTCCCAATGGTAACTAACATACTTCTCCCAAGATCATAATTGTTGGTTGACTATATGTATATATTTTATATTTTTTCAAAACCTTATATTTTTCCAAGTCCCAGTGGAACTGAGGTCAGAGCCCTCTGATAATCTTACCATTAACATTTCCCTTTCAGGGAGTATAAACCAGAATTCTTTTGGGTGTACAGAACCAGGAGTTCTGGTTTCTTTAACTTCTTCTCTACTGGACATGGACATTAGCTGGTTGATCTATACCCTCAGCCTGTCTCTCTTTCCCTAGTAGGCTAGGATGCTGGAGAGGTGAGGTTCTGGGACATGTTGGTGAGTTTATCTCAAAATGGGATTGCAGAAGCCCTTGGAACTTGATGGTTGAAAGACTATTAGATATAAATGAGGATGAAATATTTAATAAATAGGGTCCAAGGAGCAAAAATAGAGCCAATGAAAGTAGGGAACATAGAGTGGAAAGAGGCTAGGATATCTATTTGGATGTGTTTCTAGGAGTCCAAGACTATAGTAATTTTTGCTTGAGCTTGATATCTCACATGAAAGTGGATTTGAATTATTGTCTGGAAGAATAGTGTCAAAGTGAAGAATGGGGACCAGGTGGTGGAGCACCTGACTGAACGCAGAGTTCTCCCTTTAACCCATGATCACCAATACTGAATATATATATATATATGTAACACATCATGTAAATATTCCATAGCTGTATTTTTAAAATTTCTTTATTGGGAATTTAATGGTTTACAGTTGACAGTAAAATAAAATAGTTTGTACATGCATAACACTTCCACATAACAATACAATCCCCCCCCCAGGTCTTCCTCTGCCATCATGTTCCTGGACCTGGACCTGACCTTCCCCCTACCCTAGAGTCTTTTACTTTGATGTAATACACTAACTCCAGCCCAATTTCTGCTTAGTGTTTTCCATTCTGATCTTGTTTTTCAACTTTTGTATAAGAGTGAGATGACCCCATATTCATTCTTTTGTTTCTGACTTATCTCACTTAACATGATTTGTTCATGCTTAATCCAGGATGGGGTAAATAAGGTGAAATAACCATTTTTAATAGCTGAGTAGTATATATATATATCCCACAACTTTCTCAGCCACTCATCTGTTGTTGGATACCTGGGTTGCTTCCAGGATTTGGCTATTAAAAATTGTGCCTCTATGAACATAGGTATATACAAGTCTCTTTGGATGGTTTTGTTTGGTTCCTTAGAATATATCCTCAGGAGAGGAATTGCAGGGTCATAGGGTAGGTCCACTTCTAGCCTTCTGAAAATTCTCGAGACTGCTTTCCATAGGGGGCTAGAACAATTTACATTACCACCAGCAGTGCCAGGAGGGTTCCTTTGTCCCCACAACCTCTCTAGAACTTGCTGCTGTTACCATTTTTGATGTATGGCATTCACACAGGAATGAAGTGTTATCTCATTATTGTCTTTATTTGCATTTTGCTGACAATCAATAACTTGAAGCTTTTTTTTCATATGTTTATTGGCCTTTTGAATCTCTTCTATGTATAATATTCGGTTCATATCCTCTCCCCACTTTTGGATGGATTCAGTTGTTTTCTTGTTGCTGAGTTTGGTGAGCTCTTTATATATTTTGGTTATTAGCCTCTTGTCTGATGTATGGCATGTAAAGATCTTCTCCTATTCTGTGGGTGATGGTTTCTCCTTTTTGGGTGATGGTTTCTTTTGCTGTGCAGAAGCTTTTTAGTTTGATGTAGGCCCACTGGTTTATTTATACAGAAAAGATTTTTTCCAATACTTTCCTCTAAGTATTTGATAATTTATGGTCTAACATCCAAGTCCTTGGTCCATTTGGAATTTACTTTTATGTTTGGTGAAATATTATGGTTCAGTTTCATTCTTCTGCATGTTTCAACCCATTTTTTCCAATACAGTTTGTTGAAGAGACTTCCCTTCTTCCATTTAATCATCTGGGCAACTTTGTCAAAGATTGATGTCCATAGGTGTAGGGGCTTACTTCTGGGCTTTCAATTCTATTCCACTGGTCAGTGTGTCTATTTATGTTCCATTACCAAGCAGTTTTGATTGCAATGGCCCTCTAATACAATCTGAAATCTGAGAGTGTGATCCCTCCAGTTCTGCTCTTTCTTCTCAAGATTGTTTGGCAATTCTAGGTCTTTTCTGGTTCCAGATAAACATTTGTAGCTTTCGTTCCATTCTCCTAAAAAATTGGTTGGAATCTTGATGGGAATTGCATTAAATTTCTATACAGCTCCAGATATCTTATTGTCTTTGTTGCTATAATGTAAGGGAATGATTTCTGAATTTCTTCTACTGACTTAGTGTTTGCATAAAGGAATGCCACTGACTTGAATGTTAATTTTGTAGCCTGACACATTACTGTATTTCCTGATAATTTCCAAAAGTTTCTTGCTGGATTCTTTAGTTTTTTCTGTTGTTTTTGCCGGGCTGGCTTCACAGGCAGGTAACAGACGACCAGGGACTCATGGTTGAGCTGTATCTCTTTATTCATGCAGGATGCAGCACAATCTAAGCCGAGCTAAGCTAAAACTAAAAACTATAAACAATCTTGTCCTTATAAATATACTAGTCCAGTAGGGTGGAAACAGGATGCAACGCAGAAAGGGTGGAGAGAAAAGTGACTGGTGAAAATCAGGGTATGACAAGGAGAGGGGGCGGAGCAGGCAAGAATTCTACCACTGAACCACCAATGCCCTGGAGGGAGGGTGGTGTTTGTTAACAGCGGTTATGTAAATAGAATGAAGTGGTTATGTAAATAGAATAGTGTTAAGCAGGGGGGATTAAACTAATGAAACAGAAGGGGTTTTTAGAAGCATACCAACATTTTTCTATGTATGCTGTTATATCATATGCAAATAGGGAGAGTTTGACTTCTTCTCTTCCAATCTGTATGCCTTTAATTCCTTGCTCCTGCCTGATTGTTATGGCAAGAACTTCTAAAACTATATTGAGTATTAATGGTGATAGTGGACAGCTCTGTCTAGTACATGATATGAGGGGAAATGCTTCCAGTTTTTTACCATTGAGTATGATGTTGGCTGTAGGTTTGCTATATATAGACTCCACTATCTTGAGGAATTTTTCCACCTATTCCCATTTTTTGTAGTGTTTTGATCATAAAGGGCTGTTGTATTTTGTCAAAGGCTTTCTCTGCATCTATTGATATGACCATGTGTTTTTTGATCTTGCATTTATTGATGTAGTGACCATGTTGATTGATTTACATAGATTATACCAACTTTGCATCCCTAAGACAAACCCCACTTGGTCATGATAACAAGCTTTAATATACTGCTGTATCTGGTTGGTTAAAATTTTGTTCAATATTTCAGCATCTATGTTTATCACAGATATCAGCCTGTAGTTTTCTTTTTCTTTTCATTTTTTTTTTGTTGTATCCCTTTCTGCTTTTGGTATCAGAGTGATGTTGGCTTCATAGAATTTGGAAGGGAGTATTTCTGTATCTTCAATCTTTTGGAAGAATTTTAAAAGTAGAGGTATTAACTTTTCCTTGAAGGCTTTGTAGAATCATAGTTGTATTTTCATCTTGTTTTATTTCCTGTGAAAATTCTCTGACAAGGGAAGAGTCTGAAACCTTAATAATATTGACACTGAAAGCATGGTAGAGTAGGTTAACTCTAGAAAGGTTTTACTTACTTTCATTTTTTTTTTTTTTTACATTTAGAGAGGGAGAGGGAGATGAAGAGAGAAGCAGAGTAGGGGATGGGGTGGTGGGGGAGGGGTTGGTGGAAGAGAGTGACCACAGCACCAAACCTTCTGTTAACATAGTGGGGGCTAGGCTCAAATCTGTGTCTTATACATGGTAAATTAGTACACTAAGTGAGCTATTTTGCTGGCTTGGTTTTATTTATTTACTTATTTATTTTTCTATGTACACTAAGCCTGGAACACCACCACTTGGCCCCCAATTTTATTTATTTTTTTAAAATATTTATTTATTTAATCACTTTTGAGAGGGAAAAGAGAGAGAACACCAGATCAACACTCTGGCATATGCAATGACAGGGGTCAAATTTAGGACCTCATGCTTGAAAGCTCAGTATTTTATCTGTTATACAACCCCTCCCCCCGGCCACCAAAAAGTTTTTGTTGTTGTTTTAAATGTAGAGAATAGAATATGTCTGACTAGATGACTAAGTTTATAACAGTAGTCTTGCCTGTACTATTTACTAATCCTTGGAATCAACCAGCTAACTTCTTTTCAGAATCGTAGATCTGAAAAAATTAGAGTGCTGATTCAAAAGGACAATTTTTAAGTTTTTTTAAAAAATGAAGTAGAGCCCATTAAAGATATTATTAGGGATTGTGATTCATAGAACTGACAGGAATTGAGATACTCAAGTTATAACTGAAGAACCCAAAATCCTCTCCACATGATTTCTATTTCACTTTTTCTTTCATTATCTTCATACCTCCCTTTATTCTTCCAGTTTTATCTTTCTGGAATTTCTGAGGAACTTAAGGGATCAAAAATTAAGAGTTTTCTTTTTTTAAATTTTTTAATCTTTATTTATTGGATAGGGACCAGATAGCCAGAAATCAAGAGGGAAGGGAATGACAGAGAGGGAGAGAGATAGACACTTGCAGCACTGCTTCATCACTCACAAAGCTTTCCCCCTGTAGGTGGGGGGCCGGTGACTCGAACCTGGGTCCTTGAGCATTGTAATACGTGAGTTCAACCAAGTGCGCCACCACCCAGCCCCCAGTTAAGGTTTTTCTAATTCTTAAGTTCAAGGATACCAGAAGGGAGGTCAATACAAGGTCATTTCTCTTGGTATAGCAGAAACTCTATCAACTTGGGAGTTAGGCAATATGGATTTTACTTTGGACAAGACAATATGTTCTCTATGGAAACCATTAGGCAATCAGAAGGTAGTAGTATTTTCAAAATATAATTATAGGGTTAGCAAAATAACACACCTAAATAGTGCATCTGCTTTGCCATGCACACACTCCAACTCCCAGCCCAGCCCCACTACACTGGATGAAGTTTTGGTGTTGTGGTGTCTTCTGCCATTACTATTTGAAAAAGTTGACCAAAAGTGGTAAAACCCAGTGAAGATAATAATTATAAAAGCAACAATAGTAGTAAAGATAATAGCTCACTAACAATGCTTAAGTGATTATGATTTTAATCTTTTGTATACTTGTCTTTATTTTCTGTGTACAATAATTTTTTTGAAAAAAAAAATGACATTGACAAAGGCATATAGACTATTCTAGCAAGTTGATTTTAAGTATGCACCATTCTCAAAAGAGAAAACAGCATCTCCACTTGTCCGCTTGTCCTGGGATATTCCAGCAAGGGGAGAGACTTTTCATTATTCCAAGAAGACTTGATGAAAAAGAGATATGAAAGTTTTCTCAGAAAAACTCAGAATACAAAATGATCAAGTGGCAAGTGTACTTTGGGGAGTATGAATCAAATCAACCAAATTTGATTTCTTTCCACCTTCTGTAAATTAAGTCAACTCTCAAATCAAGGAAGATTTCCCAATTCAATAGATTACAAAACAACTGCAAACATAGAAGTGTTTTTGCTTTAGTGTCTTAAAATTGAATTTTTTTAGTAAGACTATTGGAAGACATATAAATTGCCCACAGACACAGGAAGAAAAAGTTTCATGTTATTTAGTATGGAAATATAAATTAAAGATACAATGAGATACCATCTGACACTGGTGAGAATGGCCTATGTCAAAAAGATGATAGACTATCAACTAATAGTGAGGATGTGGAGAAAAAACATACAACTCTGACATACTCTTAATGAGAATGTATTGTACATGAAAGACTAGAGTAGCTGTGAGGTATGAAATACGACTTGGCCTAGGTCTTTAAAAAGATGAGATTATGGCTCTTCAGATAAAATCAATGATACATAAGGTGGTTATGTTAAGAGAAGGGTAGTTACCAAACAATTATATTTATATACAGAATGTAAATAATTAAAGGAAATGATCTTGCAAATTAGCAAGACTGAAAAAAACACACAAACTAACTCTTAGACCCAGTCAAAATTAAAATGGTTATCTAAAGGAATGGAACAGGAGTAAAGGAAATAAGTAGAGGAGCCTTTTTGGTGTGATGATACTGGAACTTTGGTGGTGGGCATACTGAGACATATGCACATATGGTGAAAACCATACCTCCACCAATTTTATAATATTATAAACCAAGACAACATAAAGAAGCAAAGGAAATACCAGTCTCCATTAATAAAAACTTGGTGTCTAGAACAAAGATTTTTACCTCTTTATGCTCTACCACTTCAAACATGCATGAAAAAACTGATACTGGAATCTGAACAGATTGAAATATAATTCCAGAGGAATCTAAGATAGCAAATCAAAAAATATATCCCATGAGGAGTATTTGAAGGGTCTCGACACTTCTTTGGCCAGAAAGCAGGAACATGTGGATGCTTTCATAGTGAGAAAGGCTTCATCAGCACCTCCAGGTGGAATGAATGAAATACAAAATGGGAAATATGAAAGAAAGTGTCTTCAACATTGTCTCATTAGTCCACAAGATTCAGAGCCCTGGAAGAGATCTCCTGATGAAATTAACTAAGGACATACAGTACATGATGCACTGAGTAGTAAAAAAGAAAAAAACAAAAAGAAAAGAAAATTGACTGCTTTCAAGATGTTGCTTTAGAGAAAGCACTGACTCTTAAGCATGAGGTCCTCTCTGTCATTGCGTATGTCATAGTGATACTCTAGTTCTCTCTCATAAACTTTTTTTTTTTTAAGAATCAGACTATGGTAGATGAGATTGTAATACCCACTTACTATCTGCTCCCAAGTATTAGAATTACATCTACCATTTTAACTATGTAACTTTGTAGTTTCTCTCTCTCTCTCTCAATAAATAAATAAATAATTTTAAGCTTTATTTGTTTATTGGATAGAGACAGCCAGAAATTGAGTGGGAAGGGGCTGATAGAGAGGAAGAGAGACAGAGACACTTGCAGTCCTGCTTCACCACTCACAAAGCTATCCCTCTGCAGGTGGGGGGGTGGGGGCTCGAACCCATGTCTTTGCACTTTGCAACATGTAAGCTCAACCAGGTGTGCCACTACCTGGCCCCACTTGGTCATTTTTCTCACTAAAATATATTTTGTTTCTTTTTAAGTTTGTGTTCAGCCATGTAACTTGCTTTATCCAATTGAATGAGTAGAATTGAAGGAATATTAAGGTTCAGGCTGGGTCTTTAAAAATTTTTGTGTCTTGACTCATTCCTTTGCTTCTTTAACATGTTAGAGAAGAAACTGCCCAAGTAATTCTTCTGTTCACTGAAAATGAGAATCTCTTGTAGCAGAGCTACATAACTGGACCAGTGTCCAACCAATCCAGCATAGAATAATCAAGTTTATCCAGGATAAAGGGAGACATACAAGCTGATCTATATTTCTGGGAGGGAAGAATGTAAAATTTTTATACAAATGAAATTTGGGGGCTCTTATATAGTGACAGCTCACCTTGGCACTTTCTTCTTCATCTTTTCTTGGTAAGATACAGTATATTAGTTACTTTTTGCTACATAAAACTACTCCAACATTTAAAGGCTTAAAACAGTAGTGTGAATTTATTATTATACATGGTTTCTGTATGTCAAGAATCTAGAAACAACTTAACTGAGAAAGTCTGAATTCAGGTTTTATGCAAGACCATTCAAGATGGCAGCCAGAAGGCTGTTAACTGAAGGATTACGATTCGCTTTGCTCTCTCTCTCTCTTTTTTTTTTTAACCTTTATTCATTTTTTTAATTCTTTATTGGGGAGTTAACGTTTTGTATTCGACAGCAAATAAAATAGTTTGTACATGCATAACATTTCCCAGTTTTCCATATAATAGTACAACCCCCACTAGGTCGTCTGTCATCCTTTTTGGTTGTTTTGTCCTCCCCCCACACACACACCTAAGCATCTTTTACTTTGGTGTAATACACCAATTCCTGTTCAGGTTCTACTTGTGTTTGCTCTTTTGATCTTGTTTTTCAACTTCTGCTTGAGAGTGAGATCATCCCATATTCATCCTTCTCTTTCTGACTTATTTCACTTAACATGAATTTTTCAAGGTCCATTCAAGATTGGCTGAAAACAGTGAAGTCACCATTTTAAACAGCTGAGTAGTATTCCTTTGTGTATATATACCACAATTGCTCAGCCATTCATCTGTTGTTGGACATCTGGGTTGCTTCCAGGTTCAGGCTATTACAAATGTGCTGCTAAGAACATATGTGTACACAGATCTTTTTGGACAGGTATGTTGGGTTGCTTAGGATATATCCCCAGGAGAGGAATTCCAGGGTTATAGTGTAGGTCCATTTCTAGCCTTCTGAGAGTTCTCTAGACTGTTCTCCACAGAGGTTGGGCCAATTGACATTCCCACCAGCAGTGCAGGAGGGTTCCTTTGACCCCAAAACCTCTCCAGCATTTGCTGCTGTTACCTTTTCTGATGTATGACATTCTCACAGGAGTGAAGTGGTATCTCATCGTTGTTTTTATTTGCATTTCTCTGACAATCAAAGACTTGGAGCATTTTTTCATGTGTTTCTCAGCCTTTTGGATCTCTTATGTGGTAAATATTCTGTCCATGTCCTCTCTTCATTTTTGGATGGGGTTATTTGTTTCTTGTTGTTGAGTTTGGCAAGCTCTTTATATATTTTGGTTATTAAACTCTTGTCTGATGTATGGCATGTAAAGATCTTCTGCCATTCTGTGAGGGGTCTCTTTGTTTGGGTATTGGTTTCTTTTGCTGTGAAGAAGTTTTTTAATTTGATATAGTCCCATAGGTTTATGTTTGCCTTAGTTTTCTTTGTAATTGGATTTGTTTCATTGAAGATGTCCTAAAATTTATGCAGAAAAGAGTTCTACCAATATTTTCCTCTAAGTATCTGATAGTTTCTGGTCTAACATTCAAGTCCTTGATCCACTTGGAATTTACTTTTGTGTTTGGTGAAATATAGTGGTTCAGTTTCATTCTTCTGCATGTTTCAACCCATTTTTTCCTACACCATTTCTTGAAGAGACTCTGCTTTCTCTATTTAATAGTCTGGGCACCTTTGTCAAAGATTACATGTCCATAGATATGGGGGCTTACTTCTGGGATCACAATTCTATTCCACTGATCAGTGTGTCTATTCATGTTCCGGTACCAAGAAGTTTTGATGACAATGGCTCTATAATACAATTTGAGATCTGAGAGTGTTATGCCTCCAGTTCTGTTCTTTCTTCTCAAGATTGTTTTGGCAGTTCTAGGTCTTTTCTGGTTCCAGACAAACACTTGTAGCATTTGTTCTATTCTCCTAAAAAATGTGCTTGGGATCTTGATGGGGATAGCATTAAATTTGTATATGCCTCGGAGTAGTATATTCATTTTGATGATGTTAATTTTTCCAACCCATGTACATGGAATATCTTTCCACTTCTTTGTGTCTTTTTCAATTTTCTTGAGTAGTGAACTCATAATTTTCAGTATACAAGTCTTTCACTTCTTTGGTTAGGTTTATTCCTAGATATTTTATTGTTTTGTTGCTATAGTAAAAGGAATTGAATTCTGTATTTCATCTTCTTCTAACTTAGTGTTTGCATAGAGGAATGCCACTGACTTTTGAGTGTTAATTTTGTAGCCTGACACCTTACTGTATTGCCTGATGATTTCCAGAAGCCTCTTTCTGGATTTCTTAGGTTTTGCTATGTATTTGATCATGTCATCTGCAAATAGGGAGAGTTTGACTTCTTCTCTTCCAATCTGTTTGCCTTTAATTCCTTGCTCTTGCCTGATTGCTATGACAAGAACTTCTAACACTATGTTGAATAGTAATGGTGGTAGTGGGCAGCCCTGTATAGTACCTGATATGAGGGGAAATGCTTCCAGTTTTTCACCATTGAGTATGATGTTGGCTGTAGGTTTGCTATATATAGACTCCACTATCTTGAGGAATTTTCCATCTATTCCCATTTTTTGTAGGGTTTTGATCATAAAGGGCATGTGGTTTTTTGTCAAAGGCTTTCTCTGCATCTACTGATATGACCATGTGGTTTTTGGTCTTGCTTTTGTTGATGTGGTGGATCACGTTGCTTGATTTATGTATATTAAACCAACCTTGCATCACTGGGATAAACCCCCCTTCTTCATGATGAATAGTCTTTTTAATATACTGCAGTATCTGTTTGGCTAGAATTTTGTTCAATATTTTAGCATCTATGTTCACCATAGATATGGGTCTGTAGTTTTCTTTTCTGGTTGTGTCCCTGTCTGCTTTTGGTATATCAAAGTGATATTGGCTTCATAGAAGCTGGAAGGGAATATTCCAGTGTCTTAAATCTTCTGGAAGACTTTTAAAAGTAGAGGTATTAGTTCTTCTTTGAAGGTTTTGTAGAATTCATTTGTAAAACCATCTGGTCGAGGACTTTTATTCTTGAGAATGTTTTTGATAACTGTTTCAATTTCAGTAGCTGTGATGGGTTTGTTCATGTTATCTAGTTCCTCTTTACTTAGTTTTGGAAGTTGGTAGGTATCTAGGAAAATAGTCCATTTGTTCCAGGTTCTCTAGCTTGGTGGCATAGAGTTGTTCATATAAGCCTCGCATGATATGCTGAATTTCTGCGGCATCTGTTGTGATATCTCCTCTTTCATTTATGATCCAATTTATTTGGGTCTTCTCCCTTATTTGTTTCATGAGTCTGGCTAAAGGTTTTTTCGATTTTGTTCACTCTTTTGAAGAACCAATATTTACTTTCATTGATCTTTTGTATGGTTTTCTTATTTTCAATGTTATTTATTTCTGCCCTAACTTTAGTGATATCTCCTTCTGGTTGCTTTAGGGCTCTTTTGTTCTTCTCATCTAGATCTTTAAGATGTGTAATCAGGCTGTTTATTTGTGCTTTTTCTTGTTTCCTAATGTTGCTTGTCTGTCTATGAACTTCCCTCTCAGTGTTGCCTTAGCTGTGTCCAAAATATTTTGATAGCTTGTGTCTTCATTTTCACTGAACTCTTGAAATATTTTGATTTCTTCCTTTGTTTCCTCTTTGACCCAGTAGTTGTTAAATAGTGTACTGTTAAGCTTCCATATTTTGGGACTATTACTAATCTTTTGTTGATTACTAAGTGTTAGTTTAACTTCACTGTGATCTAAGAAGATGCTTGGGATGATTTCAATGTTCTTGAATTTGCTAATGCTGTTTTTGTGGCCTAACATATGGTCTATCCTTGAGAATGACCCACGTGGACTTAAGTAAAATGTGTATTCCAGGTACTTGGGATGAATGACTGAAAATATTCAATAGTTCTAGTTTATCTATCTCCTCATTTAGGTCACTGATTTCTTTATTGATTTTCTGCCTGGATGATCTGTCAAGTTGAGAAGGTAGGGTGTTGAAGTCCCCTACTATTATTGTGTTGCTGTTAATATATTCCTGTAGCTCTTTCAGTAGATTTTTGATGTTTTTAGATGGCTTCTCATTGTGTACATAGAGTTAATAATTGTTAAGTACTCTTGATTGACTGATCCACTGAGCATTAAGTAGTGTACATCCCTATGTTTTTAAATTGTATTTGTTTTAATGTTTATCATGTCAGATATGAGAATAGCTGTTCCTGCCCTTTTTTGTGGGCCATTGGCTTATATGATAGCTTTCCATCCTTTCACATTGCGTCTGTCTTTGTCTTGTTGAGTCAGGTGGGTTTCCTGTAGACAGCATATTGTTGGGTTTTGTTTTCTGATCCATCTTCCTACTCTGTGCCTTTTAATAGGTGAATTCATGCCATTGACATTTATTGATATCAAAGATTGAAGATATTTTAACACCATTCTTGTAGAGTTTTAGAGTGTTCTGATATATGGCCTATGTATGGTGGTCTGTTTAGAAGAGACCTTTCAAAAATGCCAGGTAAAGTGGGCATAGGCTTGCTTGATTATGGCTCTAAGAAAAGAACACCTAGTATATGTAAGTACGACAATAAATCAGAATAGCTTAATCTTAATTTATTTTATAGAATATCATCTGAGATTCCAGAATAAGGCAAAACTCACATAGAATGATGAATGATCAGGTTCAGGGTGGGAATACAGGAAATAGATATAATACACATGGTTTAATTATGATACTGACTATGAAGAAGCCTATAGACTATGAGAAATAGTTTATAAAAACCTACTGTGCTTTATAACTCTTAATGCTGGTGGGTAAGTGAGGGAGGGAGGGGAGGAGGGAGAGAGAGAAAGAGAAATAGAAAGAGAGAGAGGGGTGGGGATTACAAGAAATCTATGAGGAGAACTACAAGTGAGGTGGCAAGACAAGCACCCAAGATGATAATTGGATTCGCTGATCAATGGCCTGCTGGTGTAAACTCAATAGATTGGCCAGGAATCAAATAAATGCTGGGCAAAAGCCATTCAGTTAAGAACATGCAGTTGCTATGGTCAATTAGAAGGAAGAAGAAAATGATAGCAATACTCATTATGTTTGCCTCCAAGTAGAACTGTTTTTAGATGAGGCTAGGAAGTGCTGCTTCAATCAGGAGCCATTGGTGTTCAGGGCTTATTATCTCTCCTCATGTTGCAGGTAAAGTGTGTTAAGGAAAAATAGCTAGAAGGGAGAGAGAAAGCACCATAAACTGTGGTTAAGTGCACACTGACCTACTCTGTTTTTAAATTTGAACATTATTATTGGTGAGAGTTATGTGTCTAACCCATAGCAGAAATTAAAACTGTGGAAACAAGATAATGAGGAGACAAAAGATTTAGCTCTTCTATCATAAGATCTGGTGGTGTGGATTGTGCATTGTCAAAGGCTATGGGGGACAAACTATGGTACAAGATCAGCCCCATCTTCCAGCATTTGTTTAGCTGTTGTTTCTACTAGAAATTCTCTTCTCAGAGATATGTCCCTACCTAATTCTTTTTTGTTTTTTTAAACCTAACAGAACACAATCTAAAACATCACTGTTGAGAGACTGCCCAACTGGAGAAAGAGCCTCGCCAATAACTGCTATCCCATTATGTGGCTTCCTTTCCTTCACATATTCATCTCTCATTTTTTATTTTAACTTTGAGCAAATAGTTATTTAATATCTCAGACACTTGCCAGTATGTTCCTGGCTGAGCAAGTACCAGGGTTTTTGCTGGGGTTCAGTGCCACACTACAAACCTACGAATCTATTTTTCCTGGTGGTCATTTTTTTTCCATTTTATTGGATAGAGATGGCGGAGATAGAGCAGGAGGAAGAAGGCTAGACATCTGTAGACCTACTTCACAGTTCATGAAGCGGATCCCCTGTAAGTGAGGTGTGGGCTCAAACCCAAATCTTTGTGCTGGTTCTTGCACACTGGGTACACCACTCCCTCTTTCTAAATATAACTTTAGTGAAAGCATGTGCTTTCACTTAGTCATTATAAGTGTGATTACAGTGCAAGTATGTAAATTTAATGGACTATAGTTGTGCTCAGTATGGAAATGGTCCCAGAACAAGAAAGACATTCTGCAGAAATGGGTTTCAGATATGTGATCAGAAGACTGCCATGAAGAGAGAACAAAATTGTATAATATAATTAATATCAACACAAACATACCCACTACCCACCATAGCCCTGTGGAAAGGATACATTTGTTAAATACTAACATAATTGAGCAGATGAGAAACACCAGTAACCAGTAGCTAAGCTACCTCACTCAAGGTCATGCTGATCATAGTAAAAAGAGAGCTGATATATGAAATTGGATCTTTTAACATCATAGCTCTTACTGCCTAACAATCACATTAATGGAGGAGGACAGGAGGGTAGTATGGTTAAAGTCTTGAAGGCAAGAGAGTGATGTTGAGAAGCTGGAAGGAGTCCAGGGTACATTATGCAAAGAATAAAGAAGTAGGTGGCAAATGGGGGTGGCTAAGCCTGACTCAAAGAAGCCAGACACAAGAAAGACCTCAAGATTGTGCATTTGTGAATTCTGGGAGTCATCCTTAATGGACCACAACTCTTACATTGGAGATTAACACCAGTAACCCTGTCAACCATTGAATGGGTTTGATGTATAATGACTAGATTCAATTTAACAATTGAAATATTTAGAAAAGTATTGATGGTAGCCATGCTGCTTCCAACCATCATTTATAGGGAGAATAAAGACACTGAGCCCAGGTGTTTAGCATCTTGGTTTGTTTTATTTTTTGAAGAAAAGGCAATAGAACATTAGTTTTTACTCTGAAATAAATGTTTTGTCCAGCTGTAGATGCTGTAGAAAGGAAGCTGAATGTTAATTAGATGTCAACAGTAATTATGGTGATTATGTTTTTGAATAGCTATTGGGAATAGCTGGATCCACATCTAAAATGCAATGTGAATGACATTTTAATAGTTTTTAAAAGAAAAAGAGAGAAGCCTGTTACTAAGGAAATCACAGTGGATAGGATTATAATAAAACAGATTTCTAAACAAAGAACTATAATAATGATAATAGTTACACATGAAGTATATAGTACTTATTTTTTTTAAAAAAAAGGTCTGAGATAGGATTCCTTAAATCTGTTATCTTAAAATATTTTGCCTCAAGGTCTCACTGCAATGTTTTAGGATATAAGTATCTTTCTAAATTTCCTTATAACTAGGTCAGATCATAGTTTTTATAAACCTATCATTATAATGATATCTTAATTACAGGCTTTTTATCTGCTATTGGAACTCTGGTACTATAGTAAGTTCTATGATCATCCACTTTGTAAGACAATGTTATTGAATAAATTTGTTTTAAGATAAATGTTACAATTTTAAGCATTTATATTTAAGGTAGATATTTACCCTATTTTTTACATTGAAGGAGCCCTCTTTTTTATATAAAAATTCACTTTATTATCTTAAACAGAGTACCTGTTCTATTTTTATGATTCATTCAAGTGTTATATGAATTTTAAAATTTTACATAAGTCTTGGGAGTAAAGTTGCATTTATTTGTCCTTTCAAGAGGAAATTTAAAAATCTATAGAAGGTAAAGTATTGCACCAACTCTTTTTAATCACTAATTAGAAACTAGTGCAGTATATGAACATACTACTGCATAGCATTTATTTGGTCATTCATTCAGTAACTGTTTTATTTTTTAAATACCTGTCATGTATCACATATCAAAACTGAGGAAGCAGTAATCCAAACCATAATTTAATGACATTTTTAAAGAATATAAAACCTTCATATGTAATATTAAGGACTACCTGAGCTATTATAACCCAGATTCCTGCCTGCTGCAGCCTTGTTCCTGCCCCCTCCCAATTAAGAAAAAGGGCCAACATATAATGATGAGGTAAATAGCTGCAGACTCTGTAACTGTCAGTGGGAGGGTGTAAATAGTAAATAATGCGATAAGCAAGTGTACTGAAGAAACAGATGAAGCTGTGAGATCCCATGGAAAACATGTAATACAGTTAAGGAAACTTTATCAGAAGGAATATCCTATGAAGAGTCAGAAAGATAATACTAAATGCAGATAGGAAAAGAGTGAATAGTAAATACAGAATGCTGAAAACAGGAGAGTACAGTGCTCATTTAAGGAAGTGAAGGTAGTTTTTGATCATAAAGGGAGAAGGGAGGCTGTATTTAATGTTGAATCTGTAGACATATCTAGTACTGAATCCTGAAAAGCCAGGACTAGAGATAAATGAAAAGCAATGGGAAGAAGTATATTGATAATGAGTAACAGAGTGAAATGATGAGATTAACCTTGAGAAAGATCCTTCATGCAGCCAGAGTGGGTGGTTTGGAGAGCCCAAGGTAAGCAGTATGAAAAGTAGCCAGGAAGCTACTGACTACAGGATCCTGGATAGGACATGGATATGTTTTGTACTAACAGAATACAAAAAGAGTAAATGTGTTTGAAAAGAACATTAACAGAGTCTACAAAACTTTGTTTTCTGTAGCTTGAATTCTGTTGTTTTCAGAGAACATTTCAATGTGCTGGTTTCAGTTACAATAGCACAGTTAATAATAGCAATGGAAATAATAGCACTTATTGGGTGTTTGTGACAGGAACTTGATCAGAACTTCTTATTTGATCTTCACAACACCATAAATTAGAGTCATTATGATCTTTATACTTTATAAAGAAAACAAAGAAAATGGAAATTTAATTTCTTGGCCAAGGTCACAGAATAAGGAGGTGGCAGAGTTGGGCCTTGAAAAGTGATAGTCTGACTATAGAGCCCATATTCTTTTTTTTTTTTTTTTTTTGTCTATTGGCATACCATCTGAGACTTTTTTTTCAATTTTATCTTCTCAAATATTCACTCTGCTTTTCATATTTTCCATATGTACTTTTTTTTTGTCCCCAGGGTTATCGCTGGGGCTCAGTGCCTGCATTATGAATCCACTGCTCCTGGTGGCCATATTTTTCCATTGTTGTTGTTGCTGCTGTTGTTGTTGAGTAGAATAGAGAGAAGTTGAGAGAGGAGGGAAAGACAGAGGGGGAGAGAAAGCTAGACAACTGCAGACCTGCTTCACTGCTTGTGAAGCGACCCCCCTGCAGGTGGGGAGCCAGTGGCTCATACTGGGATCCTTGTGCTGGTCCTTGTACTATGTGTGCTTAGAGAGCCCATATTCTTACTGACTTTGAAACTAATGTTGAAGAACAATAATAGGATTCACATACTATCCAAGTATAGAGGAATGTGGGTTAAGGATGTATCTTCTTACAATTTGGATAAAACTTGAAGGAAATATGTTAAGTGAAATAATCTAGAAGGAGAAGTTTGGGTACTAGGTAATCTCATTCATAGGTGGGACTTAAGAAACTAAGAAGACTTCCAGGGTTGTGGCCATGGAGTAACAGCAACTGAAAAACCATTCCCAGTAACAACCAGACAAAACAAGGAAAAATAAGCTGGAATGTTATATTATATTATTGCAACCACAAAGTTTGAAGAAAATTCTGGAGCCACAGTTGGGTGCTATTCACAAAGGGGGAATTAGGAAACTCTACAGAGAAAGTTTAAGCCACCAGGAGTGAATAGAGCAGCAGCCCGTGTCATTTTTAGTAACAGGGCAGAACCCAAAAGTTGGTCTCCAGAAAATGAAGCAAACAGGGCGTTCTTCGGAATCAAAAGCTGTACTTCCCAAAGTGTGGAAGTGGGCTGCCAAAGTCCAAAATAAAGTCTGAAGCAAGGCAATAAAAATCCATTTGAGTGAAGACAAAAAAGTTTCTTTCCCCTACCACATTGTGGAATAGCTCAAAAAGATTTGAACAAATTGTCAGAATTTGACTTCAGAAAATTTCCTGTGAAAGCCATTTAAGACTCAAACTATAACATATAAACATGATCTTTAAAAACTTCACACACAAAAAAAAACTTAACCAAAGAACTACAAAATTCACAAAGTTAATGAAGGAGGCTTTTGAACAAGATAATATTAGAGGCCTTGTAAATAGAATAATTCAGCTAGAGGACAGAATAGCAGAGCTTGAAGATAAAATCACTACATTTTTTATTATTTTAGTTATATTTTTTGGAATATATGCCTACTAGCTATCTACAAAACAGAGACACCCCCCCCCCAAGCTCTTCATTTGCACTATTCCAGCCTTTAGGTGCATGATTAGTCAACAACTTGTTTGGCTTTATATGTTAACTCTCTCTTCAGCCACCAGGTTCCAGATGCTACTGTGATGCCAACCAGACTTCCCGGGACAGACAATCACACAGTGACAACAACATCAATAACAACAATAATAACTGTAACAACAATAAAAATTTTAAAAAAAACAAGGGCAACAAAAGGGAAACTAAATAAAAAAAGAGAATGTAGCTTTGGATCTCTGTGAATTTGTCAGGACCAATATCCCTGTTTTTTCAGTGAGTTGTCTTTTTTTTCTTACATAGAGAAAACATAGGTTTGGTATAAGAAAATAAAATGAAGGAAGAAATTAACTAACTTATTAGCATGTGCTAGGTATCTAGTATATCCTCTACATTAAGTGATTCATTCTTACTTCTCACTATGCTAGGTGCATGTTGTGTTGTTTTTAATCTTCAGGACAACTCTAGGGGCAGGTTTTGTGATTTCATTTGACAAATTTAGAATTCAAGAGTGAGAGAGGCTTAGCTTTCTTTTAAGGTCATATCATTAGATCTTTTTCCAAAGCACACTACTTCCTCTCAAAAAGAAAAGAAGGCAGATTTGTACAAAGTAGAGACATTTCAATAGAAAGAAGCCAGAATTCCATAAGTAGAAAAGAAGAAGGGGGTTGGGGGGTTGGTGAGGAGAAGAAGGAGGTTTTATGGAGTGTAGAATTTGGAGCTGGGCACTCTTACACCCAGGTCTCATTAGATAACCAAAGTCTTTTCACAATGTTGCCAAGTTCTACTGTAGAGGAAATATATTTTGTTGACTTTGGTGCCTATATTGAGCTCCCCAGTAACTAGAACAGAACATAAGATCTAGTCTAGATATTTTTATGCTGGAAGGAGTGATTTGGTGCCCTTTAGCTTGTCATAAATTAGTCCATGTTGAATCATTGAGATGGCAGTAAATAGTAGCTCACCTCTGAATTTCCTTAAAATGGTGATAGTTCAGATTCATAATCTATCTTGGTCCCAGGACCTTATATTGAAGGATATAACTGAAACTGTTTAACAAGTAACAGAGTAGAAGTAGCTTAAGTGATTTATTTATTTGCTTAGGGTGTTACAGGTACCTGGTAGTAAATGTTACACAGAATTATTCATTGTATCTTGGCTTTCTGTAGAGAGAGCAATCACATGAACAGTTTAGGACTATGGCAGTAATGAATCATTGAAGCACAGATCAGGAACAGCTTGAGAATGTAATGCTGTGTCTCATAAATTTCTTTATCCTTGTGATTAACACAGTGCCTACTCTATGGCAAATACTCCAAAAATGTTTGGATGAATGGAGGAAAGGTCACCGATGGGTGCTGCCTTCAGACTGCCTAGGTTCAAATCATGGCAAATCCGTATTTGGCACAAAGCCCAGTTCCTAAAGATAATTCTGGTAGAGTCATGATGGATGGTTTGAATGAGTGATCGAAATATTATATCCAACTGTGTTATTTGGATTCATTATCCAAACTTGCCATCTGTATTTTTAGTAGGTGGATTTTATATTTATTATTATTATCAATCAGAGCCACTTTCTCTTGCCATCAGTTCAGAACTAAAGAACCTGAATGTAGACACTTACTGTAAATCTATTTAGCTGATGTGATGTGGCAGAAATCTCTGGCATTAAAGAGGACAGAAGGACAGGGCTGGGGGCTAGGCATGCTTAGAGACTGCAGTGAGGCTACAAGCTCTGAAAGTAGTTCATTCAATAGTACAAGTGGCAGGGTGGTGGTAAGAGACTAGTGTTCTTCTCATCAGGCTAGTTTTAGAACATAATTTGGGACATTATTCCTGGAAATATGGCACAAAGCCCAGTTCTCTAAACCTCCCAATGATTCTCTGAGCTACCCACTATTTTTTAATGAACTCATTTTCTGTTTAATCAGCCACAGTCAGCTTCTGTTTCTTGCAAGGAAGAACCCCACATGATGCAATATGGAAGCTGAGTCAGAAAGATTTTGAGCCAGAAAATAAAAACCACAGATGGCTAACCTAAGGTGTGTGGGGACAGAGAATTAAAGGAAGAAGCATTTGATATCAAAAATGATCAGAGTTGAAAGTCTCAGTTCTACTTGTAGCAAACTAGTATGCATAGCCCCCCCCCCCTTTGCAGGTCCATGTCCTTTTAGATGTGTTAATTCAGCCATTCAACAAATAATTGATCTTACACTGTGAGCTTAGTCCTGTGTTCAACAACCCTAGATGACATGGTGGCTAAATAAGCATAATCACAATAGTTTTATCTAGTAGGAAGATTGATAATAATCAGATAATGATATTAATAAGCCAACATATAATTATAAACTGAAAAAAGAAAATAATACTCTAGGTACATGTAATAGGACAGCCTCACCAGTAAGGGAGATCAGAGAAGATTTCTTGAAGAAATTACCTTGGATCTGAGAGCTGGAGGGTAAAGAAGAGCATGGATTGGAAGAGAGCAGGCAAACACCCTAGGTCATGTGTGCAGCATGTGAAAAGGTCCCCTGAGACAGAGTGACTGTAGTACACTTGCAGAATTGTAAAGCTAACAAGACTGACCTGAAGTGAGAATGGGGTGAGAGAAGGCTGCAGTGATACTGAAGAGCCAGGGAAGATCATGCTGAGTTTGAAGGTTTTATTAAGAATCTTCATCTCTTCCCTAAAGTCTGTAGGAGGTGATGGAAAGACCTTAAGTTGTGTGATGCCACTGTCAGACTTGTGTTCTTAAAATGCTATGCTGAAAAAGTGATGACAGCAAATGTGATAGAAAGGTGAATGAATACCAGGGAGAAATGAGAAGGTCATTGCAATAGCATTGGCCTGAATGGAATGCTGGAACAAACCAAGACATTGACACGAGAGAAAGACAGGAGGAAAGTAATTGGAGAAGTGGAAAAGAGGAAAATGAATGAAATTCTTAATATGTTAGTAAGAGGTATGTGGTGACTTCAACTTTTCTAACATGGGAACATATGTAAGAATTGTTAGAGTAACATAAAAGCAGGCAGCAAAAAAAAAAAAAAAAAGTGGGAGTAATGTCTTCAGCCAAGTTCCCACTAAGGAATGCTATAATCAGGAGTTGGATATGAAGATCTGATGGCCCATATAGAGCTGTACACTTAAAAATCCTTTATTCAGGGATGAAAGGATAACTTGATAGGTAGGGTGTGTGCCTTACCATGCATGTGTCTGCAGTTCTGGCCTCAGCACCACATGGGATAGGTGATGGCACTGGAAGTAGCTTCAGTGCTCTGCTATCTTGCCCTCTTTCTCTTTGTCTGAATAATTTTTTTTTCTAAATCAGTGATATCATGAATGTAGTTGATCATGAATCTTGGTTCCACAAAGGGGGGGGGGAGAGAAAAGGAGGAAGAGGAGAATCCTCTTTTATGGATCTTCCAAAGTTAGCATCTGATTAGACTCAGATAGAAAAACATCAGGTTTGGTATACTCATCCATTCATTCAACGCAGTTTTGCCAAGCATACACCTTACACCAAGCTCCAGAGATATAGAGTTAAGAAGACACACATAATGGAGAGGAACTGACAGTGTAAAGAAACAGTAGGGTCAAGGAACTAACATAATAAAATATAGGTAGGGAGCTGAAGATGGCGCAGCAGTTAAGCGTGCATACAGGAAAGCACACAGACTGGCATCAGGATCCCAGTTCGAGCCCCTGGCTCCCTACCTACAGGAGGGTCACTTCACAGGCAGTGAAGCAGGTCTGCAAGTGTCTATCTTTCTCTCCCCCTCTCTGTCTTCCCCTCTTCTCTCCATTTCTCTCTGTCCTATCTAACAATGACGACGACATCAATAACAACACCCTGCAGGTGGGGAGCCTGGGGTTGGAATCAGGATAACGCCCCACGTGCGCTTAACCCGCTGCACTACTGCCCAACTCCTATAAAATGATCATTATTAAGTAACCATTTTGCTGATTCCAAAGCAAATTTCAAGAGATATAGTACATCCACATCCGCAATCTCGCTTCTATTTACATTCCATGACTCATAGGCCTTGACTATAGATGGCTTGAGATATCTTTCTGCCACAATTTACCAAAGACTCACAGGGTAGCTGTCAATGAGAATATTGAGGCAAATGTTTGTATTTTTGTTATAATTTAAATAATGCATAAACAATAGCAAAAAGAGTTTAAGGAGACCCCCAGAGGTACATGCAGTGACTTATTTGATCCACACATAATGTAAAGTAGAAAATTAAGTTTTGCTAGTTAAAGTTATTTTATTTCCCACCACTAACTCAGAAGATGAGGACATAAATTAAGACAAGACCCTTGGAACAAATAAAGCCCCAAGTACCACTTAGCAGAGAATGCTTGTGCTCAGCCAGAACTTTAAATAGCAGTGCTGTGGATGCTTTTGGCTCACCCTATTCAAATCACTATGAACTATTGTCTTGTCCTTTATTACATGTAAGTTGCTGGAAGCTCTGCTAATGATGATTGCTGCTTAGGGAAGAAGGACTTGGAAGAAAGATTTCCCCCACCAACTGTTTTCTCCTTGCTGTTCAGATGCTAAAGTTTCTAGTGCTTGGAAAGAATACTGGGGAAGTTGGAACTTAACAAAAGAAATTATATTTGATAATCTAGGAGTAGTTTGAGTATTATCTTGAGCCTGTACCATTTACTTATTTTCTTTTTTTTTTAAGTTTTTTTTTTTTAATTTAAGAAAGGATTAGTGAACAAAAGCATAAGGTAGGAGGGGTACAACTCCACACAATTCCCACCACCCAATCCCCATAACCCACCCCCTCCCATGGTAGCTTTCCCATTCTCTATCCCTCTGGGAGCATGGACCCAGGGTCGTTGAGGGTTGCAGAAGGTAGAGGGTCTGGCTTCTGTAATTGCTTCCCCGCTTAACATGGGCGTTGACTGGTCGGTCCATACCCCCAGTCTGCCTCTCTCTTTCCCTAGTAGGGTATGTCTCTGGGGAAGCTGAGCTCCAGGACACATTGGTGGGGTCTTCAATCCAGGGAAGCCTAGCCAGCATCCTGGTGGCATCTGGAACCTGGTGATTGAAAAGAGAGTTAACATATGAAGCCAAACAATTTGTTGAGCAATCATGGATCCCAAGCTTGGAATAGTGGAGAGGAAGTGTTAGGGAAGTACTCACTGCAAACTCTAGTGCAATCCTGCTTTCAGGAATATATTTTGCAGTAGTTTATGGATACGTGTGCACATAAGCTCTCTCTCACAGAAACTGGTGTATATCTAGGTTATGGGACTTTGTTAGAAAGTGAACTACCTGAGATGAAATTAGAGTGTACTATTAAAGGAAAGGTCTCACCCGAGTAATGAAGCTGAAGGGTTGTCATTCCACACGTGAAGTCTCTGGATACAGTCTGAGGTGAAGCATGTTGAGGTGGCAATCGTTGCTTTGGTTAGGTTGTGATCGGCGGATGCAATATTATTTGGTTTGGATTGGGAGAGGCATACGGGAAAGTGGGCCCTATCCAAGGGTTCCAGGACTGGGGGAAGTAGGGGCTCTATAGTGAAGATGTGAGGTTCTTGCTGTCTTAGGGTTCAAAAAGACAATCAATAGTTAATATTATCATCACATTATTTGTTAATTGGGTTAACTTTGAAAAGTCCCTTTGTTATGGTTTGCTGAAAAATGGGCAGAGGATATGAACAAAACATTCACCTCAGAGGAGATCCAAAAGGCTAACAAACATATGAAAAACTGCTCTAGGTCACTGATTGTCAGAGAAATGCAAATTAAGACAACACTAAGATACCACCTCACTCCTGTAAGAATGGCATACATCAAAAAGGATAGCAGCAACAAATGCTGGAGAGGATGTGGGGACAGAGGAACCCTTTTACATTGCTGGTGGGAATGTAAATTGGTACAGCCTCTGTGGAGAGCAGTCTGGAAAACTCTCAGAAGGCTAGACATGGACCTTCCATATGACCCAATAATTCCTCTCCTGGGGTTATACCCCAAGGACTCCATAACACCCAACCAAAAAGAGGTGTGTACTCCTATGTTCATAGCAGCACAATTCATAATAGCTAAAACCTGGAAGCAACCCAGGTGCCCAACACCAGATGAGTGGCTGAGAAAACCATTTACTTATTTTCTTAGAAATTATTGGATGTAAGAATAAGAAGCCTCAAAAAGAAACTCTGTCTGTGTGTGTGTGTGTGTGTGTGTAAGTGTGTAAGTGTGTGTAAATATATAAAACATAAGACCTTTGGCTGCTTCTTTTTTCAGGCAATATCTTGATTGACAGCTTCTATTATGAAGCCAATAATATGAATAAAAAATGACTCTTATGTGGGAAGAAAAGCAAAGGAACTCAGTGATTTAATAATAGTTTGCTACTGGTGAGATAACTTAAAACTTAGAATATAGGTGACAGTAATTAGTTTTGTGTTTCTTTTTCTTAAAAGCATGAAACATTAAACAGTTTTAAACACACACACACACACGCACACGCACACGCACACGCACACACACACAGAGTAGAGACCTATCTGAGGAGTCCTTAACCTTTAGAATTTTATTTGGCTGTGAATGCCTCATCTCAGCCTTGGTTCTGAGTCTACTGAGTGTAGAAGGAATGTAATCAGAGACATTGCACAACATATCGGTCAAGTACTTCCTTTGTTATGCAGACAATGATAGTGAGGTGTGAGCAGCACAGTCCCAACACCTAGTCCAGTCTCATTGTTCCAATACAGGAACATTGTAAATATGCAAATTTATCATGAAGCCAAACTGCCCTGATGAAAAGACAGGGGATTTATATACTAAATATTTTGAAAGAATCAAGATCAAACACATCTGCCACTCACTGAGTTTATTTTCTTGAAGGCTAAAGAGAATTTTGGGGTGGAGAATATGAGCCTGATTACAAACTGACTATATAAACAGCAGCTTTTCTACTTAGATATATTGTGATCCTGACAGTATCATTTGCACAATTAGTCAGTACACCCATGCTTAATTTTCCCCCTTAGGTGTGTGCATAATTTACACCCTTTCTAGTTTACAGTATGTTAGTGAAGTATTCCTACTTTCCTTTCATCTTGGAGCAATGCAAAGTTTCCTAGACATACTGATGCACTGCAGGAGGCTTGTACTGACTCACAATAGCCAGTTGTTCAATTTTTATGGCTATCGTAAGCTGGCTGTTAAGCATAGTTTTTATTAAACTTAGACTATCGGTCCAGAAGTATGGCAGTGGAGTAACATCAGTCACTTCACTCTCCTGGTCAACTGGAAAAATCACCTGAAAACTCAACAAAATACGACCAGGATTCCTTTGGAAACTCACCAAGCTCACAGTTGAGTACACGTGTTGCTCCTGGACAGAAAAGGAGTGAGGGAGAGATTCCTGGAACTCAAAGGTCATACTCAGGGATGGCTGGAACAGAAAACACACATACAGATGATAGATAAACAGAATCTCAGGGTGACAGGCTGGAACAAAGGTATTTCCAAGCCAAGAATGTAAACAAAAGGGATGGAACGACTATTCTAATATCAGATAAATTGGACTTTTAGGCAAAGAAGTTGAAAAGCACAAACTTGTGCACTACATATAGGTCAGAGGATCAATTCAATGGGAAGACATAACCATCATCAATATATAATATTGCCCACAATATGCAGGCACCTAATTTTTTTTTGCCTCCAGGGTTATTGCTGGGGCTTGGTGCCTACACTATGAATTCACTGCTCATGGAGGTCTTTTTTCCCCCCCGTTTTTGTTGCCTTTATTGTTGTTGTTATTGCTATTGTTGTTGTGGGATAGGACAGAGAGAAATCAAGAGAGAAGGGGAAGACAGGGACAGAGAAAGACACCTGCAGACCTGCTTCACTGCCTGTGAAAAGATGCCCCTGCAGGTGGGGAGCCAGGGACTCTAACCGGGATCCTTAGGCTGGTCCTTGGGGCTTCGCAATATGTGTGCTTAATCCTCCATGCTACTGACTGGCCCCCTAAATATTTTTTAAAGTACTTACAAGGGAGTTGGGTAGTGGTGCACCCAGTGAAAATAGTATTATATGCAAGGACCCAAACAAGGATCCTGGTTAGAACCCCTGGCTCCATATCATATTGGGGGGGGGGATTGGGGGGAGTTCTTCATAAGCAGTGAAGCAAGTCTGCAGTGCAAGTTTCTATTTCTCTCTCCCCCACTACCTCCCTCTCCTCTCACAATTTCTCTCTGCCATATACTATATATATATATGACTGCCAGGAGCAGTGGACTTGTAGTTACAGCACCTAGCCCCAGTGATAACCCTGGAGGCAAAAAAAAAAAAAAAGAAAAGATAAAAGAAAATAACTTTCTGGGGCTATGCAATAGCACACCTGGTTAAGTGCTCACATTAGAGTGCATAAAAACTCAGGTTCAAGCCTCTGGTCCCCTCCTGCAGGGGGAAAGCTTCACTAGTTGTGAAGCAGGGCTGCAGGTGTGTCTCTGTCTCTCAGTCTCTTTATATATCCAATAATAAATAAAAAATAATTTTAGAAAGTACTTATTAACCTTAAGGGAGACATCGAAAGCAGCACAGTATTAGTTGGAGACCTCAACACACCACTCACAGTAAGAAACAGATCATCAGGACAAAAAAAAAAACAACAACAAAATAGAGGCCTTATGTGAAGTCACAGACGAGATGAAATTAAAAAATATATTGAGAACCTTTCATCCTGCCCCAAAGAATATACATTATTTTCAAGTGCACATGGAACATTCTCAAGGATCAATTTATTCTAGCGTTTGCCATTCTTCCGTAGCCAGTCAACAGCGTCAGGTTGAGCCTGATGTAAAGTTTCGAGACCTACTTTGATCAACAATATGATATGACACAAAGACATCATTAATAAGTACGTGAATATTGAAATCAAAAAAGTATCTTTTCTGACAATAAGCCAATAAGGTTAAAAATCAATCACAAAGAAACAAATGCACCCAAGCTATTGAGACTTAACAATACACTTCTGAACACCTGGGTTACTGATGAAATCAAAAGAGAAATTAAAGATTATTTGGAGAACAATGAAAATGAGGAGACCAACTACCAGAACCTGTGGGATGCAGCAAAAGCTGTAGTAACAGGGAAATTTATAGGAATATGGGCCTATATCAATAAGCAGCAAAGATCTCAAGTAAGCTGAATCACTAGTGTTCAATGAAACAAGTAAGGAGATGAAAAACAGTTATGGCTGGTTTCATTTGTATGTGGAATCTAGAGATCTGATTTCCATAAACTTGCCAAAAAAAAAAAAGTCCAAACAAAACAGAAGCAAGCAAAATGTAAGACTTGTGAGAACTATGGCGATTATCTTTGGGAAGTGGGAGCATAGGGATATGGGATGTTGTAACATACTATTAGTAACCAATAAAAAGGAAGAAAATTAATCTATCAGTATATAAGCTTGCAGTTGAACGAGCAATCCCTAAAATGATAAACACAGAAACTTTACCATTCTCTATTTTGTTGCATCTATGCTTTTGAGATTATTTTCATGTCTTAGAGCTAGATGGTAAGAATGCTATAAAATCTCAGGACACTGAATCTTTTCCCAACACTGCATTTAGCAATGCATATTGGCAGTTTGAAATTAGTTGTGGTAGGAATACTTGTATACCTAAAAAACAAATGCTACCTATTAGAGTCTGGTTTACTGTTTTTTGTTTGTTTGTTTTTTGTAAAGAGCAGATATTGACATCTATCCTCTCAAAGCAAAATTCTGTCCCAGGGAATTAAGTTTTTTCTTTTTTCACTTTATTAAGTTACTGTTTAGAGTGAGAGAGATATGTGACAGTCTGTATGGGAAAAACTTTCTCTAAGTTTAGCCAACATAATTAGGCCTTGTGTGTCATAGTGTCTCTGTCACAACTACTGAACCCTGCTGTTTTAGCACAAAAGTCATCATAGACACACATAAACAAGTAAACATGTTGATGTTTCAATTTTATTAACTAAAGCAGTTGATGTGAGTCCACAGGTCAAAATGCCCTAGCCAGAGATGCAAGTTACAAACAGGAATAATTAAATATTTATTATGCAAGTGCCTGTCCAATCAGTAATAGTAATTGCAATAATATCTTTGGATGTAGGCAATGCCCTCAAGGACTTAAAAGTATCTGTGACCATTTATTGCAGTAATTTGCAATACAACTAATTTGAATCACTTCACAATTCCATTAGGGAAAAGTCTTTACTGCAAATTCTTTGGTCAATCTAGTGCAGTTATGAGATGAAGCTTTGTGGTTTTATTATTTTTCATCTAAAAGTCGGCATTTTTTATCATTTATTAGTGATTTAATATTGATTTACAAAATTATGAGACAACAGGGGTTTAATTACCACACCATTCCTACCACCAGAGTTCCAAGTCCCCATTCCCTCCATTGGAAAGTGCAGTAGCCCTCCCAAAGTCACAGACATGGGTCAACTATTATTTCTTTAACTATTTGCCTATTTCTTCCATGATCTTGCCCTCTCCTCCCTTCCAAGACAAACCTACACCCACTGCCACTTCCAAATGTTCTTCTTTTTTCCTCTCTTTCTGGGTCCTGATGGAATTAGAATTCAGAGCCCTCTAGTCATCTTCTTCTAACATCCCCCCAACCCTGAAAGTATGGATTAAAATTCTTTATGGGGTGCAGACGGTAGAAGTTTCAGCTTCTATAACTGCTTCTTCCCTGGTAGTGGTCGATCCATACGTACAGCCTTTTTCTCTCTTCCCCTGGTGGGGTAGGGCTCTGGAGAGGTGAGGTTCCTGGACACATGTGGTGAGGTCTTCTGCCTAGGGAAGTCAGGATGGACTCATAATAGCACCTTCAACTTGGTGGCTGAAAGGCACTAAAATATAAAGCAGGAAAAAGTGTTTAATAAACAGGAACCAAAAAGTAGGAATAGAGCAGATGAGATTAGGGATCTTGGGGTAGAAAGAAGATAGGAAGTATATTTTAGGAATGTTCCCAGGGGCCCATGACAAGTTTTTTTTTTTCCTAATGATAGCTAATATGCCGGTGGACTAAATAATACTCAGTGATTTAACAATTGGGAGAAAGTTTAAGCTCATCAGATAAAGATGGGTCTGCAAAAGCTGGATAAGGGCAAGTAACTGGCTCACTTAGAGATGGCCTTTTTGGTCAATACTTGAGCACCCATCATCTGGGGGCCTAGTCAGGGAACCCTTAAGTCTAAGGGTTAGACAATATGGGCCAGGACCTCTCTCTACCATCATTTGTGGGCCTCTCAACGACCTTGCCCCCACTATAATGTAGCAATGGTAGAGACTGACCCACTTTCCAAAGGAGGCTGGATTATCCTACACTATCACTCTTGGAAGACTGGTGCTGAAACGAGTATTGCTAAGGGTCAGGTGGTAGTAGTGCAGTGGGTTAAGTGCAAATGGCAAAAAGTGCACTAACCAGTGTAAGGGATCCCGGATGGAGGACCCCACCTCCCCACCTGCAGGGGGGTTGCTTCACAGGCAGTGAAGCAGGTCTGCAAATATCTGTCTTTCTCTCCCTGTCTCCCCTCCTCTCTTAATTTCTCTCTGCCCTATCCAACAACAACAAGGACAACAATAATAATAATGACAACAACAAGGGTAAGAGCAAGGGAAAAAAAACTGGGAAAAATGGCCTCCAGGAGTAGTGGATTTGTAGTGCAGGCACCAAGCCCTAGCAATAACCCTAGAGACAAACAAAACAAAACGAAACAAAACAAACAAAAAAAACTAGTACAGCATAGCCTAGAATGTTCCCAGCTGTGACCATCTACTGTGAGCTCAAACTGACAGGGACTCAAAGGTTACACAGGCCCCCGGGGTTAAATGTGAATATATGGGCCCTGGGTCAGATTTCTGGTGTAAACAGTTAATTGTGTTTATATATTTTCTTCAAGTTTGGGAGCTACTCTCTGCTCCAACCCAGCTTTCTAATTCTATTCTCAACTATGAAACCATCTTCCCAGACAATATTTTTAGTCCACCTGCAAAGAAACTTTGTGTTTTTTATTTATCTTTTTTATTAGTGATTTAATAATGATCAACAAGATTGTGGGATAAGAAGAGTACAATTCCATACAGTTTCCACCACCAAAGTTCCATATTCCCTCCCCTCCATTGGAAACTTCTCTATTCTTTGTCCCTCTGGGAGTATGGACCACAGTTCTCTATGGTTGGAGGTCTGGTTTCTGTAACTGTTTCTTTGCTGGACATGGACATTGACAGGTAATCCATACCCCTAGCTTGTTTCTATCTTTCCCTAGTGGGGAGGGAGGTAGGGTTCCAGGACATATTGGTGAGGTCATCTGCCCAGGGAAGTCAGGTTGGTGTCATTGTAGCATCTACAACTTGGTGATTGAAAAGCATTAAGATACAGGATAGAGCAAATTGTTTAATAATCAGGAACCTAAAGGTAAGAGTATAACAGATGGGATTTGGGATTTTCATAATTGGAAAAAGATAGGAAGTCTATTTTAGGCAAATGCCAATGGGCCTGTGACTTTACTAATTTTTATCTGTGCTGGACAGCTAACATGCAGATGGTCTAAAAGAATTGTCTGGAAAAATGGTGTCAGAGTTGGCAATAGAGCCAGAGAGCTGGATCAGGGCAGAGAGTAGCTCTAAAATATGAGAAAAGTATATAAATACTATTAATTTTAAACCCCATCGATCTGATCCAAAGCCCATTAAAATCAACACAGATAACTCTCAAAAAGCAAGGGAAGACAAAAACAAATATACTTATTCAAACCATTGGTCTCTTAAACGATCTAAAACCTAATATTTGAGATTTAACTTTACTAGGTAGCATTTTCTCTGAATCATTGATTGTTATGTTCCAGTGCCCTTGGATTAGGGTTGGGCCTCTTCTAAGACAGTTGACATTCTCTTGTATTTCATGATGAGTGCTTGTATTTAGGATATGCAAATATGTCCTAAAAACCTTAGACAAATATGTCTAAGGTACAAATGTGTCACTGTGCTCCATCTTAACATCCAATAATCTTCAAAGTATGTTCACAGCTGCCTAACTGTAGATCCACAAATGACTGAAAGTTGACCAAATATTTTGTTTATTTGAGCCTTAATATTTATTAAGCAGTTTAAATCTCTTTTTTGAGGGCAATATTTTTGTACCTATACATTTTTTCTACCTCTTCTAGAATAGCATTCTAAAAAAAAAAAAACATAATCTTACCTGTCAAACATTTAGTAACTTGAAATCTCAGGGAGACGGTTATAGATTGTCCCTAAAAGGTTATGCAAAGCAGCCAGGTATTTTAAGTAACTAAACCTTCTGTATGTGGATTTAGTCCATTTGAGTAGGTTTGTCTAGCATTTCATCTAGGTCACTGTGCCAACGTAGACTTATTACTCCACCTTAGTCTCAAAATCGTTATCACCATCAAAACCAAAATAGAACTAGACATTTGCTAATATTTCAATCCCAGATATTCAGAGCTGGAAGGAATTTCCTAGATATTTTTCAACCACTTCCTCTACCCCCCACGGCTATGAACTGAAGAGCTGTATGAAGCTGATAAGCTAAACTAAAAGTCTTTGGTGACAGAACTACTCCAGAGGTTGAAAAATTGGTAGTGTTTATGCCATATTGGGGTCTCAGGTTGTTTTTTTTTTCAGTTTGACCCAAATAGTGTTTAGGTTTCTTAAAAATTATTTCCAGAATTGGGCAGCTGAGTGGTAGAGCACCTGGTTGAGTCCACATGTTACAGTGCACAAGGACCAGGGTTCAAGCTCCCAGCCCGCACCTATAGGAGGAACACTTCAGAAACAGTAAAACAGTAAAGGGAAGGGACATAGTAGTAAATGTCATTGGATTTTATGCTTAGGCAGGAGAATTTTTGCTCCCACTCTTCTGTGGGCAAATGCCTGGCTAGCATGAGGGTGTTTCTTCCTGGGCACATGCTCTCTGGGTTGGAGAGAACTCAACCTGAGCCAACCTGGGCTGCTGATTACTCAGCGAAGCAGGAGAGGAGCCAGGAACTCGTGGCGGAGCGGGAACACAATGCAGTGCCTTTATTGATCAGAGACAACACCTTTATATATATCTTTAACTGGAAGTGGCAAGCAGGAAAAGGAAATGACTAGGAGAGGGGGTGGAGAAAAAAGCGTGAAGGTAGAAAGCTTCCATAGCAGCTGTTTTGAAGGTTCTAACCAGTGGGATTAACCACTACCCTGCGGGCAGGGCGGGTCTCAGGCAAAGCAATGATTATGTAAATAGACCACAGCATCAGGCAATGCAGGGGAGCTGGCATAATGCCCAACAGCAAAGTCCAGACTCAGAACTTATTATACCTATCTCAATGAGAGGGGAGAACACATATGGAGAAAGTGTCTATAATGATGGTCATCTTCCTCCTTCAGCTAAATTAAAGTGAGGCCAATGGGAAAACAAATTTCCTTTGTGGAAAATTTGAACACAACAGTCCACTGACTAATGTCTATGGTCGACCTCAGTCACATCAGGTACATTGTCTTGTGGAGGAGGAAGGAAAATGAACCAAGTCTGACCACCTCACTTCTCATTTTCTCTTTGAAATGGAATATTGTGCCATCATAAAGAAAAAAAATCTTTTTTAAGAGAGTAGTGTATGGCATGAGGTGAGGGAAATGTTTACTACATCATGGAGGAAAATTTAAACTATAGAGAATAATCACATTTTATGGGAGAAATGTGCAGTTGTTTATTCACATAGAGAACTAACTAGAAGAATATGTTTTTCACTGAAATAGTGGTCATCTCAATTATATAATTCAGTTAGCTTTATCATACAGACTTTTCTGTATTTTTCCAGACCATAGTAGACATTATCTAAAAGAGAATGAAAGTAGAGCAAGTATAAGCTAGTTTATTACTATGGGCATATAAATATGAACATACTTTTAATAATATGAAATCACTTATAGCCATGGCAGAGGGCTCCTCATGTTAAGAATATATCTTACATGGCCTTCTACCAATAATAATATAGAACCATAATTTCTGAGCTCTCACTACCTGCCAGCCTTATTTCCAAGCATTTACAGAGAATATTTTACTTAATCCTTATATCAAACTTATAAGACCTTTCCATATTATCTGATTGCTACAAACTCAAACTCCAGAACTGGACTGACTAGCTTCAAATTCAGGATTTATCCCTTAGAAACACAGAGTGACCTGTGCAAATCATTTTAATCTCTCTGAACATTCTGTCAGTTCAAAGTAGGGAATGAGCACAGCTCCAATATTATGTACTTATAAGTACTAAATTAAACAGTGGAGAAAAATGAATTTTACAATATCTTGGCATATGGAAATGTACAATAATTCCCAAAAAGTATGCTATGATTATTCCCATTACATAGATGAAACATTAAGGTTTTGAAAAGATGAGTGATTTTCTAAGTTCACATATCTATAATGGGAAATATTCAAAGTCTAATCTCAACAGTCAAACTTCTAGTCACTATTACTATGAATTGCATTATTAAACCATAAGAAAGGTAAAACTTCACAGAAAATCAGTTTGGACTGGAATTTTTGTCTCTAAATAGTTTAAATTGCTTTGCATTTGAATTCAACATTCAAATTAATAAAAAAAATAGTTTTAAAAGAACTCTAGAACCCTATCAAGTTTCTAGGACTTGAAGTAAACATACTTGTTGCAGTTATCTACCTTGACAAATGCAGTTCTTAAAGAAATCATATGATAAAATATTGTCCTCCCAAATCTCATATTTGGAAGACAATAAAAGTCTCTTGCTATTTCTTTGAAAAGATGAGTTATATAAAGTAGTAAGTCCTTTATCTAGAAAATGTATTACAAAGCCCCAAGGAGACAATAAAATTTAAAATAATCTGTTACCTTGGTTTTATTTACTGCCTTTCTTTGAAAGCTAATCCTGAACTGTATATTGATATATAAGATAAACCATTTTTTGGTATATTTCAGCTTGTCTGAAAGTAAGCTATTTTGGTTGCAGTTCAGAGGACATGTTCTCAGTGAAGAATAAAAGATGTATTCACATTAATCATTTCCCTAGAGCATAAAATACATATTGACTAGGATAAGATAGAGGCTAACTTTGGAATAAAAAACACTTGGAACAAAGGTCTCAGCATATTTCTGTTCTCTGATGAACTCAGGATAACTCTTCCAATTTTAAGTCTATGGAGCTGTAAATCAGAAACCCGAAAGACTGTGTTCTAGTCTCAGTTCCACTACTGATTGACTCTCTGGGGAGATTTGAGCTTCTTATTTGATCTGTCTTGTTCTTGATCTTCCATGGGGGAAAAGAAAGAAAAAGAAAAGAAAGAAAAAAAGAAAGAGACAGAGAGAGAATGAGAGAGAGAGGGAGGGAGGGAGGGAGGAAGGAAGGAAGGGGAAGAAAAAAGAAAGGAAGAGAGAGGGAGGAAAGAAGGAAGAGAAAGAAAGAAAGAAAGAAAGAAAGAAAGAAAGAAAGAAAGAAAGAAAGGAAAGAAGGAAGGAAGGAAGGGAGAGGGAGGGAGGGAGGGAGGGAGGAAGGAAGGAAGGAAGGAAGGAAGGAAGGAAGGAAGGAAGGAAGGAAGGAAGGAAGGAAGGGAAGGAAGGGAAAAAGGAAGGGTGAGAAAAGTGAAAAAGTACAAGTGGATAAGACACTGGTTTCTGAAACTGGTTGTGCATCAAAGTTCATTATCTCTTGTGGAAATTCTTGGGTTTTAGAATACCTTGGCATATGGAAATGTACAATATATTTTTTTAAAAGTACACTATGATTACTCAAGGAGCACTACATTAGAATTCCTGGCTTTGTAGCTAGAGATTCAGTGTATCACATATCTTAGTGAGCTTTTGGTGTAGCCACTTTGCTCTTTCCTTGCATTAGTGTTTGGTAGCTATTACAGTGAGAATTTCTGATTTTCAAAATCTAAGAAAATTCTACTTTTATAAGATACTGATTTTTTCCAGTGCGTCTTACCTTGAAAAATGGATAATGAGTAAATCTATAATTATTCCCATCACTGACTACTGTTATCTACTTAACTGTATTTAACTGGTGATACTGTGATATCATAGGAAATGTATATTTGATCTTCATCCTCAGTCCCTGGTAGAGTTCTGAAAACCATGTAACTTTATGAATGATGGGATGAGAGTTCTGCACAGAACTTGGAATTTCTTTGGTGACAAGAGCATCATATGTTCTAATGAGCCAACTCTTGGTAGGCCTTAAGCTTTAGGATGGGACTGTCAACATGTAATTTAAAGAAATTTAGAACTTTCAGCCTCACTCCCCAACTATCAGGAAGTGGAGAAAGGCTGAACATTTACTTTATAATCCATGATATCTCCTTGGTGAAGAAACATCCACAAAACTACTAAATGATGGGGTTGCAGGTGTTCCAGATTTTTCAGTGTATTAATATGCTGGGAGGGAGACACACCTCATCCCCAGAGATGGAGTCCTCTTTATCTGATTATTCACTTTTATTTTTCTAATAAATCAGTAAATATTTTCTTCAGTTCTGTGGACCATGGTAGTATGTTAGAAAACCTGATAACCTGTGATCATTCTATTGCATTACTACCTCTCCTAAATAACTGTAAATACTTAAATACCCATCCATAGAGGATGCATTTGAATAGGTTATTGTGTATCCACTGTATGCATGTTAGATAGCCATTAACTGCATTTTTTCCCACCAGGGTTATTGCTGGGGCTCTGTGCCAGCAATATAAATCCATTGCTCCTGATGGATTTTTTCCCATTCTTTACTGAATAGGACAGAGAGAAATTGAGAGAGGAGGGGGAGACTGAGAGGAAAGAAAAAGGCAGACACCTGAAGACATGTTTCACTGCTCATGAAACGACACCCCTGCAGGTGAGGAGCAGGGTCCTTGCGCTTTGTACTTTGTGCGCTTAACCTGGTGCATTACTGCCCAGCCCCTTAACTGCATTCTGTATAGCATGGTCACCACTAGTTCACTTTATGCTGTGTGTCAGATCATGATGCACAACAAATCACTTAAAATTCAGTGCTTTAAGGGGGCTGGGCAGTAGCACATTGGGTTAAGTGTACATGGTGTAAAGCACAAGGACCTGCACAAGGATCCCAGTTCGAGCCCCAGCTCCCCACCTGTAGGGGCTTGCTTCGCAATCAGTGAAGCAGGTCTGCAAGTGTCTATCCTTCTCTCACCCTCTCTGTCTTCCCTCCTCTCTCAATTTCTCAATTTCTTTCTGCCCCATTCAATAACAGCAGCAGCAGCAACACAACAACAATGGGGAAAAGATGGCCTTTAGAAGCAGTGAATTTGTAGTGTAGGCACAGAGCCCCAGGAGTCAAAAAAAAAAAAAAAAATTCAGTGCTTTACACAGGAGACATTCATTATTGCTTATTGATCTATGGATAAATAGACTTGCTGGTGATCAGCTGGGCTGGTTCATGTACTGTCGAGTCCATCAAATACAGACTGGTCAGACGTATTTAGTTATAATCTGACTATTGAGTGGAAAATGGGGGGAGTGACCTTTTCTGTGTCATTCAGTAGGTTGGCCTAGGTTCACGTTCTCATAGTTTCTTAGAAAAGTTCCCCAAAAACACTGAAAACTATGTTACTAAGAGCCAGACTCAGAATGGGTGCAACTTCAGTTGGCCAGAGCATGCTAAAAAATGAGCCCAGATTTAAGGAGAGGAGAACTCATAGGTTATTTCTTGCACAAGAGCTGTAAAGTCACACTGAAAACAATGTGAATATAGGAAAGGAATGAAAACGTCTTACAGGGGCCAGGCAGTGGTGCACCTGGTTAAGCATACACATTACTGTGCACAAGGACCCTGGTTCATGCCCCTGGCCCTTACCTGCATGAAGAAAGCTTTTAAGAGTGGTGAAGCAGGGTTTCAATTGTGTCTCTGTATCTTTCGCTTTCTATCTTCCCCTCTCCTCTCAATTTGTCTCTGTCTCTATCCAATAATAAATAAATAAATATTTTTTTAAAATTAGAAATAAAAAGTCTTTTCTAGTCTTTGCATCAATGTACCACCTATGTGAACAAGAACTGCAAGGCCTATGAAATGCAAAGAACTGATGTGTCTGCAGGTTAAAGCTGTAGGTTTATTTCCTTTTTTCCTTTATTATTTTGTGTAGGTGGTTATAACATTGTTGATGCAATAAAAAATGATTGAAAGATCAAAAACAGTAAGTTGAGCCATGGTGTGAATATGATCAACAACCTCATTGCTATACTGAAAGAATTGTATAAAAATTTGCATACCATAAACCAATATAGCCTCCTGCTCTGTAGTAAATACAGATGGGTAGCAATGGAAATATCATCAAATTGCCAAAGCTAAGTAGTTTTCTCTAAGATATAGCCAATGGCCTTGGCTCTAGAGTGGAAATTATCTATGAGCTACCCAATTATTCTGAGCACTTGTGCACACTCTGCATATTGCCAGCTCTGGCACAATCTAGGGCTATAAGACTTTAGCAATCTCTGGAACTCAGAGCGAATAGTTCTTTCTTAACAACATGATTTCTGACAGTCAAATGTTGCCACTTGAGAACTAACATTTTAATTTTTTTTAATTGTGACTTCTCTGAATTGATGTTAACTTTTAAAAGTCTTTCATGTCCTGTGTTCTCAAATAGAGATGATAAGAAGTCCTTTGAACAGTTTTGACGCTATTGTTCTTTGTCATAATACAGTGACATCTATAGAACCATGGAGCAAATCAGAGTTCCTTGCTCTTACATAAAATATTCTGAATGTTGTGCTTTCAAGTTCTCGTTTATGCACTTTTTATTGTCTCTGTGCTCTCTCTTGTTCCCATAGTTTCTAAATGTGTCTGCCTCTGACGGGCTACTAGTACCATTGGTTTCTTCTAATATGCTGTCATCTTCAAAAAGACCAAATTCCTAGTATTACTTGTAAATTAAGTAATTATGCTCTAGGGCAGGAAAATAAACAGCACATGGGACTTTTATGAAAGGTCCTAAGTGTCAATCAACATCAGCTCCACCAATAACCAGAGCTGAGTAGTGCTCTGGTTTAAAAAAAAAATCAAGTTGAACAGGGGAGCTAGCATAATGATTCTGCAAAAAAATTTTACGCCTGAGGTTCAGAAGTCCATAGCACCACCATAAGCCAGAACTGAGGAGAACTTATTTCTACCTCTCATTCCATGTATTTTTGTTTCTGTACATCTCTCATTAAAAATAAAGAAAAATAGGGAGTCGGGCTGTAGCACAGCGGGTTAAGCGCAGGTAGCGCAAAGCACAAGGACCAGCATAAGGATCCTGGTTCGAACCCCCGCTCCCCACCTGCAGGGAAGTCGCTTCACAGGCAGTGAAGCAGGTCTGCAGGTGTCTATCTTTCTCTCCTCCTCTCTGTCTTCCCCTCCTCTCTCCATTTCTCTCTGTCCTATCCAACAACGACAACAACAATAATAACTACAACAATAAAACAACAAGGGCAACAAAAGGGAATAAATAAAATAAATATAAAAAATAAAGAAAAATAAATAAATAAATAAAATATTTTAAAAGATGGTTTAAAATAATTTATAGCCATTTTTTAAAACAGTAAATCGAGCCATGGTGTGAATAAGAACAACCTCATTGCTATACTGAAAGAATTGTATTAAAATTTGCATACCATAAACCAGTATAGCCTCCTGCTCTGTAGCAAATGCAGATGGGTAGCAATGGAAATATCATCAAATTGCCAAAGCTAAGTAGTATTAAACAATATGGAGATTTGCTAGTAGAAATGGAGGATGATCGGGGAGCCAGGTAGTAGCACAGCGGGTTAAGCGCAGATGGCGCAAAGTGCAAGGACCAGCATAAGGATCCCGGTTCAAGCCCAGGCTCGCCACCTGCAGGGGAGTCGCTTCACAGGCGGTGAAGCAGGTCTGCAGGTGTCTATCTTTCTGTCTTCCCCTCCTTTCTCCATTTCTCTCTGTCCTATCCAACAACAACAGTAATAACTACAACAATAAAACAACCAGGGCAACAAAAGGGAATAAATAAATAAATATTAAAAAAAAGAAATGGAGGATGATTTGTGAAGCTGTTGCCTCTTTCCAACAGAGCCAACAAACCTTTATTCCTTCTTTGTGTTCAGTAATGCTAGTTCACTGAGTTAGTGTATTTGCAAGTCACTTGTATTATGAAATATATCTGAGCCTTTAATGCAGTAAAGTAGTGATATGGCACTTAGGAGGGCCAAAGATAAAAACAGTAGAAATTTATGACACTGCCTGAAATAACAAGATTTCAAAAATGTGAAAGGAAGAATTCAGATACTTCTTTTCTATAAATATGTTCAAGGTCTGAAGCTAAATCCTATGGAAGGAGTTTGAAATCCCTTACAAGTGCTCTATTAATGTAGTAAATGGGTCTTTACTAAGCACATGTCACTTGGAAAACATTGTATTTTAAGGGGGAGAAAATCATAAAGATGGATGACTATTAATCAGACAAAATGAAATAAGGTTTATCAGTGAGTGGGGCAGGCAGCTTAAATGGATGCCAGTGGATATTTGTGTGGCTCTTAAGTGGCAGGGAGGGTTATTGTCATTCAAGAGGAAAAGTGAAGACATTCCTAGAAAGAGCAACAGAAACAAAGATGCAGAGGCATTAAAAGCAAATGACTGGGGCCAGGTGGTGGTGTATATGGTAGAAAGCATATGTTACAATATGCAAGGACTCTAGTTCAAGCCCTGGTTGTACCTTACCTGCAGGGACAAAGTTTGACATGTGGTAAAACAGTGTTGCAGGTATCTCTCTCCCTCTTACTCTGTTTCCCCCATGCCCCTCAATTTCACTCTGTCTCTGTTGAACATATATAAATAAAATAAACCTAAAATACTCTTTAAAAGAAAAAAATCAAATGACTGGAGAGCTTAAATTGTGAAATAAATCACTAAACCCTTGAAAAACAGAACATACAAAATGAAGATCATTAAGGAGAAATGCCAGAACCAGCATCATCTTTCTTTAAAAGTCATGATTTTCTCCTCCTCCCCCCCCCCCCCCCCCGCCTTTTTTTTCTTCTTTGGCCATTCAGAGGGCCTGGTAGGTCTCACAGCAGTCACTGCCTAGGGGCTATATTGTATCCCCCAGTGCTCATAGCTCCAGCACAGCCCTTCAGCATCTTCCTGCAGGGACACAGCCTCTTAGCTTAAGGGCTTTGGGCTGTCAAGTTGAATAGGCAGGAAAAATGGGGCGGGGGTGGGGGGTGGGCTAGTGCTTGAGGTGCCAGCAAGGAAAGGGAGTTGGAGAATAAATGCCCCAGCTTCTTGCACTTTGCCTGTACTACCTATACAGGATGTTCTCTCTGTCTCCCTAGGGCCCCAGTGAGATCAAGCCCCACACATTTACTCCAGAAGCTTGGAACACACGCCCCTTTGGCTTTCTTTTCTCAACAACCTCACCTCTTATTACTGGACTCCCCTTCCAGTTATACTACTTATGATGGTTTCCTGGCACAAGAGAGAGCAACTTTGTTGGAAAGGATGCCCCAATCTGCTAGCTAGCATTGTACAGGGTGGTGGAGCTGACAGACTGACATGGAAAGAATTGAGATGGGTTTGAAGCTGGAGAGCAAAATTCAGGCTAATTCCAGGAAGGTTCAAGGAACAAGTCTGTTGGCTTTTGTTCTTCAGGTCTGTTTTTTTTTTTTTTTCCAAGTGATGTATTTTTTTTAACATTTTCTTTCTTTTTTTGAAATTTTTTTTTCCTTTTTATTATCTGTATTTATTTATTTATTTATTTATTTATTTATTTATTTATAGAGACAGCCAGAAATTGAGAAGGAAGGGGGAGATGGAGAGGGCAAGAGACAGAGGGACCTCTGCAGTTCTGCTTTACCACTTGCAAAGCCTTCCCTCTGCAGGTGGGAACTGAGGGCTTAGACTAGGGTCCTTGTGCATTATAACGTGTATACTCAACCAGGTGTGCCACCACACAGCCTCCCCCCTCACTTTTTTTTATGGTTTTTTTTAAAATTTACTTTGGACAGAAACAGAAACAGAAATTGAGAGAGAAAAGGGAGAGAGACACTTGCAGAACTGTTTCACCACTCTTGAAGCTCTCCCATCACCATTCCCCCACTCACTTTGGGGACTTGAACCTTTGTCCTTGCACACTGTAATGTGTGTGCTCAACCAGATGTGCCACCATTCATCCCTTCTTTGATATTTTTTTTTTACTTGTATTTAAAAGAGTTAAGTAGATGAGTTAATTTACATGAAGTACTCAGAAAAGGAACTGTTGCATAAATACCAAGTAGTGTCGTTGCTGTGGCTATTTTTATATTCGTTTCTCTGGTTTGTGGGACTGAAAGCACACTTAATAAAAGTGGAAGATTCAAGACATCAAAAAAGGGAGAGAAGGAGAGCTGAGCATCAGGGGTCAACTAATCACACTTCTTCAAGATAGGGATCCCTGGTCATGTTTCTCCATAAGGATGAGATAACTTCTTCCAGTAGAATATATACTAAATGGGAAATTCACCTTCACAAACTGTGGTGGCCTTGTTGAATATAATTTAATCCAAGTACTTACTCATGTGGTTCAAAGTTCCTAAACCCCTATTCATTGGGAAGGGAGTATTGGGAACCATCCCCATTCAGTAGCTCTAAATTTGGAATTGGTAAATCAAGTTCTTTATAAGCTGCTCAGAAATTTGGATGGCAGCCAGATACTGATTTGAGAACTGCACTACTAAGTGGCTTTGGTCCACAGGTTCCATGTCACAAAACATTGTAGCACAATGATAGGAAGGGTGATGCTTTTTCTTTCCTGAGCAGAATCTAAGACTAATTCCTTACACTGTTACTAATATCAGAGCAAAAGTTACCATCACTCCTTCTAGGGAGTTTCTGTCTCCACACTTCTATAGTGCTGAGAAGAAAAGGATTGCTCTTCGAGTTGAGCTATGTGACATTCTGGAAATATCTGTATGTCCTGTTCTTCACATCCATTTGCTTTCTTAATTTGTTTCCTTTAACAACTTGGGGATGACTTATGATGGAATTCACATTTTACAGAAGACACTGGTAAAGCATTCTGTTTTAAAAATAGATGCACAGCTGAGGAAGAAAACTGACTTCTCTCTGTGTGGATGCACATGGCATTTTGAACTGCTATGAGCAGGCCTGCGGTAATAAATAATCGGCTATCAAAGGAAGAATAGCAGCATCTTATATTTCTGGCGGGAGACACTGAGCACTGAAAGTAACAGGAACTCAATTTAGGACTGCAAATGTCAGTTCTCATAGTACTTTCACAGGCACTGTCTCATGTTGGCGCCACAGCTGCCCTGTGAGCTAGCCAAGGCTGAGCCATCAATCCTTGTAACCCTGAGTCCAAAGGTTTGGGGAAAAACCTAAAGTAAGAATGCAGGAAGCCTTCTCCAGTAAAGAAGGAGTTATTATTACTGTTGTTTGTAAAACTGTAGATCTTGTTGGTTGATAAGATTGTCCTGTATCGTAAGAATTGATAGACGACTCTGGCATTAGACATACTGAAGCAAAGAGAGATACTAACAAAGATCTTATAAGCAGTCAAATTAAAATAATGCCCCAGCTGTCTTTGATGGACTCTGTTCTTTTGCTGCACATTCTAACCATGCTCCATCCTATATATTTTACTCTGGGTTGTGGATGGGAGTATAGTGAGGAGAATTCTCTTAGATGAAAGCAAAACCAAATAGAATAAGATGGCATCTTTGGAGCTCTGAAAATCTCAAATATTATAGAATATACATTTTGTGAACTATATGGTAAGGAAAACAGACTTTTATCCTCTTTGTTACTTATGCCCTATTTTATTAAGCACTGTAATTTGCTCTAGGTTGTAGAGGCATACTTTCTTAACAGGGATTTAACTCAATTTATTGGGAAGGAAATGAAAATCAGAAAGCCATTTTGTAAGCATTTGAGTCTTAAATCTATCTATCTTGTCATAAGCATTAGCAAGAAAAGGGAATGCATGACACTGTTGCTGTTACCATTTCCATTAAGTTCCATGTGTATTTATGTAACTCAGTTTTATCACACACACCCCCATTTAAAAAGTGAAGAACTGGAGTTTACAAAGGTTAAAATGCTTACACAGTTGGCTGTGACAGCTTTCATCATGGAGAAATTACCAGTGAAAAAGTCATGTGGCTCCTGATTTAATTTACTTTTCCTTTCTCAGCGTGCAGGGCAAGATTATCGAAAATGGTCTCCATGTTTTTCTTCTCTCACTTGTATTACAGTATTAACAAGATTCGTGTAAAAATGGACCTCAGGGATTCTATCCAATATAAAGTCTTAATCCTTAATCATAGCAACAGCTATTCATCTCCTTTTCCACACTAGGCTTTAAGAAATGTGTTAGGAACTTGTAAGGCATCTACCTATTTACTGATAGAACTCTCCCAGTTACAAATAAATAAATAAATAGGAGGAGGAGGAGACTAGAAATGCATCTTTACTATTTTATTAGAATTAAGAATGTGAGCCTAGGAGTGGTCATTTACTTTTCTTGTCTTTATTTAGTACCTTCTGTGTGCAGTAGAGTATTGGATACTGTGGAAGCTATCAGGAAGGGTAATTCTACTGTCCAGAGATGTTTGGTGGGATTGCTTGTAACTCCTTGCACTTGAAAAACATATATAATCACCAGAAAATATGAAATTGAAAGGCAGCATCATTCTTATTTTCTACTAAATATGAAGTCAGTCTGAGAGGCATTGTTCAGATGTCACCTTATATATGCTAAACTTACACACATTGGCAAGGCTGGGTGATGAGAAGAATGCTTGAGTCAGACAGATGCTAACTCTTAAGACCTTTCAGCTATGCTGACTTGTGACAATTGCTGAACTGGTCTAAACCTTAGATTACTTATTTGTAAAATGAATAAAACAAGGCCCAGGTGGTGGCACAGCTGGTAGAGCACACACACTACCATGCCTTTGAACATGGGATCCAGCACCCAGCACACACCTGCAGTGGGCAGCTTCACAAGCATTGGAGCAGTACTATAGGTATTAGAGTACTCCTTTTCACTTTACCTCTCCCCTCTCTATCTCTCTGTATCATCCTCTGTAAAAAAAATAAAAGTAAATAAAAATAAGCTACTGGAAGTGATAGAATTGTGTGGTTTGCTTTTGATGTGCACGTATCCATAAACTAGTGCAAAATATATACCTGAAAGCAAAAGTACACTAGAGTTTGCAGTGAGTACCCCCCTAACACTTCCTCTCCACTATTCCAACCTTTGGGTCCATGATTGCTCAACAATTTGTTTGGTTTCGTATGTTAACTCTCTTTTCAGCCACCAGGTTCCAGATGCCATCAGGATGCCGGCCAGGCTTCCCTGGACTAAAGACCCCACCAATGTGTCCTGGAGCTCTCCTTCCCCAGAGATCCACCCTACTAGGGAAAGAGAGAGGCAGACTGGGAGTATGGACCAACCAGTCAACGTCCACCCATGTTCAGCGGGGAAGCAATTACAGAAGCCAGACCTTCCACCCTCTGCAACCCACAATGACCCTGGGTCCATGCTCCCAGAGGGGTAGAGAATGGGAAAGCTATCAGGAGAGGGAATGGGATATGGAGAGTGGGAGGTGGGAATTGTGTGCAGTTGTACCCCTCCTATCCTATGGTTTTGTTAATTTATCCTTTCTTAAATAAAAAATAAATTTTAAAAAAAGAAGGTTTTTTTAGTTTCATGTAGTCCCATTTATGTACACTTGTTTTCATTTCACATGCCCATGGGCTGAATCTCCAAATACATCTTTGATGTGAAGATCCTACAATGTTTCACTGATGTTTTGTTCTATAAATTTTAGAGTTTCTGGTCTAATATCCACTTCTTTGATCCATTTTGATATTATTTTGATGTATGATGTTAAGTGATGATCTAGTTTCACTTTTCTTTTTTTATTTATTTATAAAATGGAAATATTGACAAGACCATAGAATAAGAGGGGTATAATTCCATACAGTTCCCACCACAAGAACTCTGTATCCCATCCCCTCCCTTGATAACTTTCCTATTCTTTATCCTTCTGGGAGTATGGAACCAGGATCAGTATGGGTGGAAGAAGGTGGAAGGTCTGGCTTCTGTAATTTCTTCCCTGCTGAACCTGGGCATTAGCAGGTCAATCCATACTCCCAGCCTGTCTCTCTCTTTCCCTAGTAAGGCAGGGATCTGGGGAGGCAGGGCTCCAGGACACATTGGTAGGGTCGTCTGCCCGGGGAAGTCAGGTTGGCATCATAGTAGCATCTGGAACCTAGTGGCTGAAAAAGAATTAAGATATAAAGCAGAACAAATTGTTGACTAATCATGAACCTAAAGAAAAGGATATTGGAAATGAAAAAAAAATCTGGTAGGTCTATTTTAGGTATATTTCAAGGGGCCCATGAGTTTACTAGTTTTTGCCTAAGTCTGACATCTAGTATGCAGGTGGATGCAAGTTATTGTCTGGGGAGATGGTGTCACAGTTGTATTAAAAAAAAAAAAAAACTAGAAATCTGGATCAGGGAAGAGAGTAGCTCCCAAATAGCTCACTTTTCTATATGTGACTATCTTATTTTTCCAGCACCATTTATTGAAGTGATCTTCTTTACCCCATTGAATCATTATGACCCCTTTGTTGTATATTAGGTGGCTGTATGTGTGTGGTTTCATTTGTAGGCTCTCAGTTCTGTTCCATTGATCCAAGTATCCATTTATACTTTAATACCATGCTGTTTTAATTGTAATTGCTTTGTAGTAAAAAAACTGAAGTTTGTGATTATGTTACCTCCACAGATTTTTTTGTTTAGTTGTTTGTGTGTGTGTTTTGCCTCAGAAGTGATGTGGTTGTTTGTGGTTTCATAAAAATATTTGGACAAGTTGCTCAATTTCCTTGAAAAAATGTAGTTGGGAATCTTGATAGGGATTGCACTGAAGTTGTAGATTGCTTTAGGTAGAATGGCCATTTTAAAAATGTTTATTCTTCTAATACAGGAACAAGGAATGTACTTGCATTGCTTTGTGCAATTATCTATTTACTTTAACAATTTTCTATAATTCTCCCTGTAAAGGTCCTTTACCTCTTTTATGAGATTAACCCCAAGTTATTTCCATCTTTTGGGGCTTGATTGTAAGAGGGATTGAGTCTTTTATTTCCCTTTTAATTTTATATACAGAAATGCCACATATTTATGTGTACTGACTTAGTACCTTGCTATTTTACTAAATTTATTCATTATTTCCAGCAGTTTTTAGTGGAGTCTTTGGGGTTCTCTATATTGACTTTGTACCCTGCTATTTTGCTAAATTTATTCATTATTTCCATCAGTTTTTAGTGGAATCTTTGAGGTTCTCTATATTATCATGTCAACAGCAAATAGTAACACTTTGATTTCTTTCCAATATGTCTATCTTTGCTATCTCTTTCACCTTTGATTGCAGTGACAAGGACCTCTAGAACTATGTTGAATAATAGTGGAAATAGTGGATGTCCTTGTGTGGTTCCTAATTTTAGGTGGAAAGCTTTCAGCTTTTTCACATTGAAAATGATGTTTAGCTATGTGTTTGTCATCAATAGCCTTTATTCTGTTGAAGAATTGTCAAACAGTTGTATATCCCCAGAAATAACCCTGGTGGTGGGGAAGAAGAAGATAAAAGTAGATTCAAAGCCACATAACAGTGATAATCAAGTGAAATAATGCATGAACAAAACTTAATATGCATAAAAAACAAAATGTACAAATGCCTGGGACTAAATATTAGTATCATTTGTATCAGAAAGATTGTAATGAATGACTATTGTCAAACTCCTGCATTTGCACTGTGGTTCTCTATACTTTTTTTTTTTTGAGGATGTGAAGCTTTTTGTTCAAATGCAATCATATAAGAGAAATTTGCTTTTCTGTACAGTAAGCAATGAAATGGACTGGTGGAGAGGGCTCTTCATCCCACCTCCATTATGTACCCAAAATTCATCCCCATAAGATCACTGGAATTCAGCTAAAGGTTATGTAATATTCGAGATTATTTTTACATTTATATTGTAATGTGAGGTGATTTGGACCTTTGGGCATATTCTAGTATGCCAATATTCTAGTGCATATAAGCATCTCATTAAAATATTTATTATATTTGTGTAAATGTTTGCTTTTGAAACTTTGAGACTAGCTCACTAGTCCATGTGTTCATATTTTTAGCTAAGAAACATCATAGTAATTCACCATTATTCATTCAAGAATTCAATAAATAAATATAAGCTACATGCCAAGCCCTTGTAGATTTCTACCTTAGTCAGATAAATCAGTAAGATCCTAAGTTCCTTTAGGGAAGGCGTAATGTTTATCTTTTTTTTTTTTTAACCACTGCATCCAAAGAACCTACCTCTTACATATTGTATACACTCTATGAACTATTGTTAAACTACAATTTCTAGGCTAATGAATAATTGTTCATTCACTGTAGAAGATGAAAGGTGTCTCCCAAATAGGCTTTAGTTGTAATATGTCTAACTCAGGTCTCCTTTTCTCCAGTGTTAGAATTTTTCTGGTTATTGAGGGAATTTCTTAAAGTATGCAATCCAGTTGTTTTGAAATATTTAATTAGATGCAAAAGGTTACTAGCACATGTTACTGTAGAGTTATTGCCCTTCACTAAGTATCAGATAAACCTGTTTTGTAAAGACTGACTCTATAGCCTGGGAGATTAATCAACATACAATGAATATTCAGAATTTTCAGCTCTCAAATCCACTTTCTATATTTATTTACTTTAAACAGTGATTAGGAATGAATGGGATACTAACTGAGACCTATCCTTTTGCACGAGTCAGATTCTAGATAGGAGAGTGCTAGCACATTCAACTGAGGGAGGTGGGGAGTCAGCTGAATAATTAAAAAGGGGTTCAACAGTATTGAGATAAAGCAACAAGGATGGCACCTGTGCAGCACTGTGGGGATATTTACTGAGTGTAGCTGTTATAACCCCAAACCTGAAGGGTATAATAAAAAAGAAACAAAGAGAGGGATTCTATAATGAAGACAAGGCCACAACACCTTTGCTGTTGTGATTTGACTGCATTAGGGAGCTATGAAAAGGGGATGGGAGAGCAAATCCCACCCCCTGCTCACCTAACTGTACTTCCTATTTGTTGCACTTACTCCCCACTGAAATTCCTGAGGGAAAGGAGCTCACTGAGGTCAGCCTGGGACAGAGTGGGTAAGAAAAAGGATCTAATGGAATAAACACAAGTTGTCCAGTACAGTATCTATCTAAATGGGAATGCACTTACATATTCTCCCCACACACACACACACACACAATGACTCTATCCATCCTTTGTTCAGTAAGTTACTTTTGCTTGGCTTCTCTCTGCCAGGCATTTTGCAGTGAGGGTATGGAGATAAATAAGATATCACCTTGCTCTTGAAGAGCTTAGACTTATGGAATTCAGAGAATGCATTTGGAACATCTTGAACTTGCTGTTATATACTGTTTTGTCTTTTTTTTTTTCCCACCCAGGAAGGGCTACATTTCCATCATATATCTTAACATTTCTCAAATCTTATTCCACCAGATTTCTTTGCTCTTTATATATACAAACTTCTCTGAGTTCAACTTTTTAAATTTAATTTATATATAAAATAGAAAATATTGACAAAACCATAGGATAAGAGGGGTTACAATTCCACACAATTTCTCATCACCAGAGTTCCATATCCCATTCCCTCCACTGGATGCATTCCTATTATTTTATTATTACTATTTTATTTATAAAAAGGAAACATTGACTAAACCATAGGATAAGAGGGGTACAACTCCACATAATTCCCACCACCAGAACTTCGTATCCCATCCCCTCCCCTGATAGCTTTCCTATTCTTTAACCCTCTGGGAGTAGGGACCCAACGTCATTGTGGTATACAGAAGGTGGAAGGTCTGGCTTCTGTAATTGCTTCCCCGCTGAACATGGGTGTTGACAGGCCGATCCATACTCCCACCTGCCCCTCTTTTTCCCTAGTGGGGTGGGGCTCTGTGGAAGTGGAGCTCCAGAACACATTGGTGGGGTTGTCTGTCCAGGGAAGTCTGGTCGGCATCATGCATCTTTATCTCTGTGAGAGTATGGACCCAGGATCATTATGGGGTGCAGAAGGTGGAAGGTCTGGTTTCTGTAATTGCTTCTCTGCTAAACATGGGTGTTGGAGGTCGATCCATATTACCAGCCTATATCTATCTTTCCCTAATGGGACAGGGCTATGGAGAGATAGGGTTCCAGGGTACACTGATGAGGTCATCTACCCAGGAGAGTCAGGTTAGTATCATGGTAGAACCTGCAACTTGGTGTCTGTGAGTTCAACTTTAAAAAAAAAAAGTCTTGAACTCTATTCAGAAAATTTAATAACCTAATACACGTTTGAGTGATAGTGATATTATTTCATCTCATCAGGTACTTGAAGAAGAAATTGAGAAAAACGTGCTTTCTCTTAGAAAAAAGGGGAAGAACAGAGGTCTAAAAAGTTCTGTCCTGACTGTGCATATTGCTCACATCAGAATAAATTAATTGCATTTTACTTCAGTGAGGTGCTGTGTTCAGTTGGAATGGGAAAGTACCATTAAAGATTTCAAGGTTCTTCTATAAGCAGATTGAATTTAAGTGCTTTCACTGCTATAGCTTAAGAGACTTGAAATTGTTTTGGGAGCAAAATGGAAGAACCTTCTCCAAATCCCTTGGCCATTTATTACTATGTCCTGAATAGTCTTCTTGTTGATTACCCCCCCCCTTCCCACTCTGCAAAGGCTAGGTCCTCATGGTGCTGGAATTTTCCTCTCTGTGTTTGCTAACTACTTAGAAAGCTAAGTCTCATACTGTCTAAACCCAGAGTAGACAGGCCTGAAAGGACCCCTTGTGAGAAGCCAGATGTTTAGGATTAGAAGCTGTGAGGGAAAGGAACTGTTGAATTTATAAGGCAGTGTGTCCACCAAGGGGGGAGACAAGCCTTTCAGATCAGGGGGAAAAAATGTTTGATATTTTCTGAAGGGCATGCTCAACTGAAAGATCAGAGTTGAAGAGCTGACCATATTGGAAATTAGCATTGCTAATGAGGTTTTTAGAGCTTCCTCACAGCTTATTTTAATCTACTAACCTTATCTATAAATACCCAACTTAGAAAAGACTCTACTTCTATTTTTAATTTCCTAATAATGGATAAATGTTATTTTAAAGGCAGTAACAAGAATGCTAATATCATTCTTTAAAATAGAATCCATCAAATAATGGCATGTTGCTCTATTTTTGTCAAATCTAATGGCACGAATGAGAGTGGTACTGTCTGTCCTGTCTGATGGGCTGGATGGTGAGGACAGTGCAAGTGTCCAACTGATAGAACTGTCTACTCTCTGATGATGAATGTATAGTCATATAGCCAAACACTAGCTGTTTATATCGGTTCAGGTGAACCCAGCCCATGTTGGGAACTCATCTCCTGTAGAATATCAGTGTGGTTTACAAAAGATATCCCCACAATCATTGACATTACCTTTGCTTAATTCAATATAATGCTGATGTCATCGACTTTTTAGAACATCCTCTTGTGGCTAGTTTAGAGGATAGGGCTCATATCTTGCCATACACATGACCCAGGTTCAGGTCCTGGCACTATGTGGAAGTGCCATGACACCAAGGAAAACTCTAGTGCTTTGGTATCTCTCCTTTTATCTCTCTTTTTAAAATTGTTTTTACTTATTTATTTTATAGAGAAAGAGAAATTGAGACAGGAGGGAAAGGTTGATGGGGAGAGACAGAGAGACAGGTGCAACCCTGCTTCACCACTCCTGAACCTTTCCCCCGGCAGGTGGGGACCAGGGCCTTAAATCCAGGTCCTTGTGTACTGTAATGTGTGTGCTTAACCAGGTGCACCACTACCCAGCCCCTCTCCTTTTATCTCTTTCTTTCCATTTGAATGAAAAAGTCAGCCAAATAATGGTTAAAAACCATGCATGGGAGAGATCTAAGCTACATTAAAAAGAAGAAGGAGGAGGAGGAGGAAGAGAAGGAGAAGGAAGAAGGAAGAAGGAAGAAAGAGAAGAAGAAGGAAGAAGAAGAAGAAGAAGAAGAAGAAGAAGAAGAAGAAGAAGAAGAAGAAGAAGAAGAAGAAGGAGAAGAAGAAGGACAAATTCTGTTATTCTGTGTATGTGCATGTAGCTGGAGCCTCCAGAATGAGTGATTACACTGGTCTAGGTCACTTTACTTTCATTGGCTAGAGAAAGTGAGATCAGATACTACTCTACTGAAGCTTCCTCAGTTACCAGGGCACCTCTCATATAGTGTAGGGGCTTGAATATGGGTTACACAGATCACAATGCTGGCACCCTATGCAGTGAGCAATCTCTCCAGCCCAAACATAAAGTAAAAATAGCTGGTATCTACTAATATGAATGAATTACTCATGTTCACCTGCTCAGTATATTATCTCAAACCTAACCTGCTCTCATATTGACTGGTCCATTCATTCATGAGATACAACTAAGTGTCTACTATGTGCCAAGGGGCATCTTAAATATGGAGGCAGTGGTATGCAAAATTAACAAGTTGCCTACATTCATAAATGTTATCTCCTATTAAAAAAGATAATCAATAATTAAATGAACTAATAAATAAGCAAGACTCTATCAGACAATATAAAGTAAAAAAAAAAAATCACATGCAAAAGCAACAAAGTACAAACTAATGTGAAAAAGAGTGCTGGGGGCCGGGCTGGGTTAAACACAAATAAGGGGCACACTGGGTTAAGCAGACATAGTGCATAGGATCCTGGTTCGAGCTCCTGGTTTCCCACCTGCAGGGAGGTCACTTCACAAGTGGTGAAGTAGGTCTGCAGATGTCTTTCTCTCCCCCTCTCTGTGTTCTCTTCCCCTCTCAATTTCAATCTGTCCTATCTAACAACAACAATAATGGGGGGAAATGACCTCCAGGAACAATAGATTTGTAGTGTAGGCACTAAGCCCTAGCGATAATCCTGGAGCCAAAAAAAAAAGAAGAAGGAGGAGAAGGAGGAGGAGGAGGAGAAGTAGGAGGAGGAGGAGGAGGAGGAGGAGGAGGAGGAGAAGTAGGAGGAGGAGGAGGAGAAGGAGAAGAAGAAGAAGAAGAAGAAGAAGAAGAAGAAGAAGAAGAAGAAGAAGAAGAAGAAGAAGAAGAAGAAGAAGAAGGAGAAGAAGTGGAGTGCCTAGAAAGATAGGGATAGGGGGATTCTAGGATTCTGGGGGCCAGGTACTGAGACACCAGATTAAGTGCACGTAGTACAAAGAGCAAGAATCCCTGTTCCTGTTTGATCCCCTGGCTCCCTACCTGCGGGTGGTCACCTCACAAGCCAGCCGTGAAGTAGATCTACAGGTGTCAATTTTTCTCTCTCCCTCTCTATCTCCCCCTCCTCTCTCAAATTCTCTCTGCTCTATCCTATAAAAATGAAAAAAAAGTCTGCCAGGAGCAGTGGATTCATAGTGCCAGCACCTAGCCCCAGCTATAACTCTGGAGGCAAAATGAGAAACTGAGAGAGAGAAAAATAGAAAGAGGAAGGGAGAGAGGGAGGGAGAGAGAGAGAGAGAGAGAGAGAGAGAGAGAGAGAGAGAGATAGAGAGAGAGAGATTGAGAGATTGAGATTCTTGGATTAGGTGGTATGGGACAAAGGATTCTATAAGGAGCAGATAGTAGAACTTAGAATTAAAGTGGCAAAGAAACAGTAGGCAACTGTTTGAGGAAAGTATGCTCCAGGTAAAAGGAATAATGTATTGAAGACTTAAAAAGTCAGTGTGGCTGAAGAGGAGGAAGAGAAAAAATTATAGTTAGATTAAAACAAAGTTTAAAAAAAAGTTGAATGAGTGAAATCATCTAGGCTCTGAAAGGACTGGAGAGAATGTGAATTCCACTGAAAGTTAGCTAGACAACTATTGAAACATTTTTCTTTTGCCATCATGGAATATTACTTATTTTAATTTTTATTGGTTATTAATAGTATGTTACAAAATTGTAAGATTACAATCATGTGTGTGTTTGTGTGTGTGTGTGTGTGTGTGTGTGTGTGTGTGTGTGTGTTTATGTGTTTGTAAGTCAGCTTGGAGCAGTGAAGCCCCAGCAACGATTACAAAAGCAAAAGAAATAATTAATTGAAAATAAAACTATTAAACCTAGAGAGCCCTGCATCTGTCTATTGCATCTGTCCAGAGTCATGACAGTGGGGTGGTAGTGTGGGAGATAGGGACAATGCTAGAATTTTATTATGAGCCATTTATGAGGCAGAAAAAATGAACTTACCTAGCAGATTTGAATGCATTAGGTGGATTGGATGGACCTTCCCGTGGTGCATCCTGTGAGTACCCATTCATTGGGGAAACTGACGATCCTTCCTAGCCAACTGAATCCACATGGATCCCAGTCACTTTCAAAGCCAGCAACAAGCAGCTTTCAAGCTGTCGGTCCTTCTCTTCGAGTCCTCCAACTTAATGTTGAGGGGCAAAGGAGGTCTCGAAACTTTCAACCTGACGCTGTTGACTGGCTACGGAAGAAGGGCAAATGCTAGAAGAAGAAGAAGAACTGATGTCTTAAAACCTTATCTAGTTGAAGTCAATCCAACAGCAACGACAAAAAAAAAAAAAAACTATAGAAAAATTCAACAGAAGCCCGTCAATTGAAACATAAGGGAAAAAAAAAAAAAAAAAACCAAAACATGGAGAAAATAGGAAGTATACCCAGGAACACTGAGCAGATAACTAGCAGGCCCAAGGCTGAGCGTCATATTGCCTGTCTTTTAGTTGCTCATTCAGAAGACAGTGGGGCTCAGGCATGGGTCATCAGCTTGGTGGATCTTTTACACCAGAGGTACTCAATCCCTTCAGTGTGAATCCTCATAGTGAGAAGAGCTGAGGAGTTGTTATAGGGCCCATGAATCTCTGCATGTGGATTGCCCTGCAGACTGGTTAAGTATATGTACTGAATGTGATATTCAGCACAGTCTGGCGTCCCCTTAAGTTCAAATCATGGCTTTTCCAATTATTGATTGTGTATCTTTGTATCTGTTAACTGAGTTTGGAGATATCTTGGTTTTCTCTTCAGTAGCTGAGTAAAAAATAATAACCTAGAGTCAGTCAGACTGTGGCACAGCACCCAAATTACCATGCTTCCAGTCCTTAGTCCCCACCTAGTGGGAAGCTTCTGGGGTAGTAAAGCAGTGCTACAAGCCTTTCTCTCTCTCACTAGTTCTTCTCTATTTCTTTTTGTCTCTATCAAATAAAAAGAAAGACAAAGATGTCTGCCAGGAGCAGTGGATTCAGCACCAAGCGTGTTTTTTGGTAGCAAAAAAAAAAAGTACTTTTGTGAAGACTACATAAGCTAATATATCTACACATACAGATACTTAGAATAGTACCTGTACAGAATAAATATTCTGTAAATAGTCACTATTACTATTTGAAAGACCAAAGATTTTTTTTTTTAATTTGAAGTAGTATTCTTAACAGCAATGTGCTTAACTCCTTCCACCCTAGAGAAACTAATAAGCATGGTTTTCCTCTGTGGGTGCATGGATAAACCAGAGAACTCTCACTCTGCCCCCGTACCAGTCTCTCAGGAGGGTCTTGTGGCTTTGACACAGGTCTTGTGGATTTGACACAAGATTTGAAACAGTATACTTTCAGTTCATTTATTCATTTATTCAACAAATACTTAAATGCCTGGTGGTTCTAAGCTTTTGTCCTCCTCCCCCCCAGCTTCATCTGCATCCACTTGGTTAATTTACTCCCCTGAGTAATTTCCCTTGCTGAAATGCAATGATTTCTCAATTGGCAAGTGAGGAGGAGTGGTGGTGGGTAGAGTGAGGAAGAAATAAAGTTCCTGTCAGAATTTCAAAGAGACTACGGGGCAGGGAAGTATATGTCAGCAACTATAGGATCCAAGGGGGAGAAAGGTTACTGAAAGATTCCAACCCTGGTAGTACAGGTTTGAAAGCATGCCCTTAGCCATCTTTTATTTCTTTCTTACACCTCCCTATCAAGGATGCTATCAAGTATTGTGCTGCCCATTTTATAGAGGACAAAACAAGATGGAAAACCAAAAGAAGGGTCCCAAATTCATGCCTAGTAAATGGAGGGTTAGGAATAGAACCCAGATTGACTGATTCCTCAGTTTTGTTTATTTGATGTTCCAACTTCCCGTACTCACCAAAAAGAGTATGTAGAGAAGGCTGAAAGGGAGTAGTGAAGTTAATAGTGGTGGTGAGGGTGTGTGTGTGTGTGTGTGTGTGTGTGTGTGTGTGTGTGTGTAAGAAAGAGAGAGAAAGAGAGTGAGAGCAAGAATGGAATTGTGAGAGACTGAATTGATAGCCACCAATAAAAACATGAGCATCTAACGTTATCTTAGATCAGACAATCATCAACTACAAAATAAAACCAAGCAGAGACACCTGGGCCAACCGAAAGAGGTTCCTATAGCTGAATAGGACTCTGAAGTGGGGAACATGAAGATCAGGGGTTCATAGGTTACTGGGGTCCATGCTGGTGTGTAGGTTGCCAAAAGAAATTCCCCCCTTGGGAAGCCAACGAAGAGAGCATGTAACCTGTAGTGGCCTCTCATGAATTCTGGGTCCAGGTCACCCAAAGTGTGGTGCCTTAAGATGCTAAGATTTAGGTTGAGGAAATAGCCAAGGTAAGCTCTTCCCAGGGAGAGAGAGAGAGAGAGAGAGAGAGAGAGAGAGAGAGAGAGAGAGAGAGGGATTCAGACCCAGACAATGGTTAAACCTATGAAATGATTCCAGTTTTAAGATTTTGCAGAAGGCTTTCAGTAACACTTCTGTGAGGAATAAGTAACCGAGTTGTAATTTGTCCCTTCCACAGTTGCCAGAGTCCCCAAAGCCTGTCTTCCTGCACCATCCCCTTAATGACTATTTCTAGGAGGATTTACAGATTTCCTAGGTGGGCATCAGGCATGGCATCCAGGCATTTCCATAAAGGGGGGGGCAGTTACTTTTATACAAACAAATATATAACTCATCTTTGTGAATCTATTCATAAGGATTTTTGCAAAAACCCACCAGCTCTTGGCTCTTGCTTTGTCAGTGTGTTTCTAAGTACAGCTAGTGTGTAAAGGAGGAGGGGATTCCTGGAGTCTAAGGGGAGATGTTTCTCTTTGCTATGCAGTCTGCTTGCGCAAAGCAGGCGTGCACTTGCACTTGTGAGAATAGAGCCCAGTGTGGAGGGCTCACTGTGGTGATAAGCACCTCCCCACAAAGCAGACAGCCTTTCACAGAGGAAAGTATCAGGTTGCCGCACTTCAGCTGGGGGTTGTCACTGTCTATTGATATGACTGGTTTGCCATCGCTCTGCAAATAAGGCAGAAGCTGCTACCTGATTGGTATAACATCTCACTTTCTCTCCTCATTGATTTTCTTGTTCTCCTCCTTTGCTTCATAAAGAGAGGGACAAGTGGCTGGTGCTGTGGACAGAGAAGCTTTATTTTTAGTATGAGACAGCCTCTATTTTCTTTCAGGAGAGGGAAGTTGGATTATCAATTCTTTTGTAAATGTGTATGGTGATTTTTGCTCCGGTAAGTTTATATCTTGTTTTTACAGCCGTGTGTGTGTGTGTGTGTGTGTGTGTGTGTGTGTGTTGCATTTGGGTTGCACAGTTACTTTTTCTTTCCAAATAACAATATTGAATTCTTTAGTGATAATATCTTTGTGTGTGTGTGTGGACTTTGTTTCCTTGTAGTTTTATGCTTAATCAAAAGAAGGCTGTGTTAATGTGACCGTGTGATGCTTACCTTAGCTTTTGAAGGCTATGCTAGTTTTCTTTCAGTATCATAAGGAAACTACTGAAGCAAACTTATTTTTGGCTTTATAAAAATGTCATACTATTTCACCCCCCTTTGAGGTGTCTAAGGATGTTCATTGTGCTCTACTTATACCCGCTTACTATTTTAATTAAAGTTCCTTCATCAGTGTCAGAGCAAGAATTTCTTAAATTCCATAAATAGACACCTAATACAGTATGCTGCGTTAAAATGAGTGTGCTGATTCTAAAAGGTCTTACACCAAGACAGAGTAAATGAGACGAGTGGCCTCTAAGATTGGGTGCATGTACTTTTAAAAGAATTGAATTTGTGAAAAGAATTCAGATCACTAAAGTAAACCTCAAACATTCCATGAAAAAGAGGGAATCACAAGTGACTGTTGCTTCTCTTTCTTTGCACTGTGTATTTGTGCCACCATCTGTCTAAAGCTCAGCTCAGGTTGCTGTAGTTCTATAGCTGAATCTGATGAAAAGAAAAGTTACTCCGTCCAAACTAGTGCAAAATTGCTATTTGGTAACCACTAGTAGTAATAATTTTGGGGACATTAACTGTTTAACTGCTTTTTTTTCCAATTAAAATATTATTAGAGGATCTGAATACTGTGCTCTAAATTCAGAAACCTGGGAGAAATTCCGTTAGTATTATTATCCTATCCAGAGGTGATAAGATGATTAAATAACTCTTCTAATGGAAACTAAGTGATGCTTTAATCTTCTGTAACACAATCAACAAATTTGCATAGTCTCTTTTATGGTAAAATGAACTGGAGAAATATCAGTGGGGTTGACCAGGGAGCAAGAGGATGCATGGATGTATATTTTACAGTAATTTTGAAAAGTAAACTTGGACTTTCATGTGTGCCTGGACCTCTTAGCATGAAGTCATTACCACAATAGCAATTGTTCAATCCTGAAGTAGTCTATGGGTAACTCATAGTGAAAGTAGCATATGCCTGTGATGCATTGATCCTCAAATCTGCTTCCTGTTGGACATTCAACCCTGCTCAATACATTCGACCCTGCTTTGACACACTGGAAAAACCCTAATCATTCTAACAAACATAATTATAAATTGATTCCTCTGTTTTCAACCATAAAAAAAACAGATAAACAGAATGTATTATGTGCCTTATTGCTGGTCACAATAAGCATGGTTTTAATAACAGCCTTAGATACCATATACCCTCACTGAACCAAATGTTCTTAAGCAGATAGCTTGTTAGAAAAACAAATAAAACCTCTTATCTTTGAGCTGTTTGGAATTACTGAGAGTGAACGGCACTGAGCACCCCTCGCCCTCCTCCACACACCCAAGCTTCCAAAATCTGTTTTATTTTTTTAAAGTATCTTTCACAGTTGTTGTGACAAGTTAAGTACTGAGTCATTAACCATAATGGAATATAAACTGAAGCTACTCAGTAGCATGGATTTATGGGGGTTTTATCTTACAGGGAGACACGACAGAATCCTACAGGTGAAAGTAGCCATCTTTTCCTTAAGGATGCCAACTGACAAAAATATCAAGGCTCCACTCATGTGCCAGAGAAAGAACAAGAGCACATCAATAGAGCAAATAGATCAATTTCCTAAGGTTGACTTAAGGTTAATGTGGGAGGTTTATAGAAACATCACCTTGGAAAGATTCAGAATGCCAGAGCTAGACAACTATCCTGATGTATTTGGAGTAGGGAAAAAGCTGTATTAGGAAGAACCATAAAGGGAATTATTACCTTTCACAGTGAAATTATTCATTCTTTTTAAGCCACAGTAAAAATGTAGTAGTTGCTTCCATTTCATGAGCACCTACTACTTTCCTGGCATTGTTGCTAGAACTTTACATGGTTTATTTCCTTTACTCCTCACCTATTTCATGAAGGAAGTAATGTTACCTTCCCATTTTACAGATAAGAAAAGGGAGAGAAGGGCCAGAGTTGAGTACACATGTTATAGGATCCAGGTCCAAGCCCTTCTGCATACTTAGCAGGAAGCTTCACAAGTGTTAAAGTACTGTTGCTAATGTCTCTCTTTCTCTCACCCTATTTTCCCTTCCCCTATAGATTTCTGTCTGCCTCTATCCAATAAAATAATAATAAATAAAATATTGGGAAAAGAATATGCTTTTAAAAAGCAGAAATGGGAGACAATGGGCAAATATAGTTTGCTTGAGGCTATAAAGTGATAATGAAGAAACTCAGGACTGGCTGACTGATTCCAAAATTATGATTTTCATTTCTTCTCGGTCAAGATTTCATGTCATAGGTACAATCTACAACTCACTTTTGGACTGAAAGGATTTTCAGGGACTGACAATAATACACCATATTTTTGTTAGTTCTCCCCATCCCCCTTTTGACACTATGTAACCTCTTCTCAGATTTTGCTTTTGTGAATCCAAGTTAATTATGTGTTTGAAACTGGAGAATGTGTGTTTTATTTCCACTCAACTTGTGCAGCTACAAAGATGTAGAAGCAGTGAAAATGGAGCAAGCTCAGAGATACAGGCAGAAATGGCTAAATTGAGGCAGTGCTTTCTTTCTTTTTTTTAATTGACCAAAAGAATTCCATTTCTTTGACTCTGAATCTTTCAAACAAAGAATATAAATTAAGATGCCATGATAACATAGAAACATCAGTGTATCTGATGTCACTTATGTCATAAGATATGAAAAGAAGTTACCACATAATTAACTTAATATTTATGGAGAACATTATAGAGTTCTCACACTCGTTTTTAAATTTTTTAATAATATTTATTTATTAGGTAGAGACTGCCAGAAATCAAGAAAAGAAGGGAGTGGTAGAGAGGGAGAGAGACAGAGAGACACCTGCAACACTGCTTCACCAGTTTTTGCGAAGCTTTTCCCCTGCAGGTGGGGACCAGGGGCTTAAATCCGGGTCCTGCATTTTGTACCATATGTGCTCAACCAGGTGCATCACAACCTGACCCCTCACACTCCTCTTACACATCCCCAGTATGATTTTCCTTCACTCTTTGGCTCAATGGAAAGCCCTGAGGTGGCCCATCAGAGAGAATACTGCAAAGCATCTATACCAAGTGGTTCATGAAAGAATGAACACAGATGCCACCAATAAGCATGCTGAGAAGTATGACAAAGTCAAAATCCAGAATTCCCAAAAGAATTCTTTTGCACCTGAGGCCAGAGTTCCTCATTGGGAAATCCACTTAGGCCAATAGAAATCAGATTAATTTTACAGGGGGAAAATACAGCTTGAAATTTCTCCTCATATGTCAATTTTGAAATCATAGATAGGGTACACCAGAGATGGATCTGTGAAACTCTACCTTTTCTTCTTTCTAATGAGAAAGCCTAATGAGTGATAAAAATGTTACTGAAAGGTAGAACGTAGCTAAGGATACATTTGTTGTAATTTTCCAACAAAACAAACAACAGAGAAATCTAAAATAAAAATGCACAAAAAATAAGTTAAAAAAAAAAACCACCACAAACTCAGACCACTTGGTCAAGTTTTCAAGTGTTAGCAAAATATCAACTTCTTGGTGTTATCCTAATACTAATGTTTGAGGTTTCCCCCACCCAGTGTAGACACTTAGCTAAATAAAAATAGTGTTGTGGTCTGGGAGGTGATGCAGTGGTAAAGCTTTGGACTCTCAAGCATGAGGTCCTGAGTTCGATCCCCAGCAGCACATGTGCCAGAGTGATGTCTGGTTCTTTCTCTCTCCTCCCATCTTTCTCATAAGTAAATAAAATCTTTTTAAAAAATAATGTAGCATATAACAAAATGTTTCCAAAATGACATTAACTTTTGCCAGGTGTAGATTTAGTGACTTATTGGTTCTCTATTATGCCGGATTAGCTTCGCGGAGACAGAGAGGACCAGGGACTCATGGCTGAGCTGAGAACGCAGTTCAATCTTTATTCACGAGTGGGGATGCAGTCCAACAACCTAATCACAACACAGTTCTGTCCTGTATCTCTCCTACCTCCCTCCTCAGGTGGAAGAATCAGGAACAAAGGAAGTACATATGATAGGCGGCAGGGAGAAGGAAAAAAGCGCGAACCAATGAGGACTAAACCAATGTCCCAGAGGCAGGGGGAGTGAGGACCAAACCAGTGTCCCGGAAGCAGGGGGAGTGAGGACCAACAGTGGATATGCAAATAGAACACATTGCAAGCAATACAAAGCGAACCCAATGTGATGATCAAAACAGAAGGCTTCACAAGCAAAATCCAGAAGCATACCAACGCTGTTACCTCTTTTATTATCTCTAAATATTTAGTAATTGAGTAATGTAATCAGAAAGTGTGGTATTATAGGGCCAGGATAAAGAAATGTATAACATTTTTCTTTAAACAACAGTGTTTACGAGTGATCTAAATAATTAAGAGTCATCAAGTGAGCACTTTCACTTAATAAAATATGTTACAATTAGGCATTAAGCTAATCAAATACAAGGTAGTCCTTAAAACTAACCCAAGACAACTTATAAAATGTCTTATATGTTGGCCTCCATCTGTGAGATACAGCTTTCTTTAGCAGGGGAATCAAATCAAAAAGAAATAGTAATAGAGGTTATGTTTATCTTTTTAAATTTTTTTTATTTATTCATGAGAAAGGAGAGAGAGAAAGAACCAGACATCACTCTGGTACATGTGCTGCCAGGGATTGAACTCGGGACCTCATGCTTGCTAGTTCAACACTCTATGCTCTGTGCCACCTCCTGGATCACAGAGGTTATGTCTTATCTGTTTCTCTCTGCCTTTGAACATGTTTATGAACTAAAAACCTTCCTTTTCTCTTTCATTACCTAAACATATTTATCATTAATAGCTTTAAAAATCTGTTAAATATGTAGTAAGCATGTAGTGTTAAGACATAATGAGTGTTGGACTAGTCTTGAATCTGTCATCAAATATATTTTTTAAATATTTGTTTATTTATTCCTTTTTGTTGCCCTTCTTGTTTTATTGTTGTAGTTATTATTGTTGTTATTGATGTCGTTGTTGTTGGATAAGACAGAGAGAAATGGAGAGGGGAGGGGAAGACAGAGGGGGGAGAGAAAGATAGACACCTACAGATCTGCTTCACCACCTGTGAAGCGACTCCCCTGCAGGTGGGGATCCGGGGGCTCTAACTGGGATCCTTACTCAGGTCCTTGTGCTTTGTGCCATATGTGCTTAACCCGTTGCACTACCGTCCGACTCCCTGTCATAACATATTTTAATAAGTACAGAAAGAGCCGGTGGTCTAGTTCCATACTTGTAAGAGAAAATGGAATCAGTGGGGATTTTTGTGCCTGTGATTAGTACATAAGATACTAAATCCTCTAGAACAGGCTTTTGGTCATCTATATTTCCTTAAGTGTTTAAAGGTTATGGGTAAGTTGAAAATGGAAACACCTTAGTCTCTATACAGACTAATGGATGTGCATAATTAATATATTTTACAATGATCATTTTAAAATACAGATTCTAGCTAAAAGCTCTAATGGAAAATTGTTCCAGAACAACTTCAGACACATTGCACTGCAATTTCTGGAACACATATTCCCAACACAGGACAAATGGGTTTGCTGTAGAGCTTTGGGCTGACTAATCTAAGTGGCTAATCATGCCATTGTGGTCCTTTGGTGGGTTGATGTTTTGGACATAAAATACTTCTATTGGTAATTTTGACATGACTTCTTTAGATCTGCTTATTTAAATACTTTCAAGTTAATACAGATTGTCTCAGTAGACGCAATAGGGGGAAAATATGGCAAATATTTTTTTCTTTTTAAAAAAATTTTTTATTTATAAAAAGGAAATATTGACAAAACCATAGGATAAGAGAGGTACAACTTCGCACCAACAGAACTTCTTATCCATCCCCTCCCTTGATAGCTTTCCTATTCTTTAACCCTCTGGGAGTATGAACCCATGGTCATTGTGGGATGCAGAAGGTGGAAGGTCTGGCTTCTGTCATTGCTTTCCCACTGAACATGGATGTTGACAGGTCGATCCATACTCCCAGCTTGCCTCTCTCTTTCCCTAGTGGGGAAGGGCTCTAGGGAAGCAGAGTTCCAGGACACATTGGTGGGGTTGTCTGTCCAGGGAAGTCTGGTTGGCATCCTGCTAGTATCTGGAACCTGGTGGCTGAAAGGAGATTTAACATACAAAGCCAAACAATTTGTTGACCAATCATGGACCTAAGGGCTAAGGGAAACTCAAAGCAGGATCTGACTAAATTTGTAGTAGGGCACCAAAATAAAAACCCTGGGTTGAGGGTGAGGGTGGATGTTCAGCTTCATGGAGGGTTGGGGGGATGGGATAGGACACAGTCTTTTGGTGGTGGGAATAGTGTTTATGTACACTCCTATTAATTTGTAGTCATAGAAATCACTATTTAAGTAATATGAGAGGGGAAAAATTGATTGAATGTCTCAAAGTTTTTAAAGCACATACTGAGTCTTTTAATACAAAGGCTGAGTTTTTGATAATGTTGACTGTCTTAAAAAGCTTAGTCCAGGGAGAACAGAAGCAACCGGTGGCATAGCTATATACAAATAGTGTCAAAGGACATAAAATATGGTGATGGTGTGTATGATACAGCAAATCCTAAAAAGGGATTTTTCAAAGTTAACCCAATTGCCAAACAATGTGATTATAGCAATCTATTGTCTTTTATCTATTATCTTCTTAAACCCTATGACAGCAGGAACCTCCTGCTTCCTCTATAAAGTCTATATTTTCCCCAATCCTGGAACCTCTGGGGTGGGGCTCACTTTCCTGCATGCTTCTCTCAAGTCATACCAAATAATGTTGCATCCATGGATCCCAAACTAATCAATGCAACGAGTATCATCTCAGCATGCTTCACTTCAGACTGTGCCCAGAGACATCAGGCATGGAATGCCAACCCTTCACCCTCATCACTCCAGTGAGACCTTTCCTTTCATGGTATTCTCTAATTTCATTCTAGGAGGTTCACTTCCTAACAAAGTCCCAAAACCTAGATATTGACCAGGTCCCGTAAGATAGAACATATGTTCACATGTATCCATAAATTAGGGCAGAATATATACCTGAAAGCAAAAATGCAATAGTCTGTAGTGAGTCAGTATCAAGTTCATAATGAAATAGTGTCTACTTAGACTTAGATACTCTCCTCACCTACTTCCTATTATACTTCCCTCACTCACTCCAAAGCTAACCTTATCAAAGCAAGAACTGCAAAAGCTGAATAAGGGCAAGAGACTGGCGTACATTAAGGATGACTCTTTAGTCACTATCAGGCCATTCCACCAGCTGGGGCCCTAATTGGGGAGTCCTGAGATTCCCAAACAGACTTGATGGGCCTAGAACTTGAATAAATCCTTTCTCCATTGTTTTCCTGATCATTCCTATCAGGAACAACAAAATAGACCCCTTTGTGGGCCCCCATAGGACCTTGCCCTCAACTTGGATCAACAATGGTAGAGAGTGTTCCATCCTCCGAAGTACTCTGTGCCACACCTGAGGAAGATGGGTCGATATTGGGGCAGCATGGAATGTTCCTACTCATGACCACAGAATGTGAGCTCAGATCTAGAGGGATGCAGAGGTCACACAGGCTCCTCAGCTAATTATGGGCCCCAGACCACATCAAATCGATGGAGTTTACAGTCAACAATATTTATACCCCTTTCCCATATTAGGGAGTTACTCTCTTCCCTGATCCAGCTTTCTGGTCCTTTTGCCAGCCATGATATCATCTCCCCAGACAATAACTTGGATCCACTAGCATATCAGATTTCAGGCTCAGGGGCAAAAGAAAAAAAAAAAGACAAAAAAACTAGTATAGCCACAGGTCCTTCAGAATTTAACTAAAATATAGATAGATAAATAAAATATAAAATAAATAAAATATTGTAGATAGCCTACTAGCTATCTACAAAATGGAGGGCCCCCCAACTCTTCACCTGCACTATTCCAGCCTTTAGGTCCATGATTGGCAAATATTTTAATTTTATTTTACTTCTGAAATTTGGTTTTGCAATTATCTGTGTGGAGTTTCAGTTACTATTTCAAGGACACTTTTAAGTCACCAACATAGATATTCACCTCTTAACGATGAACCCATATATCTTATCTAGCTTTCTAACCCCTTAGGAGGGAATTAGGTATGATTTTTCAAAATCTATGACATTACCAACACTATGAAACTGAATGGTTGAAAGAAAACACCTTTTTATGGGAGAAGATTTGAAGGAAGGTTTGGAGTACTGATTTTACCAGACTGTCCTTTCATTCATCTGTCATTTGTAGAGCCTACTAAGTGCCTGGCATAGAGCTTGTATGGAAAATACAGTGGTGAGCAGATAACACCTGCACTCTCAGAACTAAATGCCTTCCTTTTCTCTTTTCTTACCTGAGCCCAGTCTGTTTCATGGCTCAGGATCTTCTTAAAAGCATAATTGAACTGTTTCAGTAAGATATTTACAGGAAATATGTGTTTTTGGTCTGTTCAAGCTCAGGGAAGGTACAACAGTGAATCCATTTATTTACCAATGTGATTACTGTCTGGTTGAAATGGAGTAGATTGAAGTAGAAATGTGGAAGAATTCTTTCAGCACTAAAAGAAATGGAAAAAAACTTGAACAGAATAAAAAATTCAATAAGATAGGCAAGTAAACCAAGTATACCTAGAGGAACTACTGGTTTCTACTGGTAATCTGAACTAGATTTAACTTTCTGAGTGTTTGTGTATGAATTTCATCAATAAATATGCCTGTTACAGGTGTCCACTTTATGTCAAATACAGTGCTAAATTCTAGGGCCCAAGGTATCCTAGATTCAGAGCCCATGGTACTGTTAACAGACCAGGACTTCTTGTCCTTGAATCTACTAACATTTTGGTGGCTGTTTTATGCATTGTTGGAGGGTTAGTAGTATCCCTGTCTCTACCCACCAGATGTCAGTAGCAACTTCCTCTCCCCCAACTTGTGATAACCAAAATCATCTCCAGACAATGCTAAATAACCCCAGCTTCTTTCACAAAATCTCCCCACCATATTTTATTACTTTTAGATATTCTGCAGCATAGTACCTCTAGGATTTTTAAGTGGCTTTTGCGAAATCTTTTGGGACAGTTTGTCAAAGGAAAATAAATATGAGATATCTGAGTCTTTTTGACAATTATTATGCCTTGCCTCTATATAATGCTTTAACATACTTATTTAGCTCCAGCAATCAAAGTGTGAATATTAAAATATTATTATAATTTTTAACTGATAAGTACAGGGACACTTAGAATGATCATATAACCAAATGTTTGCAACTAACAATGAATAGATGCTATACTCCTATGTCCTCACTAAAAAAGAATTTTAAACAACATTCTAATATTTAATGAGAAAAAATAAAGTATAATTAAATCATACTGTTTCACTTTGAGGCTATTTTGGAAATAGATGCACCACTGCAGCACATGGAGGTAAGGACGTTACAGGCCCTTGCCCTTGGCTTAGAACTCAGTCCACATTAGCTGGGTGGTTTTGAAACTTCCACTCTCATTTTTTTATTGGGAGGATTAATGGTTTACAGTAAATACAGTTGTTGGTACACCATTTTCACTATTAAGGGCTCCTGAGTTGTTCACGGAATGTAGAGTGATACATTATAAAAGCCACTTGAAGCCCTAGTGATGGGTCAAAGGAGGAGAGAATACAAGTTTTGAAGTCAAATGGACCAACAGAATGAATCAATATTCCAGAAGGTAGCCAGTGATACACTCAAGCTGTGTGGCCTCTTGCTGGTAACTGTAGAAAATGAAAGTTAATTTCAGAAAGTTGGAAAATTGAAATTCTAAACAGTGAGTTGAGCCTTGGCTATTATACCTTTACATTAATGGAAGTTCCAGTGCTGTGGTTACTTTCACTCTATTTCTGGCTCTTTGTATCTACTAATATCTGAGAAAAGAAAGAAAGAAAGAAAAGGTGAGTTCAGTTTCTCAAAGCCTATGATGAATTTGGTACAAAAGGGAGACGAAAACAGACCTAGACAACAATATCATATTTCCTTCTCTCTATAATCAAAGTCTATTCCAATATCAGTTTTCATTAAGTGCTCCCCCCCCTTGAGTGTATGAGATTAAGAGAAATGTTTCCCCAGTCTACCAGGAAAATTACTTTAGTTGTGGGATGAGGTTAAAGTAGTCTGGAAATGCTTCGATGGCATAATTCCATCTCAAGGGAAGACTTATGTCCATATTATAAATTGCAAAGACAGTATCTTCACTGAAGAATAACTATAATGAACCCAAACGCAATATGGATAAATCAATTCCCTATGCTCAGCTCATCTTAAGGATGACCTTAAATTTTTCTTGCTGCTTCCTTGAAATGCCCCTCCTGCATTTTGTCTAGGTATAAACCATTTTTTATAGTACCAGGTGGGTGGTGGGGGTGGGGGTGGGAATTGACATGACCTCTGACCTCAGTCCATCAGGTTCTAATACCTTGTGACTTTAACCCATTCTTCTTTCCATTTGAACCCAGAAAGCTCCACAGGTAAATTGACCTTGGGTCCATACTCCCAGAGGGTTAAAGAGTAGGAAAGCTATCAGGGGAGGGGATGGGATATGGAGTTCTGGTGGTGGGAATTGTGTGGAGTTGTACCCCTCTTATCCTATGGTTTTGTCAATGTTTCCTTTTTATAAATAAAAAAAATTGACAGATCCTGATTTTCTCCTTCCTGTGGACAGAAGCTCATGGAAAAACAAGCCATTGCATGCTCTGGGTTTCTCACTAGTTCAAGCAAAAGAACTAGTTTGTGTGCTAAGAAATGCAAAGGCTTCTCCATACTTTATTTGCCTCAGAGCATCTCCTGACATGTCTGATTAGAAAACTGAGTTAGCTCGTATTTTCTCTAAGACCATCATCTCCTAGTAGTTCTCTCCCAGAATACTTCCTCACCTCTTCACTGGTACCTCACTCTCTTTGCCTACAGATTTCTTCAGGAAAGCAGGGATGTTTTGTAATTCATTCATTTACTTACATTTTTGTTATCCATTCATTCTCCTGTACTGAGTGATAATGGAGTGCCAGGCCTTGTGTTAAGATTTGGCATATAGGGGGCCGGGCAGTAGAGCACCAGGTTAAGTGCACACAGTTCAGAGCACAAGGACTGATGCAAGGATGCTGGTTTGAGCCTCAAGCTCCCCACCTGTGGGAGAGAGGGGAATCACTTCACAAGTGGTGAAGCAGGTCTGCAGGTCTATCTATCTATCTATCTATCTATCTATCTATCTATCTATCTATCTATCTATCTATCTCATTCACTCATCTTCCTCTCCCCTCTCAATTCCCCTCTGTCCTATCTAATAAAACTGACAAAATGGCCACCAGGAGCAGTGGATTCATAGTGCTGGCACCATGCCCATTATAACCCTAGAGGCAAATAAATAAATAAATATTTGCCATATGGAGGTGACTAAAACATATACAGTCCTTTCTCCTTAGATTTTTCAGTCCAATATGGGGCTACTTTTTAAAATCCTCAAAATTGATTAATTATCTTTGTAGTAAGGGCAAAAAAAAATAAAACCAAGCTATTTGAGTGCTACTCATATGACTCCCAGTGTTTAATGCATGCCAATTCATTTAGTTCTTATACCAGGTCTTAAAGGAGTTCATAACTCCTCAGAGAGGGAGCTAAAAAGGAAAAGAATTAGAGTCTGCAAAATATTGAAGGGTATAACCTCCTTTAATAAATCTAGGCAGGAGGGGGCCGGTGACTGTAGCACACTGTGTTGAACAAACATGGTGTGAAGCACAAGGATTCCAGTTCTAGCCCCCAGCTCCCTCCCCACCAGCAGGGGTGTCACTGGGCAAGCAGTGAAGCAGGTCAGCAGATGTCTTTCTCTCCCCCTCTGTCTTCTCCCCTCTTGAGTTCTCTCTGTCCTATCCAACAACAATAATAACAACAACGACTACAAAATGGAAAAAATAACCTCCAGGAGCAGTGGATTTGTAGTGCAGGCACCAAGTCTCAATGATAACCCTGGAGGCAATAAATAAATAAATAAATAAATAAATAAATAAATAAATAATAAATCTAGGAAGATGAAAATCAGGTCACATAATAGGACACGGCGCTAAGAGTTCACAGAAACAGAACTGACTCTCCTGCTTTTACTGTGTACCTTCACCACCACAGCTCCATAAGAGGTTCTCCTATTACTACTTCATAAAGATGGGGAAAGGAATATGGAAGACACATACCATTGTGTCCAAAGTTACACATCTTGCAATAATTAATTCTGAAATTGTAGCTTATGTGTGTTTGACCCCAGGTCTGTGCTTTTACCTGCTGTGTTAACCTGTGGAAACTTAATATACAGCAGTGTTCCTTTGGAAATATTCCAAAGTAGTAAAAAAAAAAAAAAAAAAAAAAAGATTATTTTAGTACTTCTCTTTGTAAAAGCTACAATTGTCCCTCTTGGAGTAAAGTGGAATTTTAGAGTATTTAACCTTCAAGCATATTTCATGGAGCTAGCTAGTTTTGTTTTTTTTCCAGCTTCCTATTTAAAGGATAAATTGCAGACCAGGGGTATTGGCATCACCTGGGATCTTGTGAGAAATGAGGAATCTCCAGTTCCACCCCAGATATATGATAATCAAAATCTATATTTAGATTATCTCTAGACAATATCCAGGGACAGTAAAGTTTTAAGAGCTCATTTCTAGACAGATCAAAAGATTGGGTTTTTAGTCTTCTGATCATGATGCTAACTTGCCATTATTTTACTGCCCCAGGTCTTCTTAGTTCTGCCTCTTCAGTGTGGAGATTCTCAACACTTCATTTGGGTAGAATCAAACCCTATCCTATTCCTTTAGCCCCTGCCCTACTCTTGCCCCACCCCCCACACATTCATAGGCAAGCCTAAAACTTTTAGGAAGTAAGATTTTGAAGAATCTCTTGAGTCTACTAATCCCAGGATCTATTTCTTGTAGTATGACCCATGGGCCAGCTACATCAGAATCACCTGAGATAGTTTAAAATACAGTTACGTTCAAAGCAGATTTTTTAAAAAGAACAATAAGGGGCCAGATGGTGGTGCACCTGGTTAAGCGCACATATAATAATGTGCAAGGACCACAGTTCAATCCCTTTGCCCCCACCTGCAGGGGAGATATTTTAAAAGTGGTGAATCAGGGCTGCAGGTGTTTCTCTTTCCCTCTCTATCCCTCCTCTTCCTTCTAAATTTCTCTCTCTTTTTTATCTTGACTCCAGGGCTATCACTGGCGTTCAGTGCCTGCACTATGAATCCACTGCTCCTGGAGACTATTTTTTCCCTTTTGTTGCCTTTGTTGTTTATCATTGCTGTTGTTATTATCATTGCTATCATTGTTGTTTGACAGGACAGTGAGAAATCAAGATAGGAGGAGAAGACAAAGAGGGGGAGAGAAAGGGAGACACCGGCAGACCTGCTTCACTGCCAGGGGACTCCAACCGGGATCCTTACACCTGTCGGTGCACTTTGTGCATGTGCTCTTCACCTGCTGCGCCACCACCCGGCACCCTAGATTTCTCTCTATCCAACAATAAATAAATAAAATATTTTAAAAACAACAGTAAATCCCAAAATATAGGTTAAGAATGATTTCAAACACCAAGAGAAAATGACAGTCAGCTTAGAATTAAAAATCCTTCCTGAAGTGTGTATACCAAGCTAGGATAAAATAAAAATATCAGACAAGCTAAGCTACATCGAATTATTAATTTAATTAATTCTTTTTGGGGAGAGGAAATATCACTGTGGATCCATTCAAAGATTACTTTGAAATTTTGACTCCCAGTATACATTAAGTTATGTGACTTTTATTGATTTCCCTTTTTTGTTTTTTCCTTTTTTTTTTTTAACAAGAGCACTGCTCAGGTCTGGCTTATGGTGGTGCTTTCACACCTTTGGTGTGAAAGGCCCTTTGTACAACCATTTAGCTGTCTCCTCAACCCTAATTTATTTACATTTTTTTAAGTCTGAGCTTACTTATCTTCAGGAAGAGGAAAGAATCTAGCTAGTGTTGGAATGTAGAAGGGGTCATTTTGTTTTGAGGTATTCATTAGTATATATGAGTATCTGACTTACAGTACTACACTAAATGAATATAACTATTATTATTGTTTTTAACCAGAGTGGATTCACAAAATTATTTCTCAAATTATCTTGATAGTGACAAAAATCATAAAACTATAGTTGGGTTGCCATAATCACCAGAAAAGCCTACTTTGTCCAAATACTTTACAAATGGTTTAATTTTGCATGTAAACTTGTTCATTTATTTATTGATTTAACAAATGTTTGTTAGACTAAGTTTGAGGCACTTTCTTAGGCACTGGGACTCCATTCTATTTTACTCAGAAGTCATTATAGAAAATATTAAAGAAGTAATAAATAATGTCAGTAATGGTAAAAACTATGAAGAAATACATGTCAGGTAGAGAGATGGATCATTCTTTTAATGCCATATTTTTATCAGTTGTATTATACAGTCAATTTGCTGAGGGGAAGAAATCTACAAAACAGTTTTAGAGATATAAGTATATGTTTTTCACTTTTGTAAGTTTTAAAAGTTTTCTCTCTAGACTTTTGTTGAAATAAAAAATCACACTACTGAAATTTTTTAGTTGACCAACCTTGATTGATCAATCAATCCCAGTGCCACAGAATATTTAACAATCATAGGCTCATGATACTGAATGCTTGACCTAGTCATGCATCATTCCATGTGATACTAAAAATAGCCCTGGGGGGAGATTAATTGCAATTTTAGGTTTCCTATTAAGTGTGGGGAAACTATGATTCAAAAAGAACACTTTTAATTGACCAGAAAGTTACAAATGGTTGGTGGCATTGAGATGACTCAAACTCAGCTCCTCTCTCCCTGAATTCACCATAGACTCTATAAAAAAAATCTCTCATCATCTGTTAATAACTAAAAATTTCTCCCAAAGAAGGAGGCTAAGAGTTCTTAGTGACTTGCTCTGTGTGATATTACTGTTGTTCTGCATTGCTAAGGACTTATTTAGGTTACTCTGTTGCCGTTGTTTAAGTATAATGATCTTGAGGATGAAGACGGGGAAAAAAACTACAAAATGGAAAAAAAAATTAATGAGGCATAGAACATCAACTTCCAGATAATATATATGGAAGTTTTTACATTCAACCTTACTTAAATTTTGAATAGCTTTTTAAAGAAGTTTACTACTATTTTTTTAATACCTTAGGATTTAGTTATGTATTTGATAGAGAAGGCCAGAAATTGAGAGGGAAGAGGGTAATAGGAAGGGAAAGAGACACCTGCAGCCCTGCTTCACCACGCACAAAGCTTTTCTCTTGCAGGTGGGAACCCAGAATGATTTCTTAATACTTTTCTTTGACCCAACACGAACATCTAATAGGACAAATTTCTGGGGTTTCTTATACTTTCTGCAAAGTCCTTCATGTGTCCAGAATTCAGTGTCACCCAGGTGTCTGCCTGACTCTTCATAAATGCATCCCTAACTTTTCTTTCATGGTCAGTGTCACTCATTACCAACCTTTAGGTGTAAAGGACACACCCCAAAGATGTGTTACATCTGTTCCAGTCTGATATTTTCTGCATAGACATCAGCATATTTAAAGCCAACTAAACTGTGATTCTTTTCACCCCAAACAAATGACTCTCAATCCACTTAATGAGAATGGGAAAGTGGGGCCAGTTCATGTTCAAAACCTAGAGTCACTCTCCAAAAGGAGGCTGGGTCATCCTACATGCCATCAAGGAAGACTGATCCTGAAATGAGTGCAGCCTAGAATGTTCCCAGCTGTGACCATGAATTGTGAGCTCAGACCGACAGAGACTCCGAGGTCATAGACTCCTGTACTAAATATGAATATGTGTGGGCTCAGGGTCAGGTTGATGAGGTAAATAGTTAATTTTATTCATAGATTTTTTTTTTCAAGTTTGGTAGCTTCCCTCTTAATTTCTGGCCATCTCTATCAAATAAGTAAAGATTTAAAAAAAGGATTTAGTTATGAATATATATAATCTTTTTGGGGGGGTTCATCAGGATTATTGCTGGGGCTCAGTGCCAACACTATGAACTCACCTCTCCAGGCAGCCATTTCCTCTCCCCTTTTTAAAATTATTTCTTTCTAATTTTTATTAGATAGGGCAGAGAAAAATTGAGAGAGTATAGGGAGATAGAGAGGGGGAGAGAAAGAGAGATACTTACACACTTGCTTCATCTCTTGTGAAGCATCCCTCATGCAGATGGGGAACAAGGGCTCAAGCCAGACAGAATCCCTGCATTTGGTAATATGTGTGCTAAAGCAGGTGTGCCATTGAGTTATATATTTACCCCTAAATGTAATAAATCCCCAGGACTGTTCCTTCTTGTGCCCTCTCATTTTGTCTTGTGTGTGTGTGTGTGTGTGTGTGTGTGTGTGTGTGTGTGATCTCAACGACAAATGTCAATTATTTTATCCTGGTTCCATTAAATTATTTTCTATAAAATATAATCTGAAATATCAAAACCCTAATCTTTTTGTTGTCACTCTTCAGGTCTAGGGTATGATTTGGCATTGGAAAAGTCTTCACTAGATGTTCATTGAATAAATTAGTGACAGCCATTTTAAATTTGCTTTTCTAGCAGGAGCATTCTGTTGTATCAGTACCTTAAACCTACTTGGGCCAACTTGGCAGGTAAAGATTAGTTTCATGAAGGTGGTGACAATATGAGAATGGAGAGAAAGCTAAAGGGATGATTAACTCCCATTTTTCAGCCCTTGAAGAATGTTATATACCTTGAAGATTTTGAATTATATCAGCAGATGGGGGCTATTTTCCTCATTTTACAGACAAGAAAGTGCAGGGCTTGGCAGTGTTAGGAACTTATTCAAGGACAGAGAACTAGGCATTGATGGCTGGCCTGAGTATAACGCTTGTGTATTTTTTTTTAAGTATTTTTATTTTTCTTATTTCTTTTGCATAGAGACAAAGGTAAATTGAGAAGAGAAAGGAGAGAGAGAGAGATACCTGCTGCATAACTTCACTGCTCGGCCAGAGTATAACACTAGTTTTTTTTAAAGTATTTTATTTTTCTTATTTCTTTTGCATAGAGACAAAGGTAAATTGAAGAGAGAGAGAGAGAGAGAGAGAGAGAAAGAGGGAGAGAGAAACCTGTTGCATAACTTCACTGCTCATGAAGCTTCCCTCCCTGCAATGGGGACTGGGGGCTTGAACCTGGGTCCTTGTACATTATAGCATGTGCACTCTACAAGGGAAGCTACAGCCTGGATGACAAAGATTGTGATTTTTCAACCATTGTTCATACTATTTGTGAAGGATCACATCCTCATCCTTCTAGTGAACCCACTGTGTCTCTGATTATTTCTTCCTTATGGTTTTGTTTTGTCCCACATGAACACACACCCAGAGGTCCTTTTCATCAAAGCCATAATAGAACTCTCACCCCTGATTAGATTGGAGCTCTACCTCAAATGAGGACCAGTGACAAATACCAACAGAAATTGATTGGGCTTTGGAAGCTCAGCCTCCCAGCAGTGGACTTCACTGATCTGTCTCCTCGGCAGCCCAGCTGTGTGTTAAGAAAGTACTTACTCTTAGCCTTCATCTCTACTTCTTTTTCCCTGTATGGAGTATCACCTTTTAAGCAGGGGATTTCTTCTCTAGCTTGCTTCTCTGGTAGTTACTATATAGGCTATTTTTTCTCCTCCCCAAGGTAAGGATTAGCTTCCTGATAAACAGCTTTGTCCTCTTTCTTTAATTCTGACTTCCCAGTGATAGTTTGTGCTTCCAATCAGTTATGCTTTGTATTCAAGCCAGTTCATTCTATTGAATTGAAATTTCTGCTTAGAATGATCCCTTTTATTCTTTCATTTCCCACCTTAGAATCTAATGTGTCATTGTTTCCCCCCTAGAACTTGAGGATATCTAATTTTCACCAATAGGCATGACACTAGAGCATTTTAATGAGCTCTGTGGTGATGCTTCTTGCATCTGCTGAAGTAAATTAGGTCAAAATAAGATTGAAGAGAGCTTCAAGTGCTTTAACATCTAACAAACTGACATTATTATCTAGAAAACAGAAAGAAGTAAAAAGAACTTGCAGAATAAGAAAGTCATTAAACTCCTGTACTTCATAAAGGGTCAAAAGTCTCAGTGGAACAAATTGTAATTTATGTATTACCTAAGAAGTAGAGGGTTCCCTGAAGAATTACATAGACTGTTGGAGTCCGAACCATAGCATGGATGTATTGAAGATTTAGCAAACATTGACCCAGGAAAGGAAACAGTTTTACTGTCTGTACTGGATTTCTGCTTTGCACATGAACAGTTTCATAATTACCTTACTCCTGACTGCTTTGGGTATTACTGGCAGTATCAGACATGATAAATTTGGTATTGACTTGCCCCTCTTGTCTTTGTTCATTCTAAATGTTGGAATTTCCAACCCACCTCTTATGAATCATTCTCTCCTTTCAAAGCTCTCAAGTTATTTTCTCCCCATGCTGTCTCCTCCTAATCCTAGTTATATATGCAACTTTTGTGAAAATCAGGGCATCTAGGGCTCTGAAACTTTGCATGTTTTAGATACATAAAAGCCATTGAACTCTTTCATTAACAAACTTTCATAAAATCTACCAAGAAGATTAACCCTTCCTTGAATACATATGCTCTACTTAGAAAACAACACCTGAATCATATTTAAATGTGAAATAAATCAGGAAGAGAAGGATGAATATGGGATGACCTCACTCATAGAAAGAAGTTGAAAAATAAGAACAGAAGGGAAAACACAAAGCAGAACTTGGACTAGAGTTGGTGTATTGCACCAAAATAAAAGATTCTGGGGTTGGGGTGGGGTTCTGGTCCTTCTTCTAGCGTTTGCCCTTCTTCCGTAGCCAGTCAACAGCATCAGGTTGAGCCTGATGTAAAGTTTCGAGACCTCCTCTGAATCTGGAGAGGTGGCAGTCATTGACTATGTGGGTCATAGTCTGTCTGTAGCCGCAGGGGCAGTTCGGGTGGTCTCTGGCTCCCCAGCGATGGAACATAGCGGCGCACCGGCCACGGCCTGTTCGATAGCAATTGAGGAGGGCCCAATCATAACGTGCTAGGTCAGAGCCGGGTTGACGCTTGCAGGAGTCTGTGATGAGGTGTTTGTTCTTTACCTCAGCTGACTGCCAGCTCTGTTTCCAAGAGACTGGAACAGAGAAGTTCAGTGTAGGCGTAGGGGACCAGATTGGGTGACGAGACGTCAAGCGTTGGACAGGGTGGGCGAAGATATCCGCGTATATTGGCAGGTCCGGTCGAGCGTAGACGTGGGAAATGAACTTAGATGATGCCACATCCTGACGAATATCTGGCGGGGCGATGTTGCTAAGAACTGGCAGCCATGGAACCGGGGTGGAACGGATGGTTCCAGAAATGATCCTCATGGAGGAATATAATTTGGAATCGACCAAGTGGACATGGGGGCTACGGTTCTGGTCCTGTAACATGATGGCAGAGGAGTACCTAGTCGGGGTTTAATTGTTATGTGGTCACTGAGAAATATCACACAGGTACAAACTACTGTATTTTACTGTAAAATATAAACTATTAATCTCCCAATAAAGAAAAAAAGAAAGAAAGCATCACCTTCTTTTTTCTTCCTCTGTGATATTCTCTAGGCATTTTAAAGTATCAGTTAGTTTTTGCTACATAACAAATCATACCAATACTCAATGGCTTGTAAGATATGGTTTATTAAACTCATGGTTCTTGGATCTTCTTTTTTCCTGAGTTTAACTGGTCTCAGTTGGACTCACTCATGCCTCTGTGCTTATTTTCTGGTTAAACATGTCATCTCTTTCTAAGGAAAGAAATATAAAATGAAGGTGATAGGAGAACTTGTCTCCTGTCACTCAGTAAGCTAGCCAGCTTGAACTTAACTTTGATGACAATTCAGTGTTTCAGGGGGAGTGAGCATCAAAACTCCAAGGTGTAAGAATGTTTTTCATCACATTCTTTCCGTCTAGGGAAGTCTGAGGGTTATCCCAGATTAAAGCATTTAGCAAACTCTACCATTTGTTGGTTGAATCTGCAAAGTATTATGACCATTTTTTACAATCTGTTCAGTACTCAACCATATTTCTATGACTATGTTCTTTATATCTGGATTTCCGTTTTCTCGCCTCATTTCTAGAATTCATTATCTCGGTCACATGTCAATTTAGACTTCTTTAACATTAGCCAATCTCTCCCATTCCTTATAATCCACGTCTGATAGTAGAACTGTCACTTTTCTAGGATCTTGGTTGAAAAAAAAATGTATTCATCCCATAATCTCTCTTCACTTTGTTGTCAAAACCATCAAAATCTATGAGAACCCTTCTAAAATAGCTCTTGATTTCTCCTCTTCTCACCACTTAGATTTCCCCTTGATTCCTTGCCATCAGTTGTTCTTACATTCAAAATACCAAGAAAAACTCTCTCCTAACCAATTTTTACCTACCTCTTCTCTCTTCTACTTCAGAATCTTCATACCTTCCCAAGATCCACAAGACTAAGCTTAAGCCTGTATTCCAAGAACCACTTCCTTAGGTGACTCTAGTTCTGTCTAGATTTACTTCCACTCTGTATCAATGTAGATTTTTCACATCTCAGTGAAATGAGAAGTTATCACTGGCTCTAAAATATACTATAATAGCTTTTGTTCCAGTATTCACACTATAATTTTTCCTATATGTTGTTTAGACTTAAGAAACAAAAAGGATGGAAAAATTATAGTGTGATTTTTCTTCCCATCACTCAGATTTCTTCTTGATTCTTAGATCCAAAATACCAAGAAAAACTCTCTCCAAACCAAGTTTTACCTACCTCTTGTCTCTTTTCTCTATAGACACAAAAGTTATTGGGGCATCTTGGAACATTCCTATACTCATGACCACAGAATGCTAGTTCAGGCCTACAGGGATGCAGAGGTTACATGGGCTCCTGACTGACTGTGGGCCTCAGATCAAATCCATGTGCTTTACAGTTAACAATATTTATACACTTTTCCCATATTTGGGAGCTACTCTCTTCCCTGATCCAGACTTCTAGCCCCCTTTTTCAACTATGACACCATCTCCCCAGACAATAACTTAGGCCTCCTGCATGTTAGATGTCAAGCTCAGACAAAAACTAGCAAGATCATGGACCCCTTGGAATAGACCTAGTAGCTTTTTCCAAAATGGAGACCCCCAAACCTTCATATGCAATATTCTTGTCTTTAGGTTCATGATTAGTCAATACTTTTTTTCTGCCTTATATCTTAACTCCTTTTCAGCCACCAGGTTCCAGATGCTACCATGATGCCAACCTGACTTCCCTGGGCAGATGACCCCACCAAGGTGTTCTGGAGCCCCGCTTCTTCAGATCCCTACCCCACTAGGGAAAGAGACAGACAGGTTGGGAGGATGGATCGACCTATCGACACCCATGTTTAGCGTGGAAAAAATTACAGAAGTCAGAACTCCCACCTTCTGCACCCCATGATGCAGATCCTGGTTCCATACTCCCAGAGGGATAAAGAATAGGAAAGTTGTCAGGGGATGGGATGGGATATGGAGTTCTGTTGGTGGGAACTGTGTGGAGTTGTACTCCTCTTAACCTATGGTCTTGTCAATACTTCCATTTTATTTTATTTTATTTTATCTTATTTTTTTAATTTTTTAAATTTATTATTTATTCCCTTTTTTTGCCCTTGTTGTTTTATTGTTGTAGTTATGATTGATGTTGTTGTTGTTGGATAGGACAGAGAGAAATGGAGAGTGGAGGGAAAGACAGAGAGGGGGAGAGAAAGATAGACACCTGCAGACCTGCTTCACCGCCTGTGAAGCGACTCCCCTGCAGGTGGGGAGCTGGGGGCTTGAACCGGGATCCTTATGCCGATCCTTGCGCTTTGCGCCACCTGCGCTTAACCCGCTGCACTACTGCCTGACTCCCTATCTTATTTTTAAAAAGATTTTATTTATTTGATAATGAGAAATATAGGAGGAGAGAGAGAAAGAACCTGATATCACTTTGGTACATATGCTTCCAGGGATCAAACTCTGGACCTCATGCTTAAAAGTCCAATGCTTTATCCACTGTGCCACCCCAGACCACTCAATACTTATATTTTATTAAAAAAAATAAAAAGGAAAATAAAGGCCACCGGGATTAGTGGATTCATGGTGCCAGAAACATGTCCTAGCAATAACCCTGGTGGCAAATAATAATAATAAAATAAGAGAAAGAGGAATGCATTTTCTATAACTTTGTAGTAGAGATAATTTTGTAAGGCTTATGAGGCTATAAAGCCCCTATAAAATAAACAAACAAATCAACCAGATTGGACCTTAGAATACATATTCCCAACATGGAACAATAATTACTAAGCATTGTGAAACTGTTATATCACATGATATTTGTGACTTCTGAAAGAAATGACAGTAAAATAAGCTTCACAAAAATAGAAATGAAGTTAAGTTAGAGACCTAATTTAATGCAATATATCTCATTGAATATCCATGTATCTTATAATCTGTCCTGTTTGATATGGAGCATCCAAAATGAAAATATAATGTGTTTCTTTAATTTGGAAGATATCAAACTTAGCTCAGGAAGACATTACTTAGGATAAAAAACTTGTGATAAAGGGAGCTGGGTGGTGTCTTACCCCATGAAGCATAAGCATGAAAGGCTCCCTGTTTGAGCCCCCAGCTGCCCACCTGCAGAGGGGTCGCCTCACAAGCAGTGAAGCAGGTCTGCAGATGTCTCTCTCTCTCTCACTCTCTCTGTCTCTCCCCCTATCTCTTCCTCCCCTCTCAATTTCTCTCTCTATCCTATCCAATAAAAGTGGAAAATGGCTGCCAGGAGCAGTGGATTCATAGTGCTGGCACTGGACCCTAGTGATAACCCTGGAAGCAAAGAAAAAAGAAAGCGTGATAAAATTAATGTAGGTGGGTAAACATATAACAAAACAACAGGAAAGTCAAAATTGTTATAACTATCTTTTGTGTTTTTTGTTTAATTTATTTATTTTAGATAGAAATAGAGAATAATTGAGAAGCAAGGGGAGATAGGGAGAGAAACAGAGAGATACCAGCAGCACTGCTTTACTACTCACGAAGCTTCCCCCCTGCAGGTGGGGACTAGGGACTTGAAATTGAACCTTTGTGCAATATAATGTGCTACCATCCAGCTCCATAATAGACTTCTTTTCCATTTTTATTTATAAAAAGGAAACTCGGGCAAAAACATAGGCTAAGAGTGGTGCAACTCCACACAGTTCCCACCAACAGAACTCCATATCCCATCCCATCCCCTGACAACTTTCCTATTCTTTATCCCTCTGGGAGTATGGAACCAGGATCTGCATCATGGGGTGCAGAAGGTGGGAGTTCTGACTTCTGTAATTTTTTCCACGCTGAACATGGGTGTCGATAGGTCGATCCATCCTCCCAACCTGTCTGTCTCTTTCCCTAGTGGGGTAGGGATCTGAAGAAGCGGGGCTCCAGAACACCTTGGTGGGGTCATCTGCCCAGGGAAGTCAGGTTGGCATCATGGTAGCATCTGGAACCTGGTGGCTGAAAAGGAGTTAAGATATAAGGCAGAAAAAAAGTATTGACTAATCATGAACCTAAAGACAAGAATATTGCATATGAAGGTTTGGGGGTCTCCATTTTGGAAAAAGCTACTAGGTCTATTCCAAGGGGTCCATGATCTTGCTAGTTTTTGTCTGAGCTTGACATCTAACATGCAGGAGGCCTAAGTTATTGTCTGGGGAGATGGTGTCATAGTTGAAAAAGGGGGCTAGAAGTCTGGATCAGGGAAGAGAGTAGCTCCCAAATATGGGAAAAGTGTATAAATATTGTTAACTGTAAAGCACATGGATTTGATCTGAGGCCCATAGTCAGTCAGGAGCCTATGTAACCTCTGCATCCCTGTAGGTCTGAGTTAGCATTCTGTGGTCATGGCTAGGAACATTGCAGACTGCACTAATTTCAGGACCCATCATCCTGAGGTGATAGGTAGAGTGTGTTATCCAGCCTCCCTTCAGAGAATGGAACATTCCCTACCCTTGTTTATCCACATTGAGGGCAAGGTCCTATAGGGGCCAGTGACAGTGACAGTGACAGTGACAATGACCAGTGACAGTGGTGAGATAGATCCACTAGAGGTCTAGGCCCACCAAGTCTGTGTGGGAATCCCAGGACTCCCTGATCAGTGCCCCGGCTGATGGGATGGCCTGATAGTAAGTAAAGAGTCATCATTAAAGTATGCCAGTCTCTTGCCCTTATTCAACTTTTGTGGTCCTTACTTTATCTGACAAGGTTAGCTTTGGAGGGATTGAGGGATGTGCAATAGGAGGTAGATGAGGAGGATATCTAGGTCTAAGTAGGAACTATTTCATTAAGTATTCTATGGTGTCTTTGTAGGTCTTTCTGCTTGCTTGCTACATTTACTGACTCACTGCAAACTATTGTGCACCTCCACCCGAAGGATTATGTTTTCTCCTAACTTATGGATACATGTACATATGCCCTATGTCATGGACTCCTTTCTATTTTTTATTGGATAGGAGAGAGAAAATTGAGGTAGGATGGAGAGATATAAGGAGGGAGAGAAAGACACCTGAGGCACTGCTTCACCTCTTATGAAGTGTCCCCCATGCAGATGGGGACCATGGGTTTGAACCCAGATCTTTGTGCTTGGTAATATATGCACTTAGCCGGGTGCACCACTTCTCAGCCCCATGTATTCTTCTTTTCAGCACTCATTCCTAACACTTCCCTAATCCATCAGTGTCCAGTTCAACACTGAGTCTTACCAATTTAACCATCAGAGTGTCTCTCAATTGGTTTACTTCTCTCAATCGCTAGTCTTACTTCTCCCTCACACTAGAACTCTTGTAGCTTTCTATAATAGGAAAACTTTCTCTCTACTTTCATTCTTCAGAAAACAAAATATTCATCCAAACCATATACCATATAGTAATAAATACAGTAATTTCTAAGCTCATTCAGCTTTCCAGCTTAAAGCAACTCATGAATTATTGTTAGGTCAAAAATCACTATCGTTAAGATGACCTATATAACCTATAGCATCTAACTCTTGTTTCCTCTCCAAATAATGTTTTCCCATATTGACCCTTGTGGAACTACTTCATCTAACTCAGTTCCTCAAGTGCATCATTCTTTTCCCCCCACAGACTCTGCATGTACATTTCTCTTCTGCCCTTCTAGAGAACTCATTGTCATATCCTCGTGTCACCTTGAATTATTAGGATATTATTTAATTGATAATAGTCTTCTACATCATACTGTAAACTCCCCAAAGGTACAAAGCCTTTGTTTTAACATTAAAAAATTGTTATTGGGGTTAATGAATTACAGCACATTTGCCTATACATGTGTAAGGCTTCCCAATTATGTATAACAGCTGTCTACCTCAGACTTCTATCCCCCCACCCCAAATTAAAGAATCCAAACCCCCTTCTCCCACAGACCCTCTTCCATTCTTTCCCCAGTGTTCTGTGCTTTGGTGCAGTATATCACTTTCAGTTCAAGTTTTGTCCCATGATCTCCCTTTCTAACTCTTGTCTCCCAAGTTCCATCTACATGTGGAGTCATTCTATATTCACCCCTGTCTTCCTGAACTATCCCAATCACCAGCAGGTGGTGCTGTGGCTGTATTGTTTATATGTAGTGGTGTGGCTGCAGCAGGGAAAATCTTCCTGATATTCTGGTCAATGGGAGTTTCAGTAAGGCTCTGCCTGCTTCCGCAAAGCTGCATGTCCAGCTCCCTCTTCAAGACAGGTGTTGTGTATAGTTACCCACAGCTTGGGACCCAGCTGTGCTAGCCCTTGTCAGTTGCCCTATTTCACAGTTTTTGCTTTCCCCACCCTGCTGCCCACTTCTCAATGCCAAGTCTGTACTTCAAAATGGCTCCATCTGTTTCCCCTGGCTGTGATGTAGCTCTAGATTCCAGCTGCCTCTCTCCCATGTTGTTCTCCACTGCCCCTTTCCATGCACATGTTACAACACCTGCCTTTCAGTGGTTTTCCTCAAACTTTGTAGGTTGCCTATGGGGTTTCCAATGTCTCTTTTTTGGTTGGCTTTTTGTTTTGTTTTGTTTTGTTTTGTTTTGTTTTGTTTTGTTTTTCTGTATTATCTGGTTCTCCCTCTTCCCCCAGTTCATGGTCTTTTATTATTATCCTTGACCACACCCCCAGAATTCTCTGTTTTCACTTTTCAATGCATTTACTGGGGGTAAGCAGGGTCTGGTGCATGTTAATCACTCAGTGAAATACAATGAGTCAAGTAATAAAATGATGAAATAAATGAATGATCATCTATATTATTACCTTGTGCTTATGCATCTCAATATTCATGAGCTACAGTTTATCCATAAGCTTAGAGTCTCATTAGGAGAGGAAGGTGTATGAATTGTCACATTAAAGGGTGTGACAAGCTTCAGGAGAGAAAGATTAATTTTACCTGAGGCATAGGAAAGAACAGGGTGTGTGTTGGTTACCTACTTCACAGTTACCAATGTGCAACTTAAAAAAACACAGTTTACCATATAGATCTAAAGGGAAGATGCCCGAAATACAAAGTATTGGTCAGCTACATGCCTTTTGGTAGTTCTAGGGAACCATAGTTTTCTTGCATTTTCCAGTTTTTAGAGGCTACCTGCATTTTAAACTTATGGCCCTTTCTTCCATCTTCAAAACTTGGTTCAACCAATTTTTAATATTTTCTCTTTCATAGTGTCCATCACTTTCTGCTTCTGTCATCACATCTCTTATTAGACTTTAACTTATCTTTCTTTTTTTTAATTTATTTTTTATTTTAGAAAGGATAAATTAACGAAACCATAGGGCAGAAGGGGTACAACTCCACACAATTCCCACCACCCAATCTCCATATCCCATCCCCTCCCCTGATAGCTTTCCATTCTCTATTCCTCTGGGAGCATGGACCCAGGGTCAATGTGGGTTGCAGAAGGTGGAAGGTCTGGCTTCTGTAATTGCTTCCCCGCTGAACATGGGCGTTGACTGGTCGGTCCATACTCCCAGTCTGCCTCTCTCTTTCCCTAGTGAGGTGGGTCTCTGGGGAAGCAGAGCTCCAGGACACATTGGTGGGGTCTTCAGTCCAGGGAAGCCTGGCCGGCATCCTGATGGCATCTGGAACCTGGTGGCTGAAAAGAGAGTTAACATACAAAGCCAAACAAATTGTTGAGCAATCCTAGACCCAAAGGTTGGAATAGTGGAGAGGAAGTGTTGGGGGGGGGGGGTACTCACTGCAAACTCTAGTGTACTTCTGCTTTCAGGTATATATTTTGCACTAGTTTATGGATACATGTGAACATATGCTGTCTCTCACAGAACCCGGTGTATATCTAGGCTTTGGGACTTTGTTAGAAAGTGATCCACCTGGGATGGAATTAGAGAATGCTATGAAAGGAAAGGTCTCACCTGAGTAATGAAGCTGAAGGGTTGTCATTTCACACCTGAAGTCTCTGGACACAGTCTGAGCTGAAGCATGTTGAGGTGGCAATCATTGCGTTGATTAGGTTGCGATCGGCTGATGCAATATTATTTGATATGGATTGGGAGAGGCATGCGGGAAAGTGAGCCCTATCCTAAGATTCCAGGACTGGGGGAAATATAGGTTCTATAGTGGAGATGTGAGGTTCCTGCTATCTTAGAGTTCAAAAAGACAATGGATAATTAATGTTATCATCACATTATTTGGTAATTGGGTTAACTTTGAAAAGTCCTTTTTTTTAGGGTTTGCTGTATAGTACCCAGTATCTTATAAATAGCTGTGCCACTGGTTGCCTCTGATCTACTTGGTCTAGGCTTTTGAGAGAGTCTGCATATCAAATACACAGCCTATATATTAAGAAAACTCAGTCTGTGTTTTAAAAACTTCGAGACATACAATTAATTTTCCCCCTCTCATAGTAATTAACCAGTGATTTATGTGACTACACTTTACTAGGAGTGTACATAAACACCATTCCCACCACCAAAAGACTGTGTCCCATCCCACCCACCCACCCCCACCCCCCACTGGCCCAGGAAGACACATGTCTACCCCTCACCACAGGGTTTTTACTTTGGTGCCCTACTTTCAATTTAGTCAGATCCTGCTTTTAGTTTCCCTTTCTGATCTTCTTTCTCAACTTCTGTTGATGAGTGGGATCATCCCATACTCATCTTTATCTTTCTGACTTAGCTCACTTAACATAATTCCTTCTAGCTCTGTCCAAGATGGGTCAGAGAAGGTGGGTTCATTGTTCTTCATAGCTGCATAGTATTCCATTGTATATATATACCACAGCTTTCTCAGCCACTCATCTGTTGTTGGGCACCTGGGTTGCTTCCAGGTTTTAGCTATTATGAATTGTGCTGCTATGAACATGGGAGTACACACCTCTTGTTGGTTGGGTGTTATGGAGTCCTTGGGGTATAACCCCAGGAGAGGAATTACTGGATCATATGGAAGGTCCATGTCTAGCCTTCTGAGAGTTTTCCAGACTGCTCTCCACAGAGGCTGGGCCAATTTACATTCCCACAAGCAATGCAAAAGGGTTCCTCTGTCCCCACAGCCTCTCCAGCATTTGTTGCTGCTGTCCTTTTTGATGTATGCCATTCTTACAGGAGTGAGGTGGTATCTCAATGTTGTCTTAATTTGCATTTCTCTGACAATCAGTGACCTAGAGCAGTTTTTCATATGTTTGTTAGCCTTTTGGATCTCCTTTGTAGTGAATGTTTTGTTCATATCCTCTGCCCATTTTTTTTTTTTTTTTTTGCTTTTTTGGTCATTTGTTTTTTTGGTGCTAAATTTGCTGAGCTCTTTATATATTTTGGTGATTAGTTTTTTGTCTGATGTATGGCATGTGAAGATCTTCTCCCATTCTGTGAGGGGTTTCTTTGTTTGTTTAATAATTTCTTTGGATGTGTAGAAGCTTTTCAATTTGATGTAGTCCCATTGGTTTGTTTCTGCTTTCGTCTTTCTTGCAATTGGGTTTATTTCATCAAAGATGAAACAAGAACTTGAGGTGTAGGTGGGAAAGTGTTTTACCAATGTTTTCCCCTAAGTATTTGATTGTTTCTGGTCTAACAGCCAGGTCTTTGATCCATTTGGAGTTGATATTTGTTTCTGGCAAGATAAAGTGGTTCAATTTCATTCTTCTGCATGTTACAACCCAGTTTTCCCAGCACCATTTATTGAAGAGAGCTTCCTTCTTCCATTTAATGCTTTGGGCCCCCTTATCAAAGATTAGATGTCCATAGGTGTGGGGAACTTATCTGTCTTTCTCACCTAGGGTTTTGTGACTTCATTGGGCCCATTCAGATAGTACAAGATAGCTTTCCCATATATAACTTTATTCTATGTACAAAGTCCTATTTGCCATGTATGTTAAATGCATGGCAGGATATCAATGTAGGAATCATATGCTGGGATATTATTCTGTAAAACACAAAATTTCATACAAATTAGTAATCTCAGGGCCAGGTGGTGGCACACCTGATTGAACATACATGTTATAATGTGCAGGGACCCAAGTTTGAGCCCCCTTCCCCCATTTGCAGGGGGAAAGCTTTGCAAGTGGTAAAGCAGGGCTGTGGTGTCTCTGTCTCTCTCCCTTTCTATCTCACCCTTCCCTCTCAACTTCTGTCTGTCTCTATACAATAAAAAAAGATAATAAAAAAATTTTAAAAGGAGTTATTTCAGACTCACTTCATGGATAAAGTGACACTTAATTCTTAAAAAGCAGAAATGGAGAAGCTACTCTAGGGAAAGGCAATAGAGTTCGCAGGCATAGAATGCCCAAGGTTGTTTGGGGAAGTATGGGATTGTCACTAGTTTATTGTTCACTGAACATAGTGTGAGGGATGAAGTTTGAGAGGGGAACAAGAGCCAAAAGACACACACACACACACACACACACAAGCCATGCTAAGGAAGTTAAACTTTATATGATCAGCAAGGGCCACAGAATAAGAAGTAAAAGAGAGTAACTGTCTTATTTGCATTAGGGAAAGACTGACCTTGCAGCAGTGTATAGACAGCAGAGATCCTTGGGACATGGTTGGATAAAGGTACAGCTGATAAGTGACCACTAGTGCTCTGGGCAAGTGACCTGAATCAAGACAGATCCAGATAAATAGAGGAGAAAGTATTGAGTAAGTAGAACTAACAAAGCTAGGTGATTGAATGAACAAGATGGAAAATAATGCAACATAACTCTGATGCTTTTTCACTTTGGTGATGAGACGGAAGTGCCTTATGAACTGAGATTAAATAGAGATGATCATTAAATCCAGTGTCCTATGCCATACGAGGTAAGTGGACTTGTTGTGACATTTCCAATGTTTCATTTCAACTTACTGTATTAAGAATTGATGACATGTATTATAATACTCATAATTATTAAACAGATATGCTTTCTTGCATTATCTGGCTCTTTCTACTTCCTTCTGGCATTGTCTACCAGTTCTTCCCAGGCAGTAAGCACTTCAATCAATAAAATCCAAGATCAGCAGCTTCCTCCTTTTTAACTTCAATAAGTCTGACACCTTCTTATGTCTTTGTTCTGGCCCTTTTCTGGACTTGTGTCAAAGCAAAATTTCTAATCCTCTCCCCACAGACCACTCATTCTGTGAGAAATTTGGATCCTATCCCAGTATCTTGCCAAATGCAATGGTACAACTGAGTAGGATCAAAAGAAGCCTACATCCAGGTCCTCATTTGAAAGTTTGGACATAGGGGAGAAGTGGGTAAAGATCAAATGAAGGAAGGAGTTCTGGATTTGGCAAAGAACAAAGTGAGTCGGTCTAAGTTTACTTCCTGGTTTTACCACCTATCTGCTCTGTCATACTAGAGAGTTTACAGTGCTCTATGAGCCTCAGTTTCCCCAGTGGAGAACAAGGACAGTATAGGTCTGTGGTCATGTTGGGAAAATTATGTGAAATCATACATTTAAAGAAAGTTAACCCAATCTTGCACTTTGTAAGTGCTATCTAAACACTGCTTATTCTTTGTATTTTGAGCATTTTATTAATACTATAGAATGATTTATAACTAGTCAGCAGTTTTTCTGTGATAAATCCAGATTCCTTATGAGGACTTGCCTGTTCATCCTTCAAGTATCATATCATGATACTCTTCTCCTCTCTCATTGCAGCCACTGTTTCTTTAGATACATCAAGCTTCTGTCCCTTCTAGAAATTTCTCCCTGGGCTTTTCCCTTCATCCATCTCTTAACTTTTTCCAAGGCTAGCTCCCTCACCCCATCTTTTGGTTCTCAATATCCTCTCTTCAAAGTAGACTTCCCTCCACCTTATCAACAAAGAGCCCACTGCTAGTCTCTGTTACCATATCAGTTTGAACTTTAGCTTTCTTTATCCCAATTTTTTAAAGATAATCTTTATTTATTTGATAGAGATAGTCAGAAATCGAGACGGAAGGGAGAGAGAGACAGAAAGAGAGACAGAGAGACATCTGCAGCCCCGATTCACCACTGGCAGAGGTTGCAAGAATCGACCCTGGGACCATGAGGCTCAACCCCGGGTCACGCTAGGTTCGAACCCGCACCCTGCGAGTCTAAATTCATGTCCTATGAAACCCGACTTCCATTTCCCTGTTTCAGCCCTAGAACCCCCACAGTGATTATTTTTTTACATATAGCTTTAAATTTTCGGGCAAGAATCGCGAGGCAAGAACCCGCGCCCCCCCCCCCCATCTTTTCCCCCTGTGGGTGGAGACTGAGAGCTTGAACCTGGGTCCTTGCATAGTGTAACATTTTGCTCTCAACCAGTTGTGCCACCACCCAGCCCCACTTTTCCCAATTTTATACTTTTTTATTTACTGCTTTTTGCTCCAGCCAGTGCTAAATTTCTGAGAGCATCCACTATATATTAACATTAAGTCTATACATGTATATAATACATAGTTATTACAGCTGTTACAGTAATTTAAAAATACGATATATTTAATTACCTCAAAGGAAAAAAATTCACATACTTCTGGTAAAATTCCTTTACATAAAAGACTGTTTCAGAGTGAACTATATATCTAATAAAACTTGGAATCCAGTGGTGTGCATTTATAACTCATTAATACTTCTAATTTAGGTCACTGAGTTTTGTTTTATTCCTATCACATGGGATATCAGCTTCCTAGAACCTTTGTTAGCAGAGGTCACAGAAGATGCCCTTCCTAAATTGCGCATTGATATAAAGTGAGATGAAACTTATTTTCTGGGGGCTGGTGGTGGCACACCTGGTTAAGTGCACAGAGTACAAAATGAAAGGACCTGTGCAAAGATGCAGGTTCAAGCCCCCAACTCCCCACATGCAGGGGGGAAGCTTCACAAGCAGCGAAGTGGGCAACAGATGTCTCTCTCTATCTCTATCACTATATCTATCTCTCTCTTTCCCTCTCCCACCCTCCCTCCTTCCCTTCTCTCTAAATTTGTATCTGTCCTATCCAATAAAATGGAAAAAATGGCCACCAGGAACAGTAGATTCGTAGTGCTGGCATAAAGAAAAAAATAAACTTATTTCATTCAAATGATGATATTCTCTCACCTCTGTTATGACGGGGAAGAGATGGAAACATTAGACTGAGAAATTGTTCTTCACATACTTCAGTGTGTATTCATTAATATACACATTTCCAACTAATATCTGCTCAGAAAGTCAAAAGAGCATAAGTCAAATTGTTGCTGGGACATGCCTTTGGGTTTCCCACTAGAGGAAGAGTGCTGATGAGCAGCATATAGACCTTGGGCTCTCAGGGGAAAGAGTGAGGCTGGGGAGTCACCATGCCTGCCAGGTTTCTCTCCTTTGTGCAGTCGCGAAAGTCCAGCTGCCACAGACTCTGCTAACCTCATTCCTCAGAGACAGGGTCATTCTGTGAGAAATCATTCATTAAAATCTTCCCAGTGCCGGTAAGTTTCCTGATTTTTCTGCTAGTCTCTTAAGTCTCTTTTGTCTATATTCTTTATTTGATCTTCACTTACTAAGATTAGTCATAGAGGACCCTTCCATTTCCCTGTTTCAGCCCTAGAACCCTCACAGTGATTATTTTTTTACATATAGCTTTTATTTGTTATTGGATAGAGATAGAAAGGGATGGAGGAGGTAGAGGGGATGGAGAGACAAAGAGACACCTACAGCCCTACTTCACCACTCGTGAAGCTTTCCCCCAGCAAGTAGGGGTCCAGGGGCTCAATGAACCCAGGTCTCTGCGCACTGTAATGTGAGTACTTAAGTAGGTGTGCCACCACCTGCCCCCCCCCCCCCCAGTGATCCTTATCTCTGTGGAAGAATTATCACTCAACTTACTTTGAAAAAAATGCATATATTATTTTCAGGGTACTTTACACTTAAATTTCTCTTCCACACCTCATTTTCTCCAGCTCATGCAAAATCTCTCTTTTAGGATTATGTCATTATTTTTTTTGCATTATGACATCTGACTCCCATGAATAAATAAGATGACTGACCATATTTCCACCTTGCTAGATATGTTACAAATCATTATAACCTTAAAATGGGATTCAGAAGCTTAAATTTGTAGGAAAGACCACTTTTTTTTAAGTTATAGAATCTCAAGATCACTCCTGATTTTCAGTCTCTTCTGAACACCTAGAGAAGATAGGATATTTACATCTATGCTTATCTGTATAGTCCACTTAATAGCATTAGTACTCAGACACAAAAACCAACATATTAAATATTAAGTAATTTAATATATTTTATTAATACTTGAATTTAATCAATTGAATGACATTGAACAACAGGATTTTTATCTTATTGACTAGGAGATAATATACCAGGAATGTAGGCTATGATGATTTTTTATCTCATTAAAACACAATAAGGAAAGGCTGCTTGATCATAATGAGGCAGAACTAAATGGGTTCTTAGAGGAATCAATAAAGGATTATTAAGAAGGAAAACCTTTGTTAACAAAAAGACAATATATTTTCTTTTCTAAGTTCTGCAGTATTACAATAATAGCAAAGTAATAGTGGTGAGATTCCCTTACTTTTAAGTGTTCCTTTAGTGAGGTATGCACAGATGCTAAGTTACAGTGGTGTATACCTTAAACTTACATAATATTATAACATAATATTACTTCAGCAAATTAGAATTTCTCACAGGAATTTTTACTAAGATTATTTTTTGTTCTTTAAAAATACTCTTAACATCATTTACATCTATATTAAATAAATAAATAAATCAGGGGTCAAGTAGTGGCCCGTGTTGTAGAACCTACAGACGATTACAGTGTAGGGGCTTGGTGGTGGTGCACCTGGTTAAGCATACTTAGTACTATGTGGAAGGACTTGCTCAAGGATCCACATTCGAGCCGCTGCTCCCCACCTGCAACTGGGACACTTCCTGAGTGGTGAAGCAGGTGTCTTGGTGTCTTTCTCTCTCAACCCCTCTTTACCTCCCCCCCTTCTCTCAGTTTCTCTCTCTCTCCTATTATAATAAAAAGCCTCCAAGAGCAGTAGATTCTTCATAGTGCCTTCACCGAGCCCCAGTAAAAACCCTAGAAGGGGAAAAAGAGAGAGAGAGAACTGATTACAATGCACAGGGACCCAGGTTCAAGATAGAACACTTGTTTACTCTAGTGATTTAGTGGATATGAATTTTATTGAATATAGTCACAATACATAAAAAATAAAAACAGTTACTACTGTTCTTCTTGTGGAAACTTAAGCTTACTTTTCAGTAAGGTGATGCTGAATTTAAAACAAAACCAATGAATTAAGGAGGAAAAATGAGGGAAATAGTGTTTAGTGACCCTTGCAGTGTAGTGAAAAGACATTAATTGAATGAGGCCAACTGGTTATGAATCAGTATCTTCCCAAATAATCTTAATGTTGTTTTAATTGGTTTTGGGTGTAAATACAACCTTTGTTCACAAAAAGGTTAAATTTTAAGAGAGGAATGTCAAATATGCCTAATGAAGTAAAAATAGAATTCTGAGTGTTTTCTATTCAGAGAACATTGGATATAGTAGAAATTAAAGGGGTAGAGAGCACTAGGGAAAGGTAGAGACAGGCTGAGGGTATGAATCGACCTGTCAACACCCATGTCCAGCAGAGAAACAATTACAGAAGTCAGACCTCCCACCTTCTGCACCCCATAAAGATCCTTGGTCCATATTCCCAGAGGGATTCTTCTTCTTCTAGCGTTTGCCCTTCTTCCATAGCCAGTCAACAGTGTCAGGTTGAGCCTGATGTAAAGTTTCGAGACCTCCTTTGAATCTGGAGAGGTGGCAGTCGTTGACTATGTGGGTCATAGTCTATCTGTAGCCGCAGGGGCAGTTCGGGTCGTCTCTGGCTCCCCAGCGATGGAACATAGCGGTGCAGCGGTGCACCGGCCATGGCCTGTTCCATAGCGATTGAGGAGGGCCCAATCATAACGTGCTAGGTCAAAGCCGGGTTGATGCTTGCAGGGGTCTGTTATGAGGTGTTTGTTCTTTACCTCAGCTGACTGCCAACTCTGTTTCCAAGAGTCTGGAATAGAAAAGTTCAGTGTAGGTGTAGGGGACCAGATTGGGTGACGAGACGTCAAGCGTTGGACAGGGTGGGCGAAGATATCCGCGTATATTGGCAGGTCCGGTTGAGCGTAGACGTGGGAAATGAACTTAGATGATGCCGCATCCCGACGAATATCTGGCGGGGCGATGTTGCTAAGAACTGGCAGCCATGGAACCCGGGTGGAACGGATGGTTCCAGAAATTATCCTCATGGAGGAATATAATTTGGAATCGACCAAGTGGACATGGGGCTACGGAACCATACTGGGGCACAGTATTCTGCAGTAGAATAGCATAATGCCAGAGATGATGATCGTAGTGTGGAAGCGCTCGCGCCCCATGAGGAGCTGGCCAGTCTTGCAATGATGTTATTCCTCGCGCCCACCTTTGCTGCAGTTTTTATGAGATGTTTGTGAAATGACAGAGTGCGATCGAGAGTAACGCCAAGATAGACTGGCTGGGCTTCATGCCGGATTCTCGTATCACCAAGCTGCACATTAAGCTCACGCGAGGCCGAGGCATGGTGTAGATGGAAAACAGATGATACTGTTTTTGCAGTGCTAGGGATTAGTCGCCATTTTTTACAGTAATCAGATAAAAGAGAAATTTCCCATGAGTGGTCATCCCACTTCCGGTTATCTTGTCCATCTCCAAAACTCTCTCCCTTTACCCTGTCTGAACTGGAAGACGCTTTGAAGAGGGTTAAACCGGGAACGGCTGCTGGCTATGATAACATCACCCCAGAACTCATTCTTAACCTAGGTCCCACGGCAAAGAAGTGGCTCGCTTCATTCCTGTCCCACATCTTGGAATCTGAGTCTATGCCCAAAGTTTGGTGTCGTGCGAAGATTATAGCGGTTTTGAAACCAAAGAAAGACCCAACCCTGGCCGCCAGCTATAGACCAATTTCTCTCCTCTCCGTGTGTTACAAACTCCTTGAGAGGCTGCTTCTGTCACGTATTTCTCCTCTTACAGAGAAATTCCTATCACCCGCCCAAGCTGGTTTCCGCCCAGGAAGATCTACCTGCGAACAAGCCCTGGCCCTCTCAACTTACATTGAAAATGGATTCCAGAAGAATTTAAAGACGGGTGCTGTCTTTGTTGATCTCACAGCATTCTATGACATGGTCTGGCACCGTGATCTCCTAGTCAAGATCTCAAGATGCCTGCCTCCATGGGTGGCCAACACTATATCGTTTCTTCTCCAAAACAGTTCCGGGTGCATCTGGGTGACAAGTCTAGCAGATGGAGACTTGTCTCAAGTGGCCTCCCCCAGGGCTCCGTTCTGGCTCCTACGCTATTTAATATTTACATCAATGACCTCCCAGAAACTTCTTCAAGGAAGTTCATCTATGCCGATGACATCTGCTGTGCAACTCAGGCATCAAAGTTCGACATCCTCGAGGAAACACTAACGAAAGACATGTCTCTGATATCTGATTACTGTAAAAAATGGTGACTAATCCCTAGCACTGCAAAAACAGTATCATCTGTTTTCCCAGAGGGATAAAGAATAGGGAAACTTCTTCTTTTTTTTTTTAATATTTATTTTATTTATTTATTCCCTTTTGTTGCCCTTGTTGGGAAACTTCTAATGGAGGGGATAGGATATGGTACTCTTGTGGTAGGAATTGTATGAATTCTACCTCTCTTATCCCACAATCCAGTCTATCATTGTTAAATCACTAATAAAAAAAGAAGTTGAAAAATAAGAAAACACAAATCAGAACTTGGACTGTGTTTGGTGTATTGCACCAAAGTAAAAGACTTTGGGGGAGTGGGGAGGGTTCGGGTCCTGGGACGTGGCAGAGGAGGACCTAGAGGAGGTTGAATTGTTATATGGAAAGCTCAGAAATGTTACATCTGCATAAACTGCTGTATTTATCTGTTGACTGTAAATCATTAATCCCCCAATAAAGAAAAAAAAGGAGGGGGTCCTTATAGTAGCAGATACAAAGACTACGGTGGGAGAGGCACCCTTAACCCCACCTTCGAGCGACTTGGTTAAGTAGGCTTTAGGGATCCAATGTTTTATTTATTTATTTTTTAAAAGATTTTATTATTTTCCCTTTTGGTGCTCTTGTTGTACTATTGATATGGTTATTATTGTTGTTGTCATTGTTGGGTAGGACAGAGAGAAATGGAGAGAGGAGGGGAAGACAGAGAAGGAGAGAGAAAGATAGATACCTGCAGACCTGCTTCACTGCCTGTGAAGTGATTCCCCTGCAGGTGGGGAGCCTGGGGCTCAAACCGGGATCCTTAAACCGGTCATTGCACCTAACCTGCTGTGCTACCACCGGACTCCCGATCCAATGCTTTATAATGGAGAAGGATGATGGTTTGATGGAGGGTGAGGTCTACTGACACTTGTCTTGGGGAAATATGGAAATGCACCCCTGTGACAATAGAAATTCTGTTTATCACCAGATTTAGAGATTATAATTTGTCTTAAGTTTAAATATTGTTTATGTCATGATGAAAGCATGGTTTCTGTCAAAGAAAGGTACATGCTAGCATATTCTATTCATATTACTGAGCTGCAGAACAATGGCTGTGTTCTATGAGCTTATCTTGCTCTGATTTTCCTGTCAAGTAAAAGCATACAGTTAAGATGGCTACCCTCACTGATTTACTTTAGAGCTCTAAGTGACAGTATGGTATGCAAGAAATGTCAGGAAATTCATATCACAAATTCACTCCAGAAAAAGTAATGTCAAGTTCAAAAATATTACAACAAGAAAGGAATTAATTCACAAGACTCTCTAATCAGCTGTCAAAGAAATGATATAAGTTGTAGATGAGAAGTTTTGTTAAATTTTCTCTTTTTTTCCTTATTATCCCATCATGACAGATATAAGAAATTTGGAGTTAATTCCTTTAAAAATAATTACTCTCTTTGAAACTGATAAAAGATATGTTCTACTTTTTAATCAACTAATGATTGACACTATACTTGAGCTATCTATTCCCATGGCATATTTTGAAATACTTTTGCATTGATTATAAAAATTGATTTTGTTTTGCCCACACATTTTAATAAACAAGCAGATCAAAAATGGATTTCTATGTTCCATGCTTTGTTAAGGTAAATTTTTTGAAGATAGTATTGAAGGTATTTCTGAGAGTGAGGATTTTTTTTTTTTTGCCTCCAGGGTTATCACTGGGGCTTGATGCCAGCACTACAAATCCACTGCCCCTGGAGGCCATTTTTCCCATTTTGTTGCCCTTGTGGTTGTTGTTGTTATAGCTGTTGTTGCTATTGATTAGGACAGAGAGATATGGAGAGAAGAGGGGAAGACAGAGAGGAGGAGAGAAAGATAGACACCTGCAGACCTGCTTCACCATCTATGAAGCGACCCCCCCCCCCAGCAGGTGGAGAATTGGGTGCTCAAACCAGGATCCTTAATGTTGGCCCTTGTGCTTTGCACCATGTGCACCCTATCCGCTGTGCTGCCGCCCAACCCCTGAGAGTGAGATATATTTATTTTACTTCTATTTAACACCCAACTTATAGTTAAAATTAGTTAATGATAGTTCTATAGTGACAAGACTGAACTTATTTTGCTTAATTTACCCAGAGGTTATCTAGAATTTTCAATCTTAAGAAAAAAAAGGTTACAAAAGTTGTACATATGTGTTGAAAGAAAGAAAAAAACATTACAAAGTAATGAAAAACTAAGATTCTGTCTCCAAAGAGAGTATTCCTCAGTGGAAGCAACTGGCAACATATCAGTGCTACCTCTATAGACTTTTTCAAGGTCATTAAATATAAATACATATATTTTACAGAAGCCCATGGATGTATATTACACTTGACAGTTTGCTTTTCATTTTTATTTTTATTTTTATAAATTAAATTTCTATATTGATATTCTTTTAACCATGATACAATAATCCATTTATTAAATGTATCAGAATTAAGTTCTTTATTTTTATGAGCATGAAGATTGCTTCTGATGTATTTTTTCTACTTCATGTGTTTTACTGTAAAATTTTATGTGAGAAAATAATATTCAGACAGAATCTGCACATCTGATGTTAAATTTAACCCATTGCAGGTAAAGTACAAAACTCTCTAGTCCCTATTTAGAAAAAAAATAAATTAGATGCTGAATGGACTATGACTGTACTGTTTGACCTTTACACAATGCATTTGAATATTTGTTTTACTTCTCCCCCTAAATGGAATGATTCAACAATCATTCCCAGAGCATGAGTCCTTGCCTACCTCCCTATGGATCCCAGGATATTTCTCAATCTAATATCCAGCTAAGAGTCCCCAGGGACACAACAGTCATTTTGTGAGTATGAGGCAAAAGAGCTTAAGTACAAAAGAGATACTGACTTAATCAACATCAGTCCAAGCAGCCATTCAGTTCCAAACTTCTCATTATTTTTTAAATTTTTATTTATAAAATGGGAACACTGACAAGACAATAGGATAAGAGGGGCACAGTTCCACATAATTCCCACCACCAGAATTCTGTATCCCATCCCCTCCCCTGATAGCTTTCCTATTCTTTAACCCTCTGGGAATATGGACCCAGGATCATTATGGGTGGAAGAAGGTGGAAGGTTTGGCTTCTGTAATTGCTTCCCTGCTGAGCATGGGCATTGACAGGTTAATCCATACCTCCAGCGTGTCTCTCTCTTTCCCTAGTGAGGCAGAGCTCTGGGGAAGAGGGGCTCCAGGACACATTGGTGAGGTCCTCTGCCCAGGGAACTTAGGTTGGCATCATGGTAACATCTGGAACCTGGTAGCTGAAAGAAGAGTTAAGATATAAAGCAGAAAAGATTGTTGACTAATCATGAACCTAAAGGTAGGAATATTGCAGATGATATTTGGGGTCTCCGTTTTGGAAAAAGATAGTAGGTCTCTTTTAGGTATATTCCAAGGGGCTTATAGCTTTCCTAGTTTTTGCCTGTGCCTGACATCTGATATGCGGGTGGACCCCCAAACTTCGCATTATAGATGAAAACCAAATCCTTATTTGTTTAAACATTATACACAGGTCAAGCTTTGTTACCTGTGACCAAATTCTCTACTTACTCTCCTAATCTTCTGGCTGCAGGTCTAAGAAAATGAAAACAACAACATAAAAATGTTTATTATGTAAGTAATTTGAAATTCTCCTGTTGGGCCTGATCAGAACTTTTCAGGTGATGGTGTGAAGTACCAATTTTGTAAAGTTGTTTTTGCCTAGAAATACTTTACACAAATTACAAAATAGCTAGAAGGGCACAATGTCCATTTTTTGATAGGTAGTGTGAAATTGGATGTAGCATGGAAGATTTTGAAGCTGGTTAAGAACACAAATAGTTATATACAAGGGGGAAAAGACATTGCTCTATAGGGAAAGCCTTTTGACAATAGTTTCCAGTGCTTCCAGATAAGATATAATTATATTGTCTTCCAGGGACAACTTGCAGTTTTTATTTTCACAAGAATGTCCTATCTGAGTTTTTACAGGGTTGTTCACAGAAATCTTTGGAATAAAATATTTGCAGTAACTATAAACTGATGGCTAAGAAGGTGCTTGGTCAGTTTCCTTAGAAAAATCCAATTACCAACAGGATAAACAACACTGAAAAAGAAAGAAAAATTAGACAATGAGTAGAAATAGAACACTGGGTTTTAAAAGTGCTCATTAGTTTTGTAGGGCCTTCTGGGTACCAAGTAAGGTAATAATTAATAAAACATTATTTCAGGAAATACTCTGACAGTATGTATTCTTTGCTTCTCTAGGACAGTTATCAGGCAATGAATTCATATACAGTATCCACATATGCTCTTCAGTGGGTACTGAGAACAAGTAGCTCCTCAAGCCAATATAAATCATACATGGCAAAGGGACCAAAGGTATAGGTGGGGGAGAATTGGGTCTCTAAATTATTTTTTAAGACTTTCTTTTTTTAATAATTTTTTTATTTATTCATGAGAAAGATAGGAGGAGAGAAAGAACCAGACTTAACTCTGGTACGTGTGCTGCCGGGGATTGAACTCAGGACCTCATGGTTGAGAACCCAATGCTTTATCCACTGCGCCACCTCCCGGACCACATGGGTCTCTAACTTATTAACTGTTGAATACTGAAAATGAGAAGCACAGACATACATATATACAAACACACACACTGTGAGTGACTGACAATTAGGAGGTGGGACATGTGAACTACAGTTGTCATCAAGTTTTTCAAATGTCTACTGATGGCCTGTCATGCTGCATAGTGAAGCTTTGTCTTGCTAAAGCAAACTATAAAGCAGCCTCTGGTATCCATTTGGAGAAAGGCTTTCCACTATCAATGCTTTATTGAGCCTTTACTTGGTTTTCTGAGCACTGATGTGACCAAAAGAAAAAAAAAAACTTAAAAAGTTTATAGTTGAAATATCTGTATTGGTTCCTTCAGTAGTGTGCTATATGTCAAGATAGATCCCTGCCACAATCCTACTAGAGTTTAGAAGAGAAAGGAAGACACAAGTTTAGACCATCTCTACTTCACTTATCAATAAACCATGTGATTTCAGCATGCTGTTTAGCCTATATCCTCGTGTGTAAAATGAGGGATTGCTGCATCTGGGGATTATTGAGAGGATTAAATGAGCTGAGGTAACAAAGTCATCACCACCACCACCATCATCATCACAATGTTTACTGTTCTGTTTCTCACAGCCAAAATACCCTTTTCCAAGTTTGTCATCTGCTCATCTGTTTTTTTTTTCCCCCTCCAGGGTTATTGCTGGGGCTTGGTGCCTACCCTATGAATCCACTGCTCCTGGAGGCTATTTTTCCCATTTTGTTGCCCTTGTTATTGTCGTTATTATTATTGTTGCCATTGATGTTGTTGTTGTTGGATAGAACAGAGAGAGATCAAGAGAGGAGGGGAGACGCAGAGGGGAAGAGAAAAACACCTGTAGACCTGCTTCACGATTGTGAGGTGACTCCCCTGCAGGTGGGGAGCCTAGGGCTTGAACCGGGATCCTTACGCCGTTCCTTGCTCTTGGGACCATGTGTGCTTAACCTGCTGTGCTACCACCCGACCCCCTGATCATCTTTCCCTCCTCCATTCATGTATTCACTCACTTGACAAAGTTGGGAGCCACTTATGATGGTTCAATGTGACAAGGGATACAAAGATGGCTGAGAGATGGTCCTGTTGGTAAAGGGTCTAAAGATTGGAGCAGTTGATACTTGCTCATCTTCCCTCTTCATCTAGTCTTGGCCTTTCTGAGTTCACTCCACTACAACCAGGGTGGTCTTTCTGAAATGCAAATCTGCTGTGCCCTTCCCCTAATGTAAAACTAGTCTTCTCAAAAGACCCAGACTTTTTCACATTGATGAACTCTTTTTATAAAGGTCAGAAATAAATATGTTTGGTTTATCGTCTGTATGTTGTCATTTCTTTTTTTTTTTTCTCTTAGGATACAGATAGAGAGAAATTGAGAGGGGATGAGGAGTTAGAGGGAGAGAGAAAGACATATGCAGCACTGTTTCACCACTTATGAAGCTCCCTGCCCTTACAGTTGGGGACCGAGAACTTGAACCTAGGTCCTCGTGCATTATAACATAAGTGCTCTACCTGCTGCACCGCCACCTAGGCTCTATGCTGTCAGTTCTTAGATCTATAGTTATAATGTGAAAACTGTCACAAGTCGTACATGAAGGAACAGATGTGACTGTATATGACCCAGGGTTTGTAATTTTTTTTATTCTTGCTATAGCATATCCCTGGCTTGCCTGTTTTTCTGCAATATTTCACATTTTTATTTTAATGAGAGATACGGAGATAAAGGAGAGAGAGACAAAGAGACAAGATATTGAGCCTGGGACATCAGAGTCTTAGACATGAAAGCATTTTGCATAACCATTATGCTCTCTCCTCTGCCTTCTATTTATTTCTTGGACAAAGTCATCCCCTTCTCACCTTGCAATGTCTGCTCCAGCCATACCAGCTGCATAGCTCAGATGTGCCTCACTTCAGTGTCTTTGGTTTGTTATTGTCTTTTCCTGAAGTATTCTTCTCCCTTTTAGCTGGATCAATCTGACATGTTTTCCTGTAGCTATCCCTTATGTTATATTCTTCTAGATATCTATTCCCGTGTCCCTTTCACTACTCTACAAGTATGTGCAATATTTTCTTTAATATGTTCCATTTACTATCACCACAGTAAAACAGCCATGATGCCTATCCCCAAATAGCAAGCTCCCTGGAAGTGGAGACGGAAAATATGTTTAATTGTACAGTCAGCCAGCACTGAAGAATCTTAGCACCTACTTCTTGCTATGCCAAGCACTTTGGAAGGTGCAAAGCATTCAGCAATAAACATGAAAGTGATTAAATAAAAACAAATGGAATAATCAATACTGAACAAACATGAATTTTTTTAAAGTCTGCTCATAAAAATGATTAATAGGTAAAGTAGGGATAGACTAGGCCACTTTGCATAGTATAGTCAAAGACTATACAAAGGATGTCAGCTTATTTAGTGGGGGTTGGGGAGACTAGAGTAAGATCTGATAGAATTGAGAGGCATAAGGTACATAATAATGCGGGCAGGCAGATACCATTTCCTATAATAGTGATAATATCATAGGAGCCATTTCAGGGCCTAGAAAGTAATGGGTGTTTGCCCGGGATTTGATAACTGTCTTAGTTGCATGTTTCAAAAGCAGATCCTGAGACAAAAGTTTTCTTTTCTTTTTTTTTTTTTTTTTTTTAGTTTTTATTTATAAAAAGGAAACACTGACAAAAACTATAGGATAAGAGGGGTACAACTCCACACAATTCCCATCACCAGAATGCCCTCCCCATATAGCTTTCCTATTCTTTATCTCTCTGGGAGTATGGACCCAGGGTCATTATGGGGTGTAGAAGGTTGAAGGTCTGGCTTCTGTAATTGCTTCCCTGCTGAACATGGGCATTGACAGGTTGATCCATCCTCCCAACCTATCTTTCTCTTTCCCTATTGGGGCAGGGATCTGGGGAAGTGGAACTCCAGGACATATTGGTGGGGTTGATTGGCCAGGGAAGTCTGGTTGGCATCATCTTTGCATCTGGAGCCTGGTGGCTAAAAAAGAGTTAACATATAAAGCCAAACAAATTGTTGACTAATCATGAACCTAAAAGCTGGAATAGTTCAAATGATGACTCAAGAAGTGAAGCATCCAGGAATCACATCCAGGAAGCACAAAGATAGGTGGGAAAAGGGGAAAGAGGGAGAAGGAACATCAGCCAAAGTTGTGCTAAAAAGGCGTTGCTGTGGGCAACCAGGGCTTAATCCCAGTGGGACACCATGAGAAATGTATGAAGTACTGGGGTTTTATTTATGTATTTATTTATTTATTTATTTATTTATTTATTTATTTATTTTTTAGTACTGGGGTTTTAGTCACCAATCTTCATCCCATTTTGGCTGGCAGTAGTCAGAGCATTAGCTCCCAAGGACATCACACAGTTACAAGTGGAGCACCTTCCTGCTGCATGAGGAAGCCCTTAGCAGAGAACCTCTGAGATCAGGAATCTTCACACTGTCCAAGTGCAGTTCCTCTGAAGTCACAAGGGAATATAAACAGAGCATCAACAGCTTCTGCTACAATACCTAAATGAATGAATTATTGAGTACATAAGTGAAATAATTACTAATTGCACCTGGTGGATGTAGAGTGGTTGAATGAAGTAAGACCAAAATAAGAGTGGCATTTGAGTATGATTCAATGAATAAACTAGAATTCTTGCCTTTCGTGTTGGTGTATGTGTGTATAGGGGGAGGGGCTGTAAGGAAACACTTGGTCTGTCGCAAGATGATTCCTAGTCAGAATTCAGAGGTATTATGCTGGTAGCTTGGAATTGGCTTTGATGGGAGTTTTTACACCATAAACATTGACAAGTGCAATCAATCTAAGCCTCAGCCTCTGGAGATCTGATTGCCAACTCATAAGGTTGGTAATAATAAAAATATTAGCACATGCTTCCACTCTCCTGAGTGTTTTCCTACCTTCCTTGCTCTCATTTATTTCTTCAAAGCATCCTTACACCTTGGTTTATATTTCAGGTCTCATGCAGTGTCCTCTCCCTGACCCTTTGGGAGATATTCATCATCTTGAGTCCTCCCCTAACCTATTGCTTTCAACTATACCATGCAAACTAACTAGAAAGATTAATAGCAGTTTTCATTGATATTCTTTGTGTGGTTAAATTAGTTCCAAGGTAGAAGTTCCTGGCCTTCTTTCCAAGATAAAATTTGATATCATTAACTCTGATATATTTCCAGTGGGTGACATTAGTTTGTTGATGCTCATGAAGTCAGAAAGTGTAAAGCAAATCTAGTCTTTTCCACATGAATGTATGTAAGGAAAATCTCTGCTGGCTAATTTTGTCCATTTAAAGAGAAACTTTCCTGTTGTTAGGAATGGAGTCATAGGTCACCCCAGATAGTAGTAAAAGGAGAGTTCATCTCTGAAATTTTATTTTGGACTTCTGAACTCAACTCAGTAAAAGTGAATAATTGGAACAGTGATTATGATATTGATCATCTTAAAAGATATGCTAGAAGGGTGAGTTATCTGATTGGCTTGATAATAGAGAACTTGAAAAACTAGACAGGTGAGTGAGGAAACTACACTCCCAGCAAGGAGGTAGTATTGACTGAGGATGCACATACCATCCAGAATTTGAAAAAAAAATAACACAGATATACACATACTTAAATATCATGTCTTTACATCTCTCATTAAGTTCCTTGAAGTGGTTAGAGAGTAGGTCTCAGAGGGAGAGCTTTCTCTCTCATCACTCTCTCTGTTAGTGTGTGCACTGTCTCCTCAGGCTCTCCTTCCTCCCAGGACACACTTCCAGTTGCCATTTCTTCTTGACTACATAAAGAAAGTGTCCCCATATTTTCAATTTCCCATAAGGAGACATTGTCTGTCTGGGAATTATTGTTAGTCTTCTAGAGTCAAGCAACTACCACGCGAGCGCAAGCACGTGCGTGCGCACACACACACACACACACGATATTGCAAATATCTCGAAGAACAAAAGTAACCAACTAAGGAGTTTTTCTTCTCTTTTTAAAAAATTTTTGTTTGTATTATCTATATTTATTGTCTAGAGATAGTCAGACATCAAGAGAGAAGGGGAGGTAAAGATCTTTGGACCATACTCCCAGAGGGATAAAGAATAGGGGTGCTTCCAATAGAATGGATGGGATATGGAACTCTGGTGGTGGGAACTGTAAGAATTGTACCCCTCTTATCACACAGTCTTGTTGATTATTATTAAATCACTAATAAAAATTTATAAATAAAAATTATATATAAGAGAGAAGGGTGATAGGGAGAGAAACAGAGAGACACCTGCAGCACTGCTTCACCACTGGCAAAGCTTTCTCTCTTCAGGTTCTGGACTGGGGGCTCAAACCTAGTCCTTGTGCATTGTAACATGAATGCCCAACCAGGTGCGCCAACACCCAGCCCCAGGAGTTTTTGGGTTTTTTTTTTACCTGTATACAGCATCTTCCTATATCATCTTCCTTAAAATCATTTATCTTATTAAGGGTGATGAGAGGAAGGAAGCAAAACAGGAAGGGAAATGGTAGAAAGAAATTTTTCGAGTGGGAAGAGAAAAAAATAAAGGAGGAAAGGTAGAAGGGACAGAGAGAGAAAGAGAAAAGGAAAGAGAGAAGAAAGGAAAGGAAGGATAAAGCCCTTGAGCATTTTTCTTGACTAGTGAGCTTACAGCTATGTGTGAAACACCCAGGAGACATATAGAAAACCTTAGGCTACTAAGCACCATGGTGCATTTTTGATGTAAAACTGACCAGTTTAATAATCAATACATTCTGCCCAGGTAGCCAAATGTGTGCACCTTTGTTGTTTTATAATTAATTAGGAACATTCTAACTCAGGGAATCTGGTTCCAACTCTGATCTAGACTCTAGGACAGTCTAGAGAGTGAGCCATGGAGAAAAGGCAGTGACCTTCATCTCTATGTTTTCTCTGAGTTTTTACCTTTCTCTTCTCCACCCACTGGCACTTAGTAAGTGCACCACTATACATCTGCTGAATGAAGCAATGAATCAGTCCTGATTTAAGAGAAATGGAAATGGAAGTTTAAAGAAGTTTATTATCTAGCTTGTAGACAAGCTCAGGTCTATGTTCTTGCAGTTTCTCACTAATGTCCTAGTGGTGTGGTTGAGATGACTTCTGGGAGAAGGAAATCTGTGTAAGAATGTCTTAAGTTTTTCCCCACTCCACGTTTCTGAGCAATTTCAAGAGGATTTTGACAACCCAAAGAGCCTCTGGCCCCTTCTCCCCACTGTTTTGATGTATTCTAATTATAGGATCAGGCCCCTGCATGATATACTGTATAGACGTTGATTTCACTGTTCCAAATACAGAATCAGCCATCCCTGTAATAAGTTGTTCACTCAGTAGGATCTGACTCTGCCACTGTTATACAGACATTACCTGTTTAATCCTCACCAAAATCCATGTGAATTTTGTATCAGTCACACAGTATGATTTCTCTTTAATCAGTAAGAACTGTGGGAAAGGGAGAGGCTTAACCAGAAAACCCACAGGAATCGTATTTAACTCAAGAACAATGCCTTATGTTTTCAGAGTTCAACAGAAGTTAAAAGAAAAAAAATAGTGCTATATGTGGTTTTAATAGCCTGACACCTTCTTACATACAGGTAACATTTTGAACTAGCTAAATGCATAATTATCATTCCAACTTAACTTCATTACATGGCAGCATTAATAGCACCTTACTGTTTATAAAGCACTTTTAATATAAGACAAAAAGCTAGGAGCAATTTCTTTATCGTCATTAAACACTGAAATTAACAAGATTTGTCTTTATGTCCTTCAAATCTAACTAGTTGGTTTTTTTTTATTTTTATTTGTGTTTAAAAGAGGGTTAGTTTCATGGTTAGTGTAGTTTCACACCATGCTTAGCATGTAGCTAATTTTTAATGTTTCAAGGAGAGAGAGAGAGAGAGTGTGTGTGTGTGTGTGTGTGTGTGTGTGTAGGTAGGTAGCCAGAATCTCACACATGTGTGGCTTTCCTGTGTCCAGATCAACTTCTTCATTCAGAAAGAAAGAGGGAGGCACCACAGCAGCACCAGACCTTACCCTGGTTGTGTGGCACTAATATGTAGTGTCAGGGCTCTAGTCTGAGTCATATGCAGAGCACACACCCTTCCCAAGGAGCTATCATTCTGACTCTGTAGAATTTCCTCCCCCCCATTTTATTATGGAGTTAATGGTTTACAATATAGTGTTGACACATAGGTACGACTTGTCATCTCCCCATCATGTCTTGTACAACACTCTCAGTCCAGTAATTTTTAATGCATCTATTAAAAGTTGCCATGTTATTCTGCAAAATATTTAGAATAGGGATATTAAGCCACATACACACTGTTAAGAGGAAAAATGATAATGATAAAATGTTTATATATGTTCAGTGATTAGTGGTGGCTATATTATCTGGACAGAAGTAAGCTGTTGTTCTGCTCAGTAGCAGAACTAATAATTCCTCTTTAGCTTTATATGTACAGGTGTTGATTGCACAGTTTGGACTCTTTCATCAGAGAATGCACCTATATGATACTGTACAAATGTCCATATCAGTTAGGAGGAGCTGCACAAAAATGCGTTTTAAATTCTTGCAATGATTAGAGAAGAGTTCAAGCTATACTCCAGGCAAGGAAACATGGTCAGGATCTGGGCTGGTTTTGCTACTGCAACACGGGAGGGGTCACACTTTTGTCTGGATGAAATCTTAGCAAACACACTTTCATACCATGTCAATAAGGGGCTGAGAGGGGGTCAGATGGTGGCATATTGGGTTTCACTCACATAGTTCAAAGCACAAGGACCCACTCAAAGATCTGGGTTCAAGCCCTGGCTCCCCACCTGTAGGGGGTCGCTTCACAGGCAGTGAAGCAGGGCTGTAGGTGTCTCTCTGTCTCTCTCCCTCTCTACCCCCCCCCAATTTCTCTCTATCCTATCCAATATCAAAGAAGGAAAAGAAAAATGGCCACGAGGAGCAGTGGATTTGTAGTGCAGGCACCGAACCCCAGTTATAACCCTGGCAGCAAAATAAATAAGTAAATGGCTGAGAGGCCCAGCACTGTATGCTAAAATATATTTAAGCATTAAACAATTAAAACCATTTCTTCCTTATTCCTACCACTATTAAAAGCTGGCCAATAAAGTAAATTTAAAAAAATTTAAAAAAAAAAGAAAAGAAAAAAGCTGACTGAAAGTGTAGCTGTCTATGAGAAATGATTGGTCCACACCACAAGAAATCAGGTTCCCTTCAGCCCTGGCATTGTGTCTTTTTTTTTTTTTTTCTTTTCTTTTCTGTACTAAACTGTACTGGGTACAATTCACAATATCAAGAAGATTGGCATTGTGTCCTATGCCCAGATCACAGAGTAGAATTGACTTCTGAATGCAGCTTCAAATCCCTGTGGTTAGGTAAATTAAAAAGAAAAACAAAGTACAAAAGCTCAGCTTTTCTGGACTATTTGGATGTTAGTTCAGTGGGCATGTAGATTTAGCTAGGGATTAAGTCTAAATTCCCCATTTTATGGCCCAGATCATTTTACTAAGGAATCTACTGCATTTATTTACAGCAATAATATTGTTAACATTTATTACATGCTTGTGTGTTAGGATCTGCTTCTGTTCTAAATGCCTTACACATGTAACAGATAGGAGCACATTATACGTCCACTATATCTGCTGTATTTTCTGGTCAAGTTGTTCCCATTTTTAAAATAATAAGTTCAAAAACCGAAAACTTTCTCTCTCTCTCACCCCCCCTCCCAAAATGTAACTTGCCCTAAACAGGTTTATAATCAACCAGTTTTTTCCCATTTATTAATGGGAAATTAATAAATGGGCAATTGAGATAAACAGCTGGAATTCTTATCTCACTGATTAAGACCAAGGCAGCAGGTGTTAGAGGTAATATTCATTTTGCCTTATGAATTTTCTCAATAGAATTAGTATTGTAACCTCTAGCAGTCTTTTTAAATAATAATTAATTAATTATTTATTTTATTCCCACCAGAGTTGACTGTGGGGCTCAATTCCTGCACTAGGAATCCACCGTACCTGGCACCCATTTTTGTGTAAAATGAGCCTAATAAGAACCCCAAGCTCAGAAGTGTTGGTATGCATGAGACCCCTTCTGTTTCATTTGGTTTAAATCCCCCCTGCTTAACACTATTCTATTTACATAACCACTTCATTCTATTTACATAACCACTGTTAACAAGTTCCACCCTCCCTCCAGGGCATTTGTGGTTCAGTGATAGGATTCTCACCTAATCTGCCCCCTCTTTGTCACACTCTGATTTTCACCTGTCACTTTTCTCTCCACCCTCTCTATGTCACATCCTGTTTCCACCTTACTTGGCAAGTATATATAAAGACAGCATTGTGAGTTTGAGGGTACTGTACTTTGAGTTTAACTTAGCTCGTCTTAGATTGTGCTGTGTCCTGCATGAATAAAGAGATACTGCCTACAGCTCAACCATGAGTCCCTGGTCGTCTGTTACCCGCCCGTGAAGCCAGCCCGGCGAAAACAACACAGAAGAAGCTGGATTTCAAAATCAAAATAACAACAAACTGAAGTAATACTGCATAGGTTGATGTTAAGTGTGTTTGGCTGACTTTCATTAGAAGTGAGCTGGAAGTTCTGTTGAATTTACAACACTAAGGAGACCAAATTTGATATTTGCTTACTTCCTATCTCTGATAACACTTACCCTACTAGATGTCATTTTGTTCTTCAATATGTTAATTTTCTAGTTTTACTTTTCATTGCCTGGTTCATTATAGATCCATATTCTACAAGAGAATAGACTATATCATTAATGGTAACTGGTGGAACTTTTAAATAGTACACTTGAAGCAACTCTTACAGAGATATAACCCCTAAGAAGGATTTAAAGCTGACAAATACTGATATTCTGTGCTGGAAAATAGCTACTCAGTTACTCTTTTTCAACCCCTGATCTCCCAAGTTTTGTCAAAAGATAAAAAAAAAAAAACTATATTATTTCAAAAGACAAAACATACGCAGAAAATACAAATAAGCAAAAATAAAGGAGACACCATACATTCAATACTACTCTCCTTTACCAGAGTATTTTTTTTTCAGGCATACCCTCCCCAACTTCCAAGCTGGACTTTATCTTTTAGACTGAATCAAATATGATGCTGTACTTCAGGAGAACCATAGCCTCTGTCAATGTAGACATGTGTTAATATGCCTCATAGATCAGCATTTGTTATTCTAATTCCCATCTTCTCTTTTGTTTCTTTGTACTCTACAGCTTTTTGCCATCTTTGCATTTGCAACATGCGGTGGCTATTCAGGAGGCCTGCGGCTGAGTGTGGACTGCATCAACAAGACAGAAAGTAACCTCAGCATTGACATAGCATTTGCTTACCCATTCAGGTAGGGATGTGTTTGGTGCTTACTCACATCACAGTGAGAACACTTTTTTCCTTTTATGTTTCTCCAAAACCTAAAATCCAGTCTCCCAGGGACTTCTGGGAAAACAAAAATGATTTTTTTTTTTATTATTTATATAGTCTTTATTTATAAAATGGAAATATTGACAAGACCATAGGATGAGAGGACAATTCCACACAATTCCCTCCATCAGAACTCCGTATCCCATCCCCTCCCTTGATAGCTTTCCTATTCTTTAACCCTCTGGGAGTATGGAACCAGGATCATTATGGGTGGAAGAAGGTGGAAGTTCTGGCTTCTGTAATTTCTTCCCCACTGAATATGGGTGTTGGCAGGTCAATCCATACCTCCAGCCTATCTCTCTCTTTCCCTAGTGGGACAGGGATCTGGGGAAGCGGGGCTCCAGGACACATTGGTGGGGTCTTCTGACCAGGGAAGTTTGGTTGGCATCATGGTAGCATCTGGAACCTGGTGGCTGAAAAAGAGTTAAGATATAAAGCAGAACAAACTGTTGACTAATCATGAACCTAAAGAGAAGTATATTGCAGATAAAGATTTGGGGGTCTCTGTTTTGTAAAAAGCTAGTGGGTCTATTTTAGGTATATTCCAAGGGGCCCATGACTTTACTAGTTTTTTCCTGAGCCTGACATCTGATAAGTGGACCCAAGTTATTGTCTGGAGAGATGGTGTCATAATTATAAAAAGGACTAGAAATCTGGATCGTGGAAGAGAGCGTCTCTCAAATATGGGGAAAGTGTGTAAATATTGTTAACTGTAAAACCCATTGATTTGATCTGGGGCCCATATTCAGCAGCCTGGTATGTTCCTAGTTGTTACCACAGAATGGTAGCTCAGACCTACAGGGATGCAGAGGTTACATAGTTTCCTGTGCTGAACAAAAAGGATTCTTCTGAAGTTCACAGAGTAGCCAAGTAAGTAATCTATCCATGAAGCATTCTGCCCTGAGTGGATTTACTTTATACTTTGGGTGTAGCATTTCAAACTAGAAATAATTCTCAAAAAAAAAAAAAAGAAAATTATAGGTATTAATGACTCAGTATTAGGGACTAACAAGACAGAGACCTCACTTATCAATATATAATACCTTCTTTCCTATCCATATTCCCATCATAAGTTCTCCCAGATTTTTTTAATATTGTACGGTCTATCGTGCCTTTATAATAATTTCCCCTAAGAGATGTGGAAGGGGTAGATGACTTAAAGGTTAATTTTTAAGCTTTGGAAAGCAACAGGTCACTGAACATTGACCATAGGACTGACTCTCAAACTAGAAGCATAATCAAGAGACCTGTCAATAAAAGAAACCAGTGACTAGGTTTTGATGGTGCTGCTGCTGGTGGTGGTGAAGAAGGAGGAGGAGAGCATGGTCAGATTTAAGTTTATGTAATCCTTGATAAAATATGCAATCTGAAAAATTTCCATCATTGACCTTTCTTCATTTTCTTCTCAAGAATGAAATTATTGCTCCAGTGAAAGTCAACTAGAGAAATTCTTGAAAAAAATGTTATTGCTAGTAATGACCCTCATATATGGAGAATTATATTTAGGTTCTGAAACAGAGGTGATCAGTCACTGTTTTTTTTTCAGTAACAGAACTTTTAATCTAATTACTGTCTGGCCCATAAAGTCCATATAGAAAATATATATGAGTTATTGAGATGATGGAACTGGGGAGGAAAATATTGAAGCACCATTCTTTTCCTCAGTCCTTTCCCTTCTACCCACATTGGCCAGTCCCTGCTGCATGGTTTTCTTATATATCCTCAGACCACTGGACTAGAAGCAATTTAAAAACCATTGTTCTAAAAGAAAGCAGAAAGTTTTGCCACTTTGCTTCCTACATTGATACAATACTTACCTGCCTACCATTATGAAATAATTTATAGCCTATAGCCTTTCTTCCCACAGAATGTCTCACACTTTATTCTAACTTAGGGGTAGACACACCATTCCAATTTCACTAGAGTTGCAATTTCAGATATGTATTTGGACATATTAAAGCATTGCCCTTTTCTCCTTGAGGGAGATTACAATATTAAATGACAACATCTAGAGTTTACACAGATTGTTTCACAGCCACTTATTTTAGGAGAAGTTAGGTTAGCAAGATGTTAGTGATGTAAATCATTTAAAACTTTTACTCTTAAATTTTCACAATCCAATGTCAATGACATGATCATAATCTTAGAAATAAAGAACATCCAGCAGCTTATAACTATTCAGTTGATTGCCAAGTACAAGGAAGATAATAAATTAGGATGCCAGTCATTTGAAAAAGACTTCTGAATTACAGGACAAAGGAAGCTATTTAACTTCTTTATCAGATTATCATTTGTAAGAGAATGTCAACTTAGAAAATGCTAGTTTACAAAATACTAATAAATGTGCCGCAGTATATAACTCCTTTCCACCCCCACATATACTTAGTTTTTACTTACATCAGAAAAAATTTACATTTTATGACTATGGGAATGAAAAATTGTTACAGGACCCTTTTTATTTGTGATTAAAATGAACAAGAAGCACTATTTTTCTTATACAATTTGCTAACTGTATAATTGAGGGTGTTTGGAATTAGTATTTTTAGCACTTTGTAGAGGGGAACATGAAGTAGAATTTCTTACTTAAAGGAATTTAATAGTTAGGCAAAGTTTACTCCAGGAATATCTTCTAACAGTGCATTTTTACATGAGGGGTGTCAAATGAAGGTTGGTCACAACGTCTGTCTTAAAGGATCAGAGTGATGAGTGAGTAGATACACAAATAGTTATTTCAAACTTATAAGATGTTACATATTATGCTAGATATTTTATGTGGTTATACCAATTCATAATTATTAAACTAGCTCCATAAAGGTAACTAATATTAATCTTCTTGAGATTAATAAACTGGAATTTCATGTATAAAATCAAATTTAGACTATCACATTTGTATATCTTGCTATAATATTTCAAACAGAGTACTAATTTGAATCAAACTGAAAAAAAAAATCAATGTTCAGGCTGTTCAAAGCATGGTTACTGAAGCAAAATAATATGACTGAGAAAAATACTAAAATTAGGAAGATAGTTTCTTATTAACTTTAGTAGCCCAAATGATTGAATAAGGACAAATGTGACAAGTAGAGAATAAGGAAATTAATTTTAAATTAATTTTAAAATTAAAATTTTTTAAATTTAAAAATCAGACAGTAACAAGTCACCAAGAGAGATAGAACTCAAGCATAGTCAAACTCTAGGATATGGCTTTATTTACAAGATATGAAGGAAAAAGAGTGAGTGCTACTTGAGGGAAACCAAGAAAATCTGAATAGAAATGAGGTGGGACAACCAAGAGAGTTTAAGTTTCAGAAGAAGGAGAGAACTTGCTATCTGCCGCTTTTTAATATGGGTTGTACCATTCAGTAGTTCAGAGAAGTAAAGGAATGAAATCAAAGGAAAAAGGCTTCATATATAATTGCACTTGTTTTTTTTAAGGACTTTTGTGAGATGTTTCAATAGTGGAAAAGAGCCTGCTAGGTTGCTGGAGAATGGAGAATTAGGTTCACACTGCTTTCCATCAGGAAAGGAAAATGCAAAATTAATCTAAAGATTAATGTGACAAGTCACTTTACCTTAAGCTTGTGTAACTATTTCATAGTAGTATGAAATGAGTCCGATAAAACGGTTAAAGTGAACATGACACTCAGAAAGTTCTCTTTGATGGGCTGGGAGTATGTATCGACCTGTCAATGCCCATGTTCAGCGGGGAAGCAATTACAGAAGCTAGACCTTCAGCCTTCTGCACCCCATAATGACCTTGGGTCCATGCTCCCAGAGAGTGAAAGAATAGGAAAGCTATCAGGGGAGGGGATGGGATACAGAGTTCTGGTGGTGGGAATTGTGTGAAGCTGTACCTCTCTTATCCTATGGTTCAGTCAGTTTCCTTTTTATAAATAAAAAATTTTAAAGATAAAAATAAAAAAGAAAGTTCTCTTTAAGCATATTTTTACTTTCATAATCAGAAAAATGTAATGAAAAATAAAAAAACAGATAGATAATTATTTTTGTTGATTATCAAAATTACCTTCAAGGCAACAAAATGATTTTGTTAACATTATATACATACATACCTTTAGTTAGATGTGAGTTGCTCCCACCTTCTCTCTCCAACTGTGCAGGCATTAAAAGATGTGTAAATATTTAACTATCTGCATTCATTAAACTACTGTCCAGTCTTATTTTTGGTTGTCCTTGAAGGTATTATTATCTTCAAAATAGATATATTTGAAGGAGGAAACAAAACAAAAATGTACATGTTAGTTTTCATTTTCATCAAGCTAAAAGGCGAATTAAAGTCTTCTAGAGTGACAGAAGGGAGAAGGATCAGGGCCACTAGGATGATTCTTCCAGGTGTTTGGTATCTGTGTGATTAGAGGCTGAGACATCAGTTTGATCCTTATGGTGCTTGAGACAGAGAATGTGAGAAGAGATTGTCTGTATTGAGGGTGGTGAGCTGGGGTAGCTCATCCAAGCACCAACTGCATAACCATCAACCTCTTTTTCATGCCCTCTCTCCACTTACTAGGTGAATCTCCCAATCCTGTTTGGAAGGTAGGGTTAGGTAGAGACAAATGCCAGGAAAGCTGTGGAGTTGGACCGTTATCTCGTAATGCTAGTCTGTCAGGAGGAAAGCTTTTTCCCTAAGATACATAGCCTAGACCAGTGATGATAAACACTTTTTTTTTTTACCTCAGTAGCCAACTTGGGGAAAATAAAAATGTTAAGGGCTGTAATTTCTTATATCCTATGTTCAGGAAATGCTGCTTCTGTGATTACATTTAAGTACCCACTTATTGTTTCTCATTATTGAAGGGTTTCATTCTTTTTGGCTAAAATTTGAGAAGCTTTATAACTATAGTAACTCACTTTAATGCTTTACTTCAGAGTACATTTTGTGTGTGATAAGACCTGGTGGTTCTATGGGGCTGAGGTGAAAGACTGGAAGATTTGAATATGGTGCACTAAAGAGGTAGTGGCAAAGGGTCTAGCCAAACCTCTGGCTTCAAATTCAAGTAGTGTGGTATAGCCATTCAATTAAGTCATAAAAGTTTTTTTTTTCTTTTTTTTTTTGTTTTTATTGTTATTGTTGTTTAGAAACAGACTATGAAAACAACTAGAGTACTGAAACTTCCTTCAGTGTATTGATTGGAGGACCAGACTCAAACCTGGTTTGCACAGATAGTAAAGCCAAGAACAATCCAAAAGAGCCATTTAGCTCTTTATTTATTTATTATTTTATTTTTTAACAGAGTGCTACTAACTCAGCTTTAGCATCTGATGGGGGTGGGGATTGAACCTGGGATATCAGAGCCTCAGGCATGAATATATTTTGTATGGCTATTATGCTGTCTCCCCAGTCCTACAGCTTGTTAATGTAATAGTCTGGCATATATCAAGTATCCACTGAATCATATCATTGTTGTTGATATTATTTTTTTTAATATTTGTTTTATTTATTTATTCCCTTTTGTTGCCCTTGTTGATTTATTGTTGTAGTTATTATTGTTGTTGTCGTTGTTGGATAGGACAGAGAGAAATGGAGAGAGGAGGGGAAGACAGAGAGGAGGAGAGAAAGATAGACACCTGCAGACCTGCTTCACCGCCTGTGAAGCGACTCCCCTGCAGGTGGGGAACCGGGGTTCGAACCGGGATCCTTATGCCGGTCCTTGTGCTTTGCGCCACCTGCGCTTAACCCGGTGCGCTACAGCCCGACTCCCTGTTGTTGATATTATTATCAGACTCTAGTGCAAGGAACTGAGTTCATCTATAAACAAACAACAAGGACATTTCTATTTGGAGATTTCTACAGTGAAGAGAGGAATTGTCATTTGTAGGGATTCCTCTGGAAATGAATGAAAATGTGCAAAGAGCTAATGGAATGACATGGAGTGATTTAAATGCAAAAATCAATGAATATCAAATGAATCTAACCCACCTGCACCTCACTGTATCCCTCTCAACCTGTATAACTGCTACATTAGAATATTTTGTTGTTGTTGTTGTTGAAGAACTTTTCCAAAAGGCAGATGGTAGTGAATAATTAAATTAAAAGATATTTGTATTTGGATTCTTCCAGAAGCACATTTTGAGACAAGAACTTGTAATTTGCTTTAAAAAAATATTAGTGATTTAATAACGATTGAGAAGATTGTAGAATAAGATGGCTACAATTCCAGACAATTCAATTGCACCATGAGTCCCACATCTCCTCCTCCCACCCCATTAAAAGTTTCCCTATTCTCTATCCCTCTGGTGAGTATATAGGCCAAAGATCTTTAAAGGGAGCAGAAGGTGGAAGGTCTAGCTTCTGTAATTGCTTTTCTGCTGGAAATGGGTGTTGACAGGTTGATCCAAATCCCCCAGCCTATTTCTGTCTTTCCCTAGTGAGGTAGAGCTCTAAGGATGTGAGGTTCCAGTAGACATTGGTGAGTTTGTCTGCCCAGGAAAGTCATGTAATTTTCTTAGAAGCGGATCCCAAGAAGCATCAGTAAAAGTAGGGGGGAAAGACAGGAAGGGAAGAAAGCCAATATAGTGTGGGCTAGTAGACAAGGTACCACTACGGGCATTTGTGGGTAGTGAGATTTCTGGGAACCATGGGTAGCATGTTGCAAGCAGGTGATGAGGTTGGAGGTAGTTATCCACCAACTAACTCCTTCTGATATTATTGATCTAAAGTTCTTCCTGCTAGTGTTAACTCGCTGGCACTGCATGCAAGCCCAAAAGTGTGCTTGAAGTCAGAAACAAACAAACAAAAAAAACTTTAGGAGAAAATCCTGGATGCTGGCATTAGAAAAGCATCTTTGCAAAAGAACAAATAGAGCAAAAACAAACTTTTAGATTCAATGGAAACATTGGTAGTCAACACAGGAAAGGGATAGAAGGAGTGATGACACTAACAAAGGGGTCAATAAGGTCATAGTGGATAGAAATTACATTTTTGGTGGTGATGATGATATAGCATATACAGATATGAAATTATAACTTGATGCACCCAAAACTAGTTTAATATTATGAACCATCATAACAGCAAATTTTTAAAAGAGGGGCCAGGCATTGACTTTCTGTCTATTGGGGGCCAGGCAGTGGTGCACCTGGTTAAGTGCAAACATTTCAGTGTTTAAGTACCCAGATTCAAGCCCCTAGTTCCCACCTGAAAGGGGAAATCTTTAAAAGTAGTGAAGCAGAGCTGCAGGTGTCTGTCTTTCTCCTTCTCTATCCTCCCCCCCAATTTCTCTGTCTCTACCCAATAATAAATAAATAAAATTAAATTTGTTTAATGTAAAAGAAAGAGATCTCATCTTGTATACAGAAATGCTGATGTGTGAGCAACCAATGCTTCTAATGGAGAAACACTAATCACATTTAGTAGCCCTTTGAATAATGCTTAAGTTGTATCATTTATTCATTCTCTTAGTAAGTATTTATTGATCACCTAAGTGAACAAAGTGTAGTCTGTATAGACATTTTGTATGTATTGTTGGTGGCCATGAACCCTCCCCTTGTAAAATGTGCAGTAGTACAGGAATGGGAGGAAAACGAGGAGGAGGAGGAAGGAAAACATACACACACAGTAGTAGTAACTTATTTGTTTAATATTTTCTTTATTTATTGATGAAACTGATAGGAGAGAAAGAACCAGACATCAGTCTTATATATGTGCTGCCAGGGATTGAACTCAGGGCCTTCTGCTTGAAAATTGAATGCTTTATCCATTGTGCCACTTTCCAGACCACAGTGATAGTAATTTCTAAGAAGGTGAACATTGTATGGTGATATAAAATAAGTGTTGGCAAATGTAGACAAGGTTAAACAGTATTTGTTTAGAGAAAAGGATCCCGAAGGGCAACTCTGAAATCGCATTTTAAGTAGTCACAAAGAATATGCTAAGTGAGAAGAAAGTTTTAGGCATAAGAAGCAGCATGGTCGATGCCAAACAGAAATTAAGGAGGTATATTTCAGAGAAAGGGAAAAGCAATTGACCTGAAGTCCAGGACTTGGAGTTTGAGAACCAGCGTTGCTGGATTCGAGTGAGGAGGAGGGATGGAGACAGGACATGAAGTACCAGATACTGAATCACTTATGTCAAGTGAGTTAGCTGAGGAATTTGGGTTATATTTTCCAGTGAGATGAGAAATCACTAAAAGCTTGGAGCAACAGAGTCATACAATTCACATTATTTTGCTTCATGCTTTTTAATTTTCACGTTATTGGAAAATTAGAGGTTTACTTTACAATTGTCATCACATAAGCACAGCCTCTCATCTCTCCATGACAGATGTCTGCAATCTCTGTCCCCCAATCTAGGTACTCTTCCATCATACTCCAAGGTCCTAGCACCCCTCTATCCCACTTCCCCCTCCTTCTACAGAGTCTTTTATTTTGGTGGAATACACCATAGCCAGCCCAAGTTCCTCCTTATGTTTTCCCTTACTGTCCTTGCTTCTTGATTTCTACCTGTCCACATTTTTCAAAGATCTTAGTTGTGACCACAGAAACAGACAAACTCAGGCAGAAAGACCTCAGAAGACTACTTGCAGTCAGCCATTAACAGCGGGAACAGATGTGGGGGCAGTCAGGAGAAGGCTTCTTTGTAGCATGTCCTATTTGCATGGTCATTCTACCTAATCTCATCTGCAACTCCATCTTGTCTGTCAGCTTTTTCTTGTATTTTTTAAAAATATTTTACTTATTTCAAGGGGAGAGAGAGAGAGATAAAGTCCTTTCTCCAGTCATTTCTATCACATTCATCTTCTCGATTTAGAAGCATTTGATGCAGTGTAGTGTAATGTAGTGACCAACTTCAATATTAGACATTTCAAGTTCCTGACATTGGCTTGTGTGCACCACTCAGGGCCACTGGTGTTTCAACACTGCATGAGACATCAACCAGGACAGTTGAAACACCAATAGGCAGCTAGTTGACTGAACTTGAATGAGAACTTATAAGATTCCATTGAGGCATATCTGTGAATACATTTCTGAAAGCAGAAAGGAATTTGTAAAGTAGATAATAATTCCTCTTCATGGGATATGGTTTCAAATAAGCCATTTGCCTTTTGTCCATTCAGAAAAGAGAGTTCATACTAAGTGACTTAATTGTTTAAATTTGACATAGGGAACTGAGAACACAAGCTGAGAGGGAACCAAGAGACAATCCAGTTGTTAGTGACTATGGAAAATCACCACCCGAACTCAGGGTTAGAGCAGGGGTTGGCTAAAGTAAGGCCCTAAACCAAATCCAGACAGCTCACTGACTGTTTTTATATGATTCACAAGCTAAGAAGGGTTTTTGCACTTTCCTACTATGTAAATACCTATAAAATATCCCCAGTTTTGCCTATTGACCCGTAACTGCTAAAGTATTTAATATTTACTCCAGTTTAAAATAAAAGCTTACTGACTTTGTCTTCCCTGAGTAAGAGACCTAAACATAAGCAGTGGTCCCATTACATCACAGAAAGGAGTCTGTGATATGGAAGAAGGGTCCATGGGAGAAGAGACATCCAGCAGGAGCACGAACCAAGCAAGAGACACAGCCTAGGGAGTCGGTGGTAGCCGAGCAGGTTAAGTGCAGGTGGCAGGAAGCACAAGGACCACCAGCCCCTGGCTCCCCACCTGCAGGGGAGTCGCTTCACAGGCAGTGAAGTAGGTGTGCAGGTGTCTATCTTCTCTCCCCCTCTCTGTCTTCTCTTCCTCTTTCCTTTTTTCTCAGTCCTATCTAACAAGGACAACATCAATAACAACAATAACTACAACAACAATAAAAAACAAGGACAACAAAGGGAAAATAAATATTTTTTTAAAAAATTTAAAAAAGAGAGATACAGCCTAAAGCAGAGAAAGAAGGAAGGGAGGAAATGCCCCCAAAGCAGAGAGAGAAAGAAGGGAAGAAATGCCCTCGTTTCTCTCTAGTTCTGAACTCTAGTCTCCCATTAAAGCTTCCATTAGCTGAAGTTAATGAAAGATAGTTGTTAAGGAAATCAAGCCCCCAAGATGCAGGGCAAAGCAGAAGAAGAGTAGGGCATGAGACTGAGGACAGACAAACAAATGACTAAAGACTAATGCAGAGTTCCTCTCTCAACCTTGATTTCCTCACCTACCAAATGAGAAAATTAAAGTGTTCTTAAGGCTTAGGTCTATGACAACAGCAAGGGCAACAAAAATGGGGAAAATGGCCTCCAGGAGCAGTGGATTCATAGTGCAGGCACTGAGCCCTAACAACAACAACAAAAACAAAACAAACAAACAAAAAAAAACCTTTAAAATAAAAATAAAGATTTAAGTCTTTGCATTAAAATCTGTTCATTTCCCCTTTAGTTGAATAATTGCAGTTGACCTTGGCTAGAATGCCTGGAAGTACCCCAGTCATTGTCTCTTCAGAAAGAGCAAAAGAAAATGTCAAAATTCAAGGCAATTTAGTAACACAAGTCTCTTCCAACCTCAAAGGACTTGCTCTGATATTTGTCCTATTTAGGTAAAATCTGAACAGGCTTTTAAAGACCAGGATTGGGGCACTTATTGGAAATGATTGTAGGTTATGTAATCAAGGCTGTTGTTTCTATTGAGCACCTATAGGGAGGTGACAGGCAGCAGAGTTTAAATCAGTGTATGCTGAGTGAGCCTTTTATGTAGTTCTCACTCTTGCTGTGTGCAATTTTACAGAGCAGGTATGAGGCAGTGTGGCGGGTACAACATCATTACCTGGGAGAAACTATCTTTCCTAAAAGAACACAAATACTGCTTTTTTCCTAAGTTATAAATTCTTGTTCTTCTATTTACTCTTTCCTAGAATGGTTGAGGACAAAGGGAGGGGGAGGGAAAGAAAAAAAGAGAATGAGAGAGAGAGAGAGAGAGAGAAGTGGGGGAGGGAGAGAGAGAGAGAGAAAGAGAGAGAAGGAGAGAGAGTTGTGAGTTGCTTGGGAAAATACGAAGGAATTCAGCAGTAGTAACAGTTGGAGGGGAGGGAAAGAAAAAGAGAGAGTGAAAGAGACAGAGAGGGTGGGAAAAGAGAGTTGTGAGTTGCTTGGGAAAATATGAAGGAATTCAGGAATTCAGCAGTAATAACAGTCTCAGAAGACAGAGGGGACATCCCACTCATGCCTGTCTCTGTGTCCTATCCCTTTTGGGGGAATGAAAGGCCGGCGTTCATTCACCCAATATTAAAAAGTTTGTCACGCATTATCTCAACAAAGAATTGAGGTGAGAGCATGATTTTCAGGTACTTTAAACTTTTATTTGGGAAAATTGAAAACATTCACATGTTAAGGCATGAGAGAGAGAGATTGAGAAAGGAGAGAAAGAGTTAACAGGTCAATTTAACACTTACATGGTGGTCCAGCAGAGAGAGAGCTCAAGAGCTCAAAGGTCTAGCTTTTAAAACCAAAGTCCCACCTCCACCTTTCCAAAACACACCTGTAACCACTCCTCTTTTCTGGGTGGCACCTTGTCCCTCAACACTATGAAATGGTAGGTGCCTGTTCATGAAACTTCCATCAGTGCTTCCTTTTCTCCTGGAATCTGAGACTGGTTAGACTATTCTTTGCTTTCCCCCCACCCCACCCCCCCTCAGCTGTCAAGAATGTGGCTAGAAGTCACATAATGTGTTTTAGGAGATCAAACTGGTGTCAATTGAGTGGTGGGAACTCACATCCCCTCTTCCTACCTCCTCACTGCCCCCATGTTCAAGAGAATGGCATTTTGTGAACCCAGAGATAAAATGAACTCTCTGAGAGTCATGGAGTCAAACTAAAAAAGAAGCAGTATTCTAGCAGCTTACTTTCCAGATGCTCCCCCTTTTAGAACTGAAAGGAGAACCACAGGGCCTACAGGGATCTTCAGGGCCCACAGGGCCTGAGCATCAAAAAGTGACAGTTGTAAGGCTGGAGATCACTCTGCTTGTTCTTTCAGGCTGCAGATGTGGGGATTCAGAGCCTGAACAGGGGCAGGACCTTAGAATCTCTCACCATATGATGTTTAATGGCCTCTGCCTTAATCTGGATCTTGTGGGAAATGTTTTAGAAATGGAGATCCTAAGAGCCTCCCCAGACTGATATCTCCAAGGGAATTTCAGACATCAGAAACCTATTGACCTGAGGAGCAAGAGAGAAAGCAGCAGTTTTCAATAGCCTGACATTTTGTGTTTTATCAGTGTTGAATTTTTCAAAAAATATTTGCAAGTACACCTCAGTTTCAGTTAATACTTGCCTTATGTATTATCATTTGCATAATAAAACAGAAACAGAAAAGTACTGTGAATGAGCAAGTGAATGGTTTATTTTCTTTTACTCCTAAGTTTTCTTTTGTATCATGACTGCCCTTAAAATGAAAAACAGTAAACTTGCTGAAAAGCAAATGGCAAATGAAATTCAGCAGTAATGGACAGACCATGTGCTTCTGAACACGCACCCCCCAAAGGTCTGAAGTGCTCCTTACTAGTAGTGTCTCTTTCCCTAGATCAAATGGAAATAAGAGTAGAAATCACAAACGATGGCTGGGAAAACAGCTCACTTTGATAGTGTGCTGCTTTGCCCCATGTATGACCCAGATTTGAGCCTAGCCCCCCATTTACTGAAGGAAGCTTTGATATTATGATCTCTTTCACTCTCCTTCTCTCCCTCTGTTTTGCTCTGTTTCTATTAAAAATAAGAAGGAGGGATTCGGGCAGTAGTACACCAGGTTAAGTGCACATGGCACAAGGCGCAATCGCCTCACAAGCCATGAAGCAGGTCTGCAGGTGTCTTTTCTTTTTCTCCCCCTCTCTGTCTTCCTTTCCTCTCTTCATTTCTCTCTGTCCTATCCAACAACGACAGCAGTGGCAACAAAAGGGGAAAAAAATAGCCTCCAGGAGCAGTGAATTAGTAGTACAGGCACGGAACCCCAGTGAAAACCCTGGAAGCAACAAATAAATAAATAAAATAAGAAGGAAAGAGAGAAAAAGAAAGGAAGAAAAAGCAAAGAAGGAAGGGTAAAAAGTAAGAAGGGATGAGGGAAGGGGGAGGGAGGCAGGGAGGATGGATGGACGGACGGATGAGTTGGGGGGGGCAGGCAGTGGTGTACAGGGTTAAGCTCACATAATATGAAGCACCAAGACCCAGGTTTGAGACCCCGCTTCATACCTGAAAGCTTCATGAGCAGTGAATCAGGTCTGCAGGTGGTCTATCTTTCTGCCTCCTTATCTCCCCTTCCCCAGTAGAATAAATTAGCAAGGAGGAAAAAAAAAGGTAGGAGGATTGGAGCAGTGGATTCATAGTGCTGGCACCAGAGCCCTAGCGATAAATATAGAAGCAAAATAAAAAAGAATTGGAAGTGGGTTGGATATATTAATTTTTATAAAATATATTATTATATACTATATATAATATAGATGGAGATATATATATATATATATATATATATCCATCCACATATATATATATGGAGACTTAAACTTTATTAAAGATCACATAACTAGTAAATGCCAAGCATTTATCCAAACCTATCCAAGTCCATGGACTTCCATGAGTGTCTTTTTGTTGTTTGTTTTGTTTATAAGTGTCTTGATGGAGTTATTTGTTTATAAGTTATTTGTGTATTTGTTGTTTGTTTGTTTATAAGTGTCTTGATGGACCACCTGCACCACCCCTAAACCTCTCCTAGTACCAAGGAGATGATCATGATGATGAAGTGGTGATAATGGTCATAGTCAGTAGTATTGTAACTAAAGGTCACTATTGATCATCTAACTACATATGAGGAACTACTGTGCAAAGCACATCACACATATTTTCTCCTTTAATTCTCATGATGTTACTGTGAGATGGTTATTTTGAACTCTACTTGAAAAGTAAGGAAACGGGAGTCGGTAGCACAGAGGGTTAAGCACACATGGTGAGAAGCAAGGACCAGAGGAAGGATCCTGGTTTGAGCCCCCAGCTCCCCACCTGCAGGGCAGTCGCTTCACAAGCAGTGAAGCAGGTCTGCAGGTATCTTTCTCTCCCTCTGTCTTCCCCTCCTCTCTCCATTTCTCTCTGTCCTATCCAACAACAATGACATCAACAACAATAATAATTATAACAATAAAACAACAAGGGCAACAAAAGGGAATAGATGAAAGAAAGAAAGAAAGAAAGAAAGAAAGAAAGAAAGAAAGAAAGAAAGAAAGAAAGAAAGAAAGAAAGAAAAGTAAGGAAACTAGGGGTAGCGCAGCAGGTTAAACACAGATGGCTTGTAGTGCCAGGACTGGTGCAATGATCCCAAATAGAGCCCCGGACTCTCCACCTGCAGAGGGGTCGCTTCACAAGCAGTCTAGCAGGTCTGCAGGTGTCCATCTTTCTCTCCCCTTCTCTATCTTCACCTCTTCTCTGATTTCTTTCTGTCCTAGCCAATAACAACAACGCAATGACAAAGGCAATAACAACAAGGCCAACAAAAATGGAAAGAAAAAAAAATGGCCTCCAGGAGCAGTGGATTCCTATAGTGCAGGCACCAGGCCCCAGTGATAAGCCTAGAGGCAAGAAACAAGAAAAAAGATAAGTAAGGAAACTAATGATTGGTCCTTGAAGTGAACTGACTTGCCTGAGGTCACACTGCTAATTAGTGGGTGGGCCTGGCTATGACCATGTGGCCATAAACTTCCTCAAAGACCATATTCTTCAGCATTGCATTGTTAAGAGCAGCAGTGACATCCTTGAGTTGACAACCCCCCACAGAGACTTCATTCTATCTCCTCAACTCAGAGCCTTTTCCTCTTAAGCATGCAAAAGGGGGTTTAGGCAACTGGTTTGGGGGAACATCATGTTCCTTGGGACTTACTATTTTTCAGTTGATTTACTGATTACAGGAATAAATTGTAAAGAAAAAAAATTCCATGCTGGAGTTATAATGATCATCCTTTTTTTTTTTCTTTTGCCTTTTTGCAGCTGGCTAGAATTTGAAATAAATGATCCGTTACTGGCACAGTTTGTTGAAATTTTCACTTTTTATTTTGAAAAATCCCATGCCATAGTAGCAGCTGTCACTTGGAGACTGAATATTGAGTCAAATAAATGACAGGGATTTCTAAGAATAAAGTCATTCTAAAGGCTTTAGTACTTGGGCAGTGTCTCATTTCTCTTGAAAAAAAAGCATGGATCGTTGAGGGCAGCAGGAGTTGAAGAGTTCACAAGTCCTAGGTACTAATCAGGAGAGCTGAACATATCTGATTACAATGAAGAATCTTGAGTTATAATGTTCTTTAGTCTAGCACTGAGATAAAAGAGCTAAGTGGAATGGACAGAGCACCACATTTTATAAGTGCACAGTTGGGGCTTTTTCAGAGAGGTACTTGATTAGCTCTTGGAATCTTTAGAAATAAGCTGAAAATTATGCTCAACAACCTCTACATATTTTATTTTAGTATACCTACCAGGGGTTTCATTTTCCTCATCTTACAGTTCATCATATAAAATGGTTGTACTCTCTGTTGTTGAAAGCCACATTTAAAAATTTATCATTACTAGAAAAGGAACACATTACTTTTAAATTTTTATTGGAGGATTAATGGTTAACAGTTGACAGTAAAATACAATAGTTTGTACATGCATAACATTTTCTTGGTTGTTACAATCATTTTTTTAAAACTTCTTTATTAGGGGATTAATGTCCTACAGTCCAACAGTAAATACAATAGTTTGTACATGTATAACATTTCACAGTTTTCCATATAACAGTACAACCCCCACTAGGTTCTCTGCCATTAAGTTCCAGGTCTTGTACACCCCCCACCCCCAGTCCAGAGTCTTTTACTTTGGTGCAATACACCAACTTCAGTCCAAATTCTGCTTAGTGTTTTCCCTTCTGATCTGATCTTGTTTTTCAACTTCTGGATATGAGTGAGATCATCCCATATTCATCCTTTTGTTTCTAACTCATCTCACTTAACATGATTTCTTGAAGCTTCATCCAAGATGAGATGAAGAAGGTGAAATCACCATTTTTTAATGGTAATTAAAAATGGAGTATATTTCACTGTGGGTATATACCACAGCTTTCTCAGCCACACATCTGTTGTTGGATACCTTCCAGGTTTTGGCTATTACAAATTGTGCTGCTATGAACATAGGTATACAAAAATATTTTTGAATGGTTATGTTTGGTTCCTTAGTATATGTCCTCAGGAGAGGAATTGCAGGGTTGTAGGGTAGGTCCATTTCTAGCCTTCTGAGAGTTCTCCAGACTGCTCTCCACAGGGGTTGGACCAATTTACATTCCCACCAGCAGTGTTAAGAGAGTTCCTTTGTCCCCACAACCTCTTCAGCATTTGTTGCTGCAACCTAGAAAAGGAACACATTACTTCCTGTCCTAAAAATCTTATTGTATAGAAGAAATAAATCAAATGTTTATAATTGCCCTTACTATAACTTCTCAGAGATAATTGTCATTAGTAATTGCAGACTTTCCCCATATACTTATTAATTTTTATGCAAGCAGTTTTGGGCATAAATGCAATAGCATTTATGTAAATAAATTCTTATTTTAATCAAAATGTAATAGCTTTCCAAGTCAACCTGTGCAGATCAACATTTTGTCATAGGAATCCATAATCTATAGTTTAATTATCCCATAATTGATTAAGCCTATATTGATAGACATTTAAGTTGTTTCAGGTTTTCACTGTAATAAGCAATGCTGCATTGAACAGTTTTTCAACTTCCTTTGTAACGCGTTTCACTGAGAAATGGTATATAAACCTTACAGTTTTTATAGATTTGGCCAAATTGCTCTTCAGAAAGCAATACATACGCCCAACAGGAGGATATGAGGGCTCCTGATTCTCCATATTATTTTCAGCATGAAACACTGGTACTGCACTTACTTAAATATTCATGAGGATAAGCATTTTGCTATAGAATTATTAAACATGTATATTTCTGGTAAAACATTTTGAAGGACAGCATGCTAATTTTTCCTTATGTCTTATTACATGGCATCCACTTCTCAGTTGCCCTACCCTATTGCAAATAAGATTATGATTCCTTAGTGTCTTCTAGTGGGTTTACTAATCAAGGCAGCAGGATGATCCAGAATGGTGCCATGTACATTTCCTGGTACTGAAGGAAAATGGATAGATACCTCACTGTATAAAGTACATGCTTTGCCATGTGCATAACCACATGGAAGTGCCATGGTACTGTTATAGGGGAACACAGGGGAAACAGAAGGCCAACGCTTACTTCCCCCCATTCCCAAAGTTTGCCACACATGATTATGAGCTTGATTATTCAGGTAAATTAAACTTTTACATTTTTATTATCTTTATTTATTTATTGGATAGAGACAGACAGAAATCAATAGGGAAGAGATGATAGAGAGGGAAAGAGATAGAGAGACACCTGCAACACTGCTTCACCACTTGCAAAGCTTTCCCCCTGCAAGTGGGAACTAGGGGCTCGAACCTGGGTCCTTGCACATTGTAATATGTATGTTCAACTAGGTGTGCCACCACTGGGCCCCAATTAAACTTTTATTGAAAACAAAACATGTTAGAGAAAGAGAAAGATATAGAGAAAAAGAAAGAAAGAAACAGGACTGAAAACTGTTCACATGTTAGGAGAGAGAGAGAAAAAGAGAGAGAGAGAGACACTGTTTCTGGATTATAAACTCAAAACCCACCTACACCTCCCAAGCCACACCTGTAACCACTCCCACTTCTGGGTGGTCCTTCTCTCCCTCAACAGTCCTGTGGAGATTTATCTCCTTCTGTATGTTTATGTCATTCTGTCTATAAAAATAAAATTGAAAATAGCTTATGTCATGTACCTTAGTGGGTTTTTAAAAAAATTTTTTTTATTTATTATTGGATAGAGACAGAGAGAAGTTGAAAGAGGAGTGGGAGATAGAGAGGGGAGACAGACAGAAAGACATCTGCAGCTTGTTACACTACTCGTGAAGCTTTCCCCCTACAGGTGGGGACCAGGAGCTTGAACCTGGGTCCTTGTGTACCATAATGTAAACACTTAACCAAGTGCCTCACCACCTGGCCCCTACGTCAGTGTTTTTCAGGAATTCTCATCAAAGGTAAAATTAAGACACAGATGTACCCAGCTCATCCAGAAGCCAAGGAAGTCCTTGATTAGACAGGAATTTGTACTAAGCCCATGAAATCCTTACTACACAAAGTCACAGTGAGGATAATTAAAATTTAGGCCCTATTAATCATTGCTAATGATAAGGCAATCTATAACAAATTGGCTAAATTAACAAAGTAATATTTACACAGTGTGATAAAAGTTTTTAAGAATTCATGTGTCAAATTAATTTACATGGTAGTGCTCATCTTAATAAACTCTTATTAAGTGCTGATAATGAAAACAGTATACTCAGTAATGGTTACAAAGAGAATTTGTTTGCCAATGCCTGCTTCTTCACACAGACAAAATGATCATGAAACAGTTTTCCTTTGGGTTAATTTTCAAGAATATGTGTCCTTTAATAAGATTTATTTGAGAGAGAGACAGAATACCAGAGCACTACTGTTGGGGAGCAGTAGTGCTGGGGATTGAACTCTGGACCTCATGCTTTTAAGATGTGCTCTTATTTTTCTCTGTGTTTTGTTCAATGAGCCCCAAAATGAGAGGAGATTGGTTCCTGCAGCCTTTTGCCAATCACCACAAGCAATTGTTGACAGCAAATGCTACAGATAATACTCCAGTAAATATAGGGATTTTTTTTTTTAAGATTTTATTTATTTATTCATGAAGAGAGAAGGAGAGAGAGAGAGAAAGAACCAGACATTACTCTGGTACATGTGCTGCCAGGGATTGAACTCAGGACCTCATGCTTCAGAGTCTGATGTTTTATCCACCGCGCCACCTCCTGGACCACAATATAGGGATTTTTAAATAATCTGTTTAATTTGTATCTTAGACCCACATGAAATTTAACATTTCCAGACTCACACTTACTACTCTGATAACTATGGTCTTCAGAGATTGAATTTGGTTCCTATTTAGAGTGATATTCTCTCAAGAGTGATGAAGCTTAATGTTTCCTTTATTGCAAATTTAAAAAAAAAAAAGTAAAGCATAAATATCCCCTATTGGAGCAAATGTTGTCATAGAAGAAAATGAATGTAAATGCCTTATGCTGTGCAAGACTAAATGAAAATGTAATATGAATTACTTTCTAGCTCAGGCTCATCACAAGTGCCCAGATGACTGTCTTTCTATATTTTTAAAAATGACTTCAATTTTCAACCAAATGCTGCTAGTCAAATGAACAGTATGTCTTTAACATGTTTTATAATACTTTCTGGAAGAGAAATACTCGTAGTAAGAGGGGAGAAAATGTATGCATAGCTTTCTCTCAGTCTTGTTAAGTTACCAAGAGCCCTCAGAGAGTTGTTGAACTTTTGAACTTGCCCATTTACTCATGTGATCAGTAGATATGTGCCAAGCACACAATCACATGAGTTAAGGGTAAAGTCAAGCTGGTATGCCCACTGCCCACTGTCACAGGAAGCCAGCCTCTTGCCTCACCAGCTTTTGTATGAAGGAAAATCTGCTTTATTGTGGAATGTGAGTCTGGAGTTTATTCACTCAGATCAAGTCCCCTTTCTCCAAGGACTGCCAGTCTTCTATATAAGTGGAGATGGGTTGAGGTCAAGAACTAAATTTGGGGCTGGGTCAAGGCCCTCAAATATACCCACATCTTGATTCATTCTCCAAAAAAAGCTCTTAATAAATCTCAGAAACTCTCCATTTTAAGAAAAAAGATGCAACCATGAGAAAAGTATGGAAATTTCAGCTCCTGAGGCTGTCTTCTGTTTCCAGATTAGGTTTTTTTTTTTCCTCCAGGGTTATTGCTGGGCTCAATGCCTGCACCATGAATCCACCGCTCCTGGAGGCCATTTTCCCCCCTTTTTGTTGCCCTTGTTGTTGTAGCCTCGTTGTGGTTATTATTATTATTGCCATTGTTGATGTTGTTCGTTGTTGGATAGGACAGAGAGAAATGGAGAGAGGCGGGGAAGACAGAGAGGGGGAGAGAAAGATAGACTCCTGAAGACCGGCTTCACAGCCTGTGAAGTGACTCCCTTGTAGGTGGGGAGTCAGGGGCTCCAACCGGGATCCTTACGCTGGTCCTTGCAGTTTGCGCCACATGTGCTTAACCCACTGCGCCACCGCCTGACCCCCTCCAGATTAGTTTTAACTGCTGGAGTTTAGTTGAACCCAATTTATCAATCTTTGGCTATCCCCTCCCCCCAAAAAAAACCATATCAAACAGTCTAAAGCCAGTCTTTTGGGGACATTTCTTCACTCTCTGCTACAAAATCACTTCACACTCAGCCAAATTTGGGTGCTAGAGATCTGGGTTGGATATTTGGGCCACCAGTAAGTAGGTACCAAATTACTAGTTGATCCACAGTCAACAAATAGTTGTTGTGACAAAGAGACATTTCTTTATCACAATTTGTTATAGTCTTCTTTGCAAAAATTGTAGTTGTTACTGGAAATCCAGTGGAGAACTGTATAAACTGGACTTTGAGTCCTCTTAGCATAATGAGTGGAAGGAGCAGAAAAAAGAAACAAGCGGGGCGAGGCACAGTGGGTTAAGCTCACGGAGCAAGAAAAGAAACAAGCAAGCAAAACTGAATAACTAAAATAAAATTTAAAAAAGAATGCCAGGCAACAATAGGCATGATGCTTAAAACTAAATTGAAGAATGATGTGATGGAGAATAACTAGTAAGGGGTTAAGTAAGGAGGTCAATCTTGGAGCATGAATGGGGAAAGGATATATTTGAGCTAATGTTACTCCAAGTTTTGGAACTGTATGAAGAGTTGGTATGAGAGAAACAGACTTGATCAAATGCTTGCAGGACCTGAGGCAGTGGCAGACTCATCTTAATACACCAACTTACTTTTGGATTGAAGTTTAGAGGGCTTATAAAATATAACAGGTCAGTGGAGGGTATGTGGACCAGTCACACTGTCATCTAACTGAGTAATTTACACAACTCTGGCTACTAGAAGAGTCCTACCATTTAGATGATTCACTAGGGTTTGACAGTCTTCTTCTTTGAAAAGTTTCTGTTCAGGGGCCAGGTGGTGGTGCATTACACACATTACAGTGCAAAAGGACCCAGGTTTAAGCCCCCAGTCCCCACCTGTGGGGGAAAGCTTCACAAGCAGTGGAGCAGGGTTGTAGGTGCTTCTGTGTCTCTCTCCCTTTCTATCTTCCCCTTCTCTTGATTACTGGCTGTCTCTACCAAATAAATAAAAATTAAAAACTTTTGTTAACATCATTAAATACCAGATAATGGTTGTCTGAAACTTTGAGATAACATCTATAAGCAATACCTCCTAAAATGATTAACTCCTAATTTATCATTCTCTAGCACTGAAAGACAGAAATACATTGTTAATCAGTAGCTTTTCCTAAGTGACAGATTCCTACAGAGGAAGTGAAAGAATACAAAAATACAACTATTATGTGGAGCATAAGAAGGTATCTATAATGCCTGCTCACTAACAGGAAGACAATGAGAATGATGAGCTATGCATAGAGCTGGAGAACAGATCAATACAAGGTTTGTTACTTAAGGTTGAAATTAAAAAATGACATTCTTTTTTTTTCTTTATTGGCGGGATTAATGGTTGCAGTCAACAGTAAAATACAGTAATTTGTATATGTGTAACCCCCACTAGGTCCTCCTCTACCATCATGTTCCAGGACCTGAACCCTCTCCATAACCCCAGAGTCTTTTACTTTGCTGCAATACACCAAATCCCACCCAAGTTCTGCTTTGTGTTTTCTTATTTTTCAGCTTTTTATTATTAGTGATTTAGTGAGTATCAACTGGACTGTGAGATAAGAGGGGTACAATTCATACAGTTCCCACCACCACAGTACCATATCCCATCCCTTCTCTTGGAGTGTTCCCTATTCTTTATCCCTCTGGGAGTATGGACCAAAGATCTTTATGGGGTGCAGAAGATGGGAGGTCTGACTTCTATAAATGCTTCTCTGCTGGACTTGAGCACTGACAGGCTGATCCATACCCCAGCCTGAAAGACAAGATTCCTTTTTTTTTTAAATTTAAGAAAGGATTAATTAACAAAACCATAGGGTAGGAGGGGTACAACTCCCCACAACTCCCACCCCCCAATCTCCATATCCTACCCCCTCCCTTGATAGCTTTCCCATTCTCCATCCCTCTGGGAGCATGGACCCAGGGTCATTGTGGGTTGCAGAAGGTGGAAGGTCTGGCTTCTGTGATTGCTTCCCCACTGAACATGGGCGTTGACTGGTCAGTCCATATTCCCAGTCTGCCTCTCTCTTTCCCTAGTAGGGTGTGTCTCTGGGGAAGCTGAGCTCCAGGACACATTGGTGGGGTCTTCAATCCAGGGAAGCCTGGCCAGCATCCTGATGGCATCTGGAACCTGGTGACTGAAAAGAGAGTTAACATACGAAGCCAAACAAATTGTTGAACAATCATGGACCCAAAGCTCGGAATAGTGGAGAGGAAGTGTTAGGGAGGTACTCACTGCAAACTCTAGTGTACTTCTGCTTTCAGGTATATATTTTGCAGTAGTTTATAGATACGTGTGAAGATATGCTCTCTCTCACAGAAACTGGTGTATTTCTAGGTTATGGGACTTTGTTAGAAAGTGAACCACCTGAGATGAAATTAGAGTATACTATGAAAGGAAAGGTCTCACCCGAGTAATGAAGCTGAAGGGTTGTCATTCCACATGTGAAGTCTCTGGACACAGTCTGAAGTGAAGCATGTTGAGGTGGCAATCGTTGCATTGGTTAGGTTGTGATCGGTGGATGCAATATTATTTGATATGGATTGGGAGAGGCATACGGGAAAGTGGGTCCTATCCAAGGGTTCCAGGACTGGGGGAAGTAGGGGTTGTATAGTGGAGATGTGAGGTTCTTGCTGTCTTAGGGTTCAAAAAGACAATCGATAGTTAATGTTATCATCACATTATTTGGTAATTGGGTTAACTTTGAAAAGTCCTTTTGTTATGGTTTGCTGTACAGTACCCAGTAACTTGTATATAGCTATGCTATTGGATGCTTCTGATCTACTTGGTCTAGGCTTTTGAGAGAGTCCACATATCAAATACACAGCCTATATATTAAAAAGATTCAGTTTGTGTTTTGAAAAACTTTGAAACATACAATTGATTTTCCCCCTTTCAAATTAATTAACTAGTGATTTATATTTCTACATTTTGCTAGGAGTGTACATAAACACCATTCCCACCACCAAAAGACTGTGACCCATCCCTCCCACCCACTCTCACCCCCCACTGGCCCAGGAAGACACATGTTTTTACTTTGGTGCCCTACTTTCAATTTAGTCAGATCCTCCTTTTAGTTTCCCTTTCTGATCTTCTTTCTCAACTTCTGTTGATGAGTGGGATCATCCCATACTCATCTTTATCTTTCTGACTTAGCTCACTTAACATAATTCCTTCTAGCTCTGTCCGAGATGTATCAGAGAAGGTGGGTTCATTGTTCTTGATAGCTGCATAGATTCCATTGTGTATATATACCACAGCTTTCTCAGCCACTCATCTGTTGTTGGGCACCTGAGTTGCTTCCAGGTTTTAGCTATTATGAATTGTGCTGCTAGGAACATAGGAGTACACACCTCTTTTTGGTTGGGTGTTATGGAGTCCTTGGGGTATAAGCCCAGGAGAGGAATTACTGGATCATATGGAAGGTCCATGTCTAGCCTTCTGAGAGTTTTCCAGACTGCTCTCCACAATTTACATTCCCACCAGCAATGTAAAAGGGTTCCTCTGTCCCCAAAACCTCTCCAGCATTTGTTGCTGCTGTCCTTTTTGATGTATGCCATTCTTACAGGAGTGAGGTGGTATCTTAGTGTTGTCTTAATTTGCATTTCTCTGACAATCAGAGCAGTTTTTCATATGTTTGTTAGCCTTTTGGATCTCCTCTGAGGTGAATGTTTTGTTCCTATCCTCTGCCCATTTTTGGATGGGGTCATTTGCTTTTTTGGTGCTAAGTTTGCTGAGCTCTTTATATATTTTGGTGATTAGTTTCTTGTCTGATGTATGGCATGTAAAGATCTTCTCTCATTCTGTGAGGGGTCTCTTTGTTTGTTTAATAGTTTCTTTGGATGTGCAGAAGCTTTTCAATTTGATGTAGTCCCATTGGTTTGTTTCTGCTTTAGTCTTCCTTGCAACTGGGTTTGATTTATCAAAGATGTCCTTGAGGTGTAGGTGGGAAACTGTTTTACCAAGGTTTTCCTCTAAGTATTTGATTGGAAGACAAGATTCTTAAAGTTCTTTTTATTTGCTATTGGTACTGCGTATTCTTTTGTAATGAAATTATAAAGTAAATATACAACTTGTCCTTTGATATCTGTATCAAGTAATGGAAACTACAAGTGACAATTACTATTAGTAAGTATAAGGCATTATATAAGGTGGTATTTCCTTATTTTCTGTCATGCCATATGCCACATCACCTATTGTTTAATTACTTTTTTCATTTGTTTAAACTCACTTTTGTAAGTTAAAACACAGGCATTAGCTTCCTCCTAAGCAATAGCTCAATTGAAATGACTGTTGTCTCTTTTTCTAACATGCATGAAAGTAAATACAAACTATGAAAATGCAAGGTTCAGTCCTGACTGAAGCTAAAATCATATCATCACCATTTAGACTGTTTAAGTGTCAGAGTCTAGGAAACATTGGCATAGAGAGAAGAGCTCTAGACTCAGAACTGCAATATTTGACTCCATTAAGGAGAGATTTGCAGTCCTGACAAATCAACCTCTTAATATTTCTTCAGCAAGAAAATGAGTATATATCTCCACTAACCACCTTATATATATATTAGTAGGATAATAAGCCATATGATACCCAAATGCTTACAAAAAAGAAAGAGCTCTCAAAAACTGGCAATGATTATTGTACATGTACATGGGGAATTAGTATGCTCATATGTGTATATTCCTAATATGAATGTCATGTGAGCAATGCTGGTGTTTACAAACAAGAAAGATTTTTCTCAGAGATATGTTCCAGATGTTCCAGTTATTTCTAATCTTCTCTAAACTTTTATTCTTGTACTGTCAGAACTGCAGAGTTTGGATGATGCTCAGATGATTTCCAATTATTGCTAGCAAACAAGCCTTTTATTCCAAGTGTATAAGGAAGTCCCCAGAGAAAGAACCTTCTTTTGTTAAATGAGTTCACTATAAGTAGGCTGTACACTCCAATATGCATTGTGACATGCACAAAAATTTAGTGCCACACAGTGACTGCAGCCTTTGTATAAGAAAACTAAGCTCTCCGAATCAGTTTTCTAATTCAGAAATGGAAATAATGCCTATTTTGTAAGTTTTTGTGAAAGTTAATGAAATAATGACATTAAATTGTTTGACATAGTCCCTGGCTGATAGCAAGCTCTATTTAAGTATCAATTATTATTACTGCATTGCATGAGGAATGGGAATTACTATTGGCAACATATCTACATTAAGAGTGTAGGATTCTAAATACCATCATTCCTACCTCAAGGAGCTATTTATTGTAAGAAGTAACATATTGGCACATAGTAAGAGATTAATAAATTTACAATTTTGCTATAACAATCTACTTTCATTGTCTATCTATTATGACAAATGTTACTGTAGATAAATTTTGGGGTCTAAAGATTTTTAGTTGAAAATTTTGTGTTAGACCATTCCATCATCTGCAGCCTTAGTTAGGGAATCCTAGAATTCCGACATTGATATGGTATGCTTAGATATTTATTAGATCTTTCTTTCCACCATCACTGATGATTACCATTAGAAATGTCAGCATAGGGAGCCAGGCGGTAGCACAGCAGGTTAAGCGCACATGGCACAAAGCACAAGGACCGGCATAAGGATCCCGGTTCCAGCACCTGGCTCCCCACCTCAGAGGAGTCCCTTCACAGGTGCTGAATCAGGTCTGCAGGTGTCTATCTTTCTCTCCCTCTCTCTATTTTCCCCTCCTCTCTCCATTTCTCTCTGTCCTATCTAACAATGACAACATCAATAATGGCAACAGTAACAATAACTACAACAGTAAAACAACAAGGGCAACAAAAGGGAAAATAAATAAACAAGTAAAATATATAAGAAAAAAAAAAGGGAATGTCAGCATAAGTCTTCTCATGGACCCCTCCAGGAACTTGTCCTCTCTATAAAGTAGCAACAGTAGGGATTGCCCCATTCTCCAGAGGGAGGCTGGGTCATCCTACCCTGCCACTCAAGGAAGACTGGTCCTGCATTGAATGCAGCCTAAAATGTTCCCAGCCTTGACCATGAACTTTGAGCTTAGACCAACAGGAACTCAGAAGTTACATAGGATCCTATGCTAAATATGAGAACATATGGGCCCCAGGTCAGACTGATGGGATAAATAGTAAGTTTAGGAGCTACTCTGCCCTAATTCAACCTTCTAACCCTATTCTCAGCTCTGACACCATCTTCCCAGAAAGTATTTTTATCCAGCTCTGTGTTAGCTATCAAAGTCGAGCAAAAACTATGAAAGTCATAAACCTCTGGGAACATACCTAAAATAGATTTCCTAGCTTCTTTCCCCCCTAAGATCCTTATTTTCATCTGCTCTATTTCTACTTTTTGGTTCCTGTTCATTAATTACATCATATATTTATATCATACCACCTTTCAGCCAACAAGTTGCAGATACTATCATGATTCTATTCAGACTTCCCTTGGCATATGACCTCACCAATGTGTCCTGGGAACCTCTCCTCTCCAGAGCTCTACCCCACTATGGAAAGATAGAAATAAGATAGAAATAAATAATCTTAAGTCACTAATAAAATTTTTTTTAATTTAGTGTTTAATCTGAATGTTTAATATGTGTTTTGATATTTAAAATATTTTTTAAACTATAAAAATTTAGCATAGTGTTAGAAGATAATAATGAGCACCACTGAAGTTGGTGAAGGTTTCTTTCTTTTTTAATTTTAATTTATTTATTATTTATTTATCTACCTCCAGGGTTATCGCTGGGGCTCAGTGCTAGTACTACATGAATACACTGGTCCTAGTGACCATTTTCCTTCTTTCTTTCTTTATTTCTTCCTTTCTTTTTAATTTGATAACACAGAGAGAAATTAAGAAATGGCAAGATAGAGAGGGAGAAAGACAGACACCTGTAAACCTGCTTCACTGCTCATGAAGCATCCCTCTTTTTTCTTTTTTTAATATTTATTTATTTATTCCCTTTTTGTTTCCCTTGTTTTTTATTGTTGTTGTTGATGATGTTGTTGTTGTTAGATAGGACAGAGAGAAATAGAGAGAGGAGGGGAAGACAGAGAGGGGGAGAGAAAGCCAGACACCTGCAGACCTGCTTCACTGCCTGTGAAGCCACAATATGAGATGTTAAGGGGCAGTCCCTACTGTTGCTACTTTATAGTGAGGACAAGTTCTTGGAGCGGTCCATGAAAAGACTTATGCTGACATTCCTTTTTTTTTTCCTATATATTTTACTTGTTTATTTATTTTCCTTTTTGTTGCCCTTGTTGTTTTACTGTTGTAGTATTGTTACTGTTGTCATTATTGATGTTGTCATTGTTGGATAGGACAGAGAGAAATGGAGAGAGGAGGGGAAAATAGAGAGAGGGAGAGAAAGATAGACACCTGCAGACCTGCTTCACCTCCTGTGAAGCGACTCCCCTGCAGGTGGGGAGCCGGGGTTCGAACCAGGATCCTTATGCCAGTCCTTGTGCTTTGCGCCACCTGCGCTTAACCCGCTGCGCTACAGTCCGATTCCCCATGTCCAGCATCTTAACTGTGGCAATGACACAGAATTGTTTTCCATTATATTTTTGTCTAGGAGTGGAGCTATATAGATAGATAGATAGATAGATAGATAGATAGATAGATAGATAGATAGACAGACAGACAGACAGATAGATAAAAGCATTTCTGTGAGTCCAGATACTATATGCAAAAGAGTATATGGAAAAAATGAAGAGATGGAAAGGCCAGTTTCTGTCTTGCTTGCTCTATTCTGCATACAGGGGGAAATAGCTAAGAACTGGAAATTCAGTTAAAGTCAGCACTGCTCTGAGTTTGAGCTCTAATTTCTCCAGCCTAAGATGGTCTGTATACAATGAGATTCTGACTATTTGGTCACTAAGGCTCTTCCTTGTTCACTTTGGTGCCTAGGCCATTGCTGAGATATCTGTGGCTGCCATTTCACACAGTATAATGATGAGGTATACCACCAGTTTCTTCCCTAGTGTCCTTTTTCTGTTTGGAAATATGACCAATATCTTATAGACTTAGTCATGATGCTTATTTAGTCTCCTGTAACTAGTGTTTGACTATTCCCGTTTTTTTCCCCCTGGTTTCATACTTATGATGGTGTCATATGTAGTAAGTACTAGTTGATTACCTCACAGAATGTCTCTCATTTTGACTTCTCTGATATTTTTTTTTCATTACTAAAGTTATGCATCCATGGCAAAAAAAATCACAGGAGTGATTTTGTGACCTGGTTATGATATCAAGGAATTCATGACATCAGTACATCTTAGTCTTAGTGATGCTGACCTTAGTCATTTTGAGGCTTTGCCACTAGGTAGTTAGGATTTTCCTTATTGAAACATATAGATATCTCCAGAGAGATACTTTGAAATTATACTGGTATCTTTTCTTCTTTACTATTATAAGCATGTCAGTGAGGAGTCCATTATTCCTGGGACCAGTGAGAGGTAAAGGTCTGTCTAGTCACTCCATTTGCACTGTGGCATTTTACTCTCTGTCTGCTTCTTCATCAAGGATACTTGCATGAAATCACTGATTATAGAAAATTTGGCCTCATAGGAATGGTATCATCATACCTAACATCAAGATCCTCAGGTTCCAATGGTCAGGAACTGTCATGATCATTTGAGAATTGCTTGCCTAAAATCTAAACCACTGCATGCAAGTTTCTTAAGCATTAAGTGAAATCTGCATCAATGACAATTATTACAACTACAATCCTCTTACCATTGGGTTACTTCCCCCCCAAATCCCAAATCTACACTTTCTTCAAGGTGATGGAGCCTGGGCTCAAACCTGGGGTCTGCAAGTGGTAAAGTAGCACACTATACAAGTGAACTATTTTTTGGCTCTTATTTTTAAGTGATGTTTTGTAGAGATAGCATTTATGCAGTTCAGATGAAAATATTTCAGCCACTTACTCAATATTTCCAAAGTTGTGCATTATGAATAAATAGTTTTGTGATGTCAATAGACTTTTTTAACTAAAGGGTTAATGGTTTACAGTGTATTTATTGACACATGGGTGAAATTTCACTATGCACCAGGAACCACAATTATCTTCTACACCTCCTACCCTCAACTTCCCTAGAGTCTTTTGCTTTGGTGCAATACACCTTTTCTAGACCACATTTTACTTTGTGCTCTCCCTCCCTGTCCTCGTTTATTAAGTCTTACTTATAAGTGAGGTCATCAGTATTTGTCCTTCTCCTTTTGGCTTAATATCTTCAAGTTTCACTTAAGAGGATGCAAAGAAGATGATTTCACCATTTCTAACAGCTGAGTAACATTCCATTCTACATATACCACATTTCTTTTGTTTGTTTGTTGACACTCACCTGATGTTGGATAATAGATGCTTATTTTAAAAACGGATTCTACAGGGGCTAGGAGATGGCTCACTGTGCATAGGACCTTGAGTGAGTTTGACTACTAGCACACCATGAGCGCACCATGCTACTCAAGTAAGGCCCAGTGTTGTGGTAACTCTCCCTGCCTCCTTTCTCTAATTCTTTGTCTGGAGTAAATAAAATGAAAAACTCAAGTCATAACAGTGGAATGGTGAATGTGTGAAGCCCCAACACTGAAAAGGAAAAAAAATAGTTTCTGTGATAAAATGAGTTTGGTAGATGCTACATTGACAAAGATAAACTAACTCACTGCTTGCCTGCAGGACTTATCAGAACACTTAGTATGCTAAGGGATATTGTGAAAAACAGTTCTTCATTTAATCTACCCTCTAGTCCCTGGCAACAACCACTGCACTCTCTGTTTCTATGAATTTGGCTTTTTAAATCCTCATATATAAGTACTTTCATCTATCCTTATCTGACTTATTTAACTTAGCATAATGCCCTATCTATAATGATGTATGTATTTTTTTTTACAAGACACAATATTTATCTTTTTATGGATGAATAATATTTCATTATATTTGTGGTAGTACATTTATATACATATTTGAATAAATAATATTGTACATGGACAGGGAGAGATGTGGTATATACACATATATCACATTTTCTTTATCTAGTCACCTATCACTATTCCTGTGTCTTGGCTATTTTGAATAGTACTATAGTAACCACAGAAATGCAAGTTGCAGGTATCTTTCTGAAATCATGTGAATTCTTTCTTTGATGAGCATATCAAATGACTAATATCCCTCAGAAACCATTTTGGGTGTTGCTGGACTAACATTTCCCCAATAGAGATATAGCAGTCTTTTTTGTTGTTAAAATATCTGTGAAAGGACATTAGGGAAAGTTTGTGGTGTTAAAAAAAATGGTAAATATTTGCTTTTGAGTTACATTGCTACAAAGAAAGAACTATAAACCTGTAAAGAAGCATGTCTTCTCCACCAGCCACCCTAGGCCTTTTCTCACTACCTGTTCAGGGGAGTGGAGCCCACATTCAATCAATAATTCCTTTCATGTATTTGATCTACAGGTTTGAATCAAATTGAGAAAAAGGAGTGGAGGTGGAGAAAAGTGAGAAGGGGAGAATAAAGGAAGGAGGTTAAGTTTGAGGTCACCTTTGTTACAGGACTAATCTCTAGGCTTCTGCAATCTCCAGAAGGAATGGCAAGTGTGCCAAGAACAGCTTGTGGCTGTGCATTTATTGATGGGCAGAGGGAATGAAATCTTTAGGGATGTAAATATATAATCAGTACATATCTAGACATTTAGTCATTTACTGGACTCATGTCACTATTAGAATGCTACAGACTGAAATGTAAAACTAGTTAGGATGGAGTAATTTGCATAGAGGTGCTAGCAGTTAATGATCAATAAAAGCCATGCTTTCTTTGTATAAGAGAAGATTAAAATGTCCATCTTGTATCTAAGCCATATTGCAATGTGAGCATGTTATTGTAGAAAACGAGTTTCACTGCATAGATTAACTTTTAGAAATGCATATATTGAATGTAGATAATGTCCAAGCTATGACTAGCAGACACCCAAATTGCCAGTGTATTCAAATAATCAGACTTTCCTTGCATCCAATATTCGACTTTACACTCATTCTTTCCCTATGAGGCCACTGTCATTATGACTGTCTGATGCAAGATTCTTGTAGCTTTTCTCATTCAAAAATGAAAGTGTTGCTTTTAACTATAAAGGTACTTCCACAATCCTGGCACAGAGTGAAAAACTTAGCAAATATGAGTGTTAGCACTGATCTCTTGAGTATATCCCACACATTTTCTCTTCCTCTTTCAGTTTTCAGCTCAGTTACTGTCTTCCACTCAGTTTCCAATATAACCTCTCTTTTACATCTCTCACCTCTGTTTCAGTCATTTCTGACCTCTCTGTTTCCCTACTACACATACTCTCTCTGTTCACATTAGTCACAAAGGAACTTTATCATAGTTAAAATAATGAACAGAGCATAACCTCATCAGTAAGAAGATAAATATTTAGAAATGTTGCAAGATACAATGCGGAACCTTAGACATTAACCTCTAACAGCTCTTGAAATGTGCTGGAGAAGCTTTATGAAAGTTCAAAAGTCTCTATACCCTCCTGTTAGTTGCAAATTAGAAACTTCCTTTCTTCAAGCATGTATCCCCAAGACACAATCTTAAGATTATAAAACTCTTAAGATTATGAAATATCTTTTGATCCAGTGATACCACTCCTAGGCATCTGTCTAAAGGTCATGAAAGTACTCATAGAGGGGCCTGGGCAGTAGTGCACTAGGTTAAGCGCACATGGTGCAAAGCACAAGGACCAGCACAAGGATCCTGGTTGGAGCCCCTGGCTCCCACCTGCAGGGGGGGATTGCTTCACAGGCAGTGAAGCAGCAGGTCTGCAGGTGTCTGTCTTTCTCTCCTCCTCTCTGTCTTCCCCTCCCCTCTCGATTTCTCTCTTTCCTATCCAACAACAGCAATAACAATAATAATAACAGCAAACAACAAGGGCAACAAAAATGGGTAAACATGGCCTTCAGGAGCAGTGTATTTGTAGTGTAGGCACTGAGTCCCAGCAATAACTCTGGAGGCAAAAAGGAAAAAAGAAAAAGAAAAAAAAGTACCCATTGAAAGGGAATCTGTACCCCTATATTCATGATTGTACTATTTATAATAGCCAAAATATGGAAACTACCTAAATGCCAAAGGACAAATGACTAGATAAAGATATGTAGCATATATATTTGATGGGATATTACCTGGCAAACAAAAAGGGTGAAATTACATCCTTTAGAACAAAAGGGATGAGGCAGTAGGTAACTACTGAAAATAAAAATAAAGAGGTAAAGAAGAACTACTGAATGAATTTTCACATATTTAGAAAAGAGATAAATGAAGTTAATGAACATAAAAAAACTAAGAATGTAACTAAATTGTCTCTTAGACTTCATAGAAAAACTAAAAATGTAAACTGTTGGACTTTATGGTGGCTTGGCTATAGCACAAGACTGTGTGAAATTATACTCCTCATAAACTATAAATTTGGGAAAATACTGCTAAATTACTATAAAAATAAACAAAAGACTACTGTTCTGTAGCAATCTATTTTAGTTATTTTGTGACTATATTGTTTATTGTAAATAAGCAGTGGTTTAGTTGACCAGCCCTAGAACTCATTTCTCTCTGCACTAAGAGGAAAATGATAGACTTGTAGCTGAACTTTCAAAAAGAAAAACTTGTTAATCTGGAAGGGGTGTTTATTATTTCTTAACTAAGTGCTATTTGGGGTACTCAGGAAGTTTCTGGAATAGTGTTCATAATATCTACATAAAGCAAAGAAATTTTTCTCTACTCTTAGCTGAAAATGTTTTTCATTTAATAGCCTTCTCAGAAGTCTAAGTAGTCAGACACATGCACAAATAAAATGTGTCCAATCATATGAGATCTGTGATGTTGCCAACACACTATCTTGTAAAATATTTCAACAGTGATCTAAAATAATTTACTGTGAGGTCACCGTATTATTTATACTGTCTTCTTAATGGCTATTTGGGAGTGTCCATGTTATGTGAGATTATTTTTAGTAAAAATGTACTAGATTAACAAATTAATATGCAAGAAGGGGGTAGATAGCATAATGGTTATGCAAAGAGATTTTCATGCTTCACCAACCAAAGTCCCAGGTTCAATCCCCTACACCATCATAATCTATAGCTGAGCAGTGCCCTGGTAAAAATATAATAATAATAGGGACTGGGTGGTGGCGCACCTGGTTGAGTGCACATGTTACAGTGCTAAAGGACCTGGGTTCGAGCCCCAGGTCCCTACCTGCAGAGGGAAAACTTTGCAAGTGGTGAAGCAGGGCTGCAGGTGTCTCTCTTTCTCTTTCCCTATCTACCTCCCCTACCCCCTTGATTTATGGTTGTCTCTATCCAAAAAATAAAGATAATAAATTTAAAAAATAATAATAAATATAAAATTAATATGGAATATTATTTTTACATATAATGTTTTAAAATCTGCATCACTGCTGGACATGATGAAATTATTAAAAACAATATTCCATTCATATAAGATAATCAAAATACTGTTGCTGCAATATTATAGCAATACTTGAATTGTGAGATGGTTTAGTTTGGTGCTATCCAATAGAAAAACCACAATTTGGGACTACATGTGTAATTTTAAAGTTTCCTTTTTCTTTTTTTTTTTTTTTGTCTCCAGGATTATTCCTGCACTATGAATCCACTGCTTCTGGCAGCCATTTTTTTCTATTTTGTTGTTGTTGTTGTTGGATAGGACAGAGAGAAATCTATAAAGGAAGGGAAGACAGAGAGGGGAGAGAAAGATAGACACCTGTAGACCTGCTTCACCACTTGTGAAGCAACCCCCTTGCAGGTGGGGAGCCAGGAGCTCAAACTAGGATCCTTACATCAGTCTTTGAGCTTCACACTATGTGCTCTTAACCTGGTGTGCTATCACCTGGATCCCTAATTTCAAAATTTCTAATGTTCACATTACAATAGTACAAAGAGTACTAGCAAGATAGCTCAGTTGATTAATGTGTTTGCTTTGTCATGTCAGAACCCAGGATTAAACTCAGCTCCTATTTCACTAAAGGAAGCTTCAGTGCTGTGGTGTCTTTTTCTTGTTTATTTTTGCCTTTTCATCTAAAAAAAAAAAAAGTTGGCCTATAGCAGTGATGACAAAAAATGTACAAAGATTGGTCCAGGAGGCAGTGGGTAAAGCACTGGACTCTCAAGCATGAGGTCCTGAGTTCAGTCCCTGGCAGCACATGTACCAGAGTGATACCTGGTTCTTTCTCTCTCTCCTCCTAGCTTCCTCATTAATAAGTAAATGAAATCTTTTTTTAAAAAAATGTACAAAGAAACAAGTAAATCAATTTAAGATATATATCCATATATTTCTTTTTCTTCAAAATATTAACATGCCACTGTTGAGTCAATATAAACTGTTACTATTATTTTGTCATTACTGGAACCTCACTGGTCCAGGTCAACTTTTCCAGACAGAGAGACACAGAGAATTAAAGCGACAGAGAGATACCAAAGCTTCCTGTAGTACAGTGTGGGCCAGATTCAAATCGGGCCATGCCCATGATAAACAAGTACGTTATGCAAATGTGTTGTTACTCGCACTGAAATAAAACATTATTAATGAAGAATTAAATGTATCTCTTACTGTCTTTGAGATCTAGCATATATTTTATACTACAGTATACCTATATTGGACTTGTCAATTTTTTTTTTATGATTGAGACAGGGAAAGAGTGTAAAAGACCACAGCACTGAAGTTTTTTTTTTTTTTCATTGTAGTGGGGGCTGAGTTCAAACTGGCAAAGCAGAGCACTATCCAAGTGATCCAGCCTATACAAGTCACATTTCAAGTGTTTAGTAGCCATATATAGTTAAAATATAAAGGCAGAAGTAAAGACCTTTATCTATTAAGTTCTTAATACAAAGTCAAACTAGATTCTAACTTTTATCAAGTAGCATTTATTATTTTCTTTTAAATTATTTGTTTTATTTATTTGGGCGAGAGAGGTCAAAGCATCATTCTGGCATACATGATGCTATAGTCTAAAATTAGGACTTCATCCTTGAGAATCCAAAACTTTATCCTCTGTGCCACCTCTGTGGTGCTAATTATTATTTTCTAACATTATGCCTCATACTCTATTACAAGGAGAGAAAAAAATTCACAATTCTCTAGAAAAAGTAGTCTACTTTTAAAGTAAGTTAAATCCACTAGGTTATAGGTAAATACTCAAATTTCAGGGAAAAAAAGAATCAAAGCTTATTGATCAAACCTTTCTGAACTCCTGTTAAGAAACTGCTATAAGCTGCCTTATTTCAAAGCTCTCTGGTTTCTGCTGAGATATTCTTGTGTTCACAAGGCAGCTTATCTGTATTTCTGCTTTGTTTAGCTAAAAGTCTGACTATTCAGAATGCTGTCTTCTCCCTCAATCCAGACACTGAAATAAATTACTGTTGTGTTTTCTTTTCTAATTGAGCTAGACTTGGTCTTATTTAGAATTGTATAATAAGAACAGAACACAACACTGGTTTTATTCTCCAACTATTCCACCCATTCAGATGTCCTTTCAGATAAAATAGACAGAACGGGAAGTGATTATGCTTACTGAAGTTATTAAGGAGGCGAAAGAAAACTACCAATGGTTTGACTCAAGTATGGACTATAAAGAATTGAAGCACATGAATGAACTTTCAAAGAAAAAAGTAGCCAAGCTATCTCTAAAACAAGAAAGAAAGAAAGAAAGAAAGAAAGAAAGAAAGAAAGAAAGAAAGAAAGAAAGGAAGGAAGGAAGGAAGGAAGGAAGGAAGGAAGGAAGGAAGGAAGAAAGGAAAGAAGGAAGGAAGAAGGAAGGAAGGAAGGAAGGAAGGAAGGAAGGAAGGAAGGAAGGAAGGAAGGAAGGAAGGGAGAAACTGGTAAAATTTAAACAAGGTCTATAAATCCAGTTAGAGATACTGTGAGGTACTAGCGTGAAGAAAAAGATAGACACAAGCCCTATGCTGTCTGACTTTTATTTTTTTCCCTGCAAGTTTTCTGACAACTTAAAAATAATTAAAGTTTGAAAGGTAATTATAGCAGAGAAACAAAAGGAACAGGAAACAGTGGAATTCAGAGACTCCAACAAAACACTGACCTATAGGACCTGGCACATAGTACTATATGCACTTAACTGGGTGCACCACCGCCCGCTTCTTCTCAGTTGTTTTCTAAACCCCTGGTAATAATAGTTACTCAGTGAAATAACCTCCTCAATCTGAATTGTTTATGTTCTGGGATATGACAATCAGAAATAAGCAAGTATGCCCACATCTTTGCTTTTGAGAATGTGAGATACCTAGAGTTAAAAAGCAGGTGATATAATGTGTGTGTGTGTGTGTGTGTGTGTGTGTGTGTGTGTGTGTGTGTGTGTGTGTGTGTGTGATACTGTACAAAGTGCTTGTTGTAGATTCCCAGAGTCCTGCCCTGATTCCAAACCTTTGGAAGGTGGAACCTGAAAATCTGGGTGATCAGTAAACTTGCTAAGAAATTGTTATACTGTTGGGCGTTGAAAATCATGGACTTCTGGAACCAGAAAGACTGGGTTCCTGGTGCCCTTACACACTGACTAGAGTCCTCAGAGTCTCCACTAAGAAAGTAACACTGAGCTGCCTCCTGCACTTTGGTTGCTTCTCAACCAGGCCTTGTAACAGTGAAAAGACAGAGGAATCCCATCCAGCATACTGCACTCCAGTGTGCTCAGTCCAACGGAAGAATTCATCTGAACCTTACTTGTGACATTTTAACAAACTGTTCTTTTCCCATTTTTTTCAATGCAGTTAGAAGTCAGACTGTTTTTGCCTCTTTGTTTTGTTAAGGGAAATGCAAGCATTTGTTTCTGTTCTTTTTCTCAACTTGTATTTCTGTAATGCACATATATTTATAGTCCAAGAAAGCAAGAAAGAACTAGGACATTACCTGTGCTTTCAACATCTACCATGTGGACCTAAACAGAGACATATCAAGCCTACAAAGAAGAGGCAGCAAGTTCTTTGTTTGTCTTTTCTGAGCCTCGGCCTTTTATAATCTGTGGTTGCATCTAAATGGCTTTTCTTAAAGGATAAAGGGTGTTTTCAGGGTCCAAGACACAACTTGTAATTATGTGCTCTCAAGTAGCTTCATATGCTTCTTAAAAGCACCAAAAGAAAGGACGACTTAGGAAATTTCTGCTGCTTAAACTGAACCTTGGAGTCCCTTCATGAACTTGCTTTTTATGTTATGGTAATTCATTTTTCTTTATTTGAGAAAGTACAAAAGTATTACATGCCTTTCACAGAGTCTTCAACCAATACAAATTCATCAAGTCAAATGTGAAAGCTAGCATATACTAGATACTCTGTTCTGTTCTCTGCTATTCTTTCCAGATATTTATGGAAATATATAGACAAATATGATCTCTCACACACAAAAAAAGTAACCAGAATCCTTTGAATCTTAAATGAGATAAACCCCATTCAAAATCTATAAACTAAAGATATGTCCTAACATGGCAAAGGAGAATTAAGATAGCAAATGGAATAAAAGTTGTTAATCAGCTGACTCAAAAGTGGGTCTCAGATTATCTGAGGAGAGCCAAAGTAATCACAAAGGTCCTTAAAATTGAATGAGGGAGCAACCCAGATGGTCACTTAGTAGGCAGAAACCAAGATTTGCAAGTGGAAGTCCTCACTAGGTCTTGGCACTGCGTATATTAGAGCAGTGCCTGGTGTGTTTTCTTTTCTTCTCTCTCTTTTCTCCCCCATTAATATATACATATTATTTGATTAATTGACCAATGTTTCTGCAGATTCACTCTTTCATATAGAGACAGAGTGAGAAAAGCAAAGAAATCACAGCACTCAAGATTCCTCCAGTATGGTGAGGTCATGACCATGATAAAGCAAGCCCACTACTCAAGGTGAACTATCCTTTCAGCTTTTACTTGTGTGTGTGTGTGTGTGTGTGTGTGTGTGTGTGTGTGTGTGTGTGTGTGTGTCAAAGAGGAAAGTGGAAGCATTAGAGTCAGAGAAAGAGAAGTGATGATTCTATCAAGGTTGCATGGGTATACCGTGAGAACAACTAAACCCACTATGACTAGATTGGAAGGTGAAGATATGTGCTGAATATGGGGCTAATGTGGTGGTGCACCTGGTTGAATGCATGCACACATTACTGTGCACAAGCACCCTGACTATCTTTATCTCCCCCTCTCTGTCTTCCCCTCCTCTCTCCATTGATCTCTGTCCTATCCAACAACGACAACATAAACCACAATAATAACTACAATAACAAAAACAATAAGGGCAACAAAAGGGAAAATAAATAATAATAAAAAATGAGAAAGAAAAGAAAAAAGTAAAAAATGGCAGCTGGAAGCCATAGTGCTAGCACAGAGCCCCTGCAATCTCCCTAGTGGCAGAGAGACAGAGAGAGAGAGAGAGAGAGACAGAGAGAGAGAGAAAGGGAGAGAGGAAGGAAGGAATGCATTAAGGCAGGGGCACAGGTGATCTGGAAAAGGGTGAGAAATAGATTCCTCCCTAGAGGTTCTAGAAAGTAACACTGTCCTATTGAGCCCTTGAGACTCTTGTTACAGTTCTTATCTACAGCGTAAGATTAAAACAAATAAACAAACAAACAAAACATGCATGTTCCCTCAAGCCATATTTGTAATGATTTGTTTTAATAGTCATGGGAAAGTAATGCAGTGCTCCAGAATTAAAAGACTTTTTTCAAATATATATTTTAAATTTTTTAATTTATTTCTTTATTAGGGAATTAATGTTTTACATTTAACAGTAAATACAATAGTTTGTTCATGAACAACATTCCCCAGTTTCCCATTTAACAATACAACCCCCACTATGTCTAAATTTTTATTTAAAAAAAGGAAACACTAACAAAAATCATAGGATAAGAGGGGAGGGGTACAACTCCACACAATTCCCACCACCAGAACTCCATATCCCATCCCTCCCCTGATAGCTTTTCTATTCTTTATCCCTCTGGGAGCATGGACCAAGGGACATTATGGGGTGCAGAAGGTGGAAGGTCTGGCTTCCGTAATTGCTTCCCCACTGAACATGGGCATTGATAGGTTGATCCATAATCCCAGCCTGTCTCTCTCTTTCCCTAGTGGGGTGAGGCTCTGGGGAATCGGGGCTCCAGTGGGGTCGTCTGCCCAGAGAAGTCTGTTTGGCATCATGGTAGCATCTGGAACCTGGTGGCCGAGTAATGAGACTGAAGGGTTGACAATCCATGCTTGACGTCTCTGGACACAGTCTGAAGTGAAACTTGCTGAGGTGGTACTCATTGCTAAAAGACTTTTCTTCCCCCTCAAAATCCAAATTTTGAAAATCTTTGGAAGTCTTCTGACTAACCTAGCCTGTTTAAACCTGAATAATCTTTGTAACAGGGAAAGGGAGTCAAAGGTCTGTGATGGGCAACCTTCCTCCTCGAAATCACAAAGGTGATATGGAACAGAGAAATTTTCCAAGGAACACTGTCCATAAGACAAGAAACACTGAGCACTGCAAGATGCCCCCAGAAGCTAGAGGGAGAGTCCTGGGAGTTCTTCTCTCTAGAAGAAGCTATCCCTGCTGACCTCTGGCCTACAAAATTGAAACAGGATAAATTTCTGTTGTTTTAAATCATCCCATTTATGAGAATTAGTTAGGGCAACACTAGGAAACTGACCTGACAGGTTTTAAAAGCAACAGTTCCCCTATAACCCTTAACTTAGTTTGTGACCAATTCCTAATCACCTGGAAGACATGGTCAGTCCTGTCCTGTGGAGGCAGGCAGCCTGACAGTCATTCCAAGTCTCACTTCTAGTGATTGTGCTTTGTAATTTTTAATTGCCAAATCTAATCTATTTTTGTGTAAACAAGTGACAAAATCAGTCTACTCTTAGAGGCAGCTTGATATGAAAGAAAGTCCGGGTGTGCCTTAAATAGCAGAGTGAAATTAGGCACTGGTGGAGCATTCCTCTTCAGTGATACATAGCATCAACGATTTTTAAAAATATTTCTATTTTTTTATTATTAAAAAGAGACAGAGAGAAATTGAAAGGAGAGGGAGAGATAGAAAGGGGAAAAGGCAGAGAGACATCTGCAACCCTGCTTCACCACTCGTGAAGCTTTCCCCTGTGTGTAGGAACCAAGTGCTTGAACGTGGGTCCTTGTGTACTGTAAAAGGGTGCACTTAACCAGGTGCACCACCGCCTGGCCCCTGCATCAGATATCTTTAATGCATCTATGTAAGATGAATGAGGATGGGAAAAAAAAGAAGGAGGGAAGGAGGAGAAACATAGTAGATGGGGATTATAACATGTGGCTTATCATTGAATGTCCACTTCAATATCTTGCTAAAACTAAGCCTGTTATATTGAATTCATAACCATGGTGAAAATGCTTGTGAAGTGCTTGGTGTCACCATAGCATTACAGGATGGCCTCTCACACCCTCAGTCTCAACCCCTGATCATTACTCTTTCAATCAGATATGTCAGAAATGCAACAAACACTATTGTTAGCAGAGAACTATGTATATGATTTTTTTTTTTATCAGTAGAGTACTAGTAAAGAAAAAATATAACAAAAAACAGTAAGGCATATAGATATAACCAAAAGATACAGATGTGTTTATTCTACTGGACTTTCATGTGGTGTGTGGATCACTACTAGGTTGTAGTGCTCATACTCAGTAACTACTATCTGTGTTTTAACTATAGATTTGAATGGCTTGGGGAAAGAACTATATATATATTAAATAAACATTGGTTTTTTTTTTTGTTTTTTTAAATATTTATTTATTCCCTTTTGTTGCCCTTGCTGTTTTATTGTTGTAGTTATTATTGTTGTTGTTATTGATGTCATCATTGTTGGATAGGACAGAGGGAAATGGAGACAGGAGGGGAAGACAAAGGGGGAGAGAGAGATAGATACCTGCAGACCTGCTTCACCTCCTATGAAACGACTTCCCTGCAGGTGGAGAGCCCGGAGCTTGAACCAAGATCCTTACACAGAACAACATCTGGTTTACAGTTGACAGTAAAATACAATAGTTTGTATATGGGTAACATTTCCCAGTTTTGAGATACTTTTAGCCCATTGGAAGAAACAGAAAATCATAAGAAGGCATGTAAAACACAGTAACTCTGAGAAACCTCTGTATATTGTATCTGAAATGGATCCTAGCACTCTGTTTACTGGATTTCTCTCCCTTCTCAAACAGTCATATTGTCTTCATCCTTCAAGGTCATTTGTAACACCACCTCCTCTCTTCTCTGCTGGGATGAAGTTTAAGGGGATAGGTCACAGATGTTACCAAGTTGAAATAATTAGTATACACATTGCAGGATCAGAGCATTTGGAGCCAGAAATGAACAAAAAAGTAAACCAATGTTAAGAATTGGATCAACCAAGAACTGTAAGTTACAGATTAGCATTTTTAAAGAAAAACTTCGGCACTCCCTCTGAACTCCTGATGAATAGCCTTTTCTGATGTGTGTTTTCTCAGTGCATGTAAATTTGATCACAGAGATGAGATGAGCTCACAGTCGTCTAAGGTTTCCCCCAAGAATGCACAGCTGTGATGTATATTTAATGTTTTCCCTCTTTTACAGAGATAAATGTCCCTAGTAATTCTAACTGGCAGGTCCAGTGTGTAAAGGCTTTTGGAATTATGTTAGCCCAGGGTCACAGGAATTGTCCCACTTTCAAATATTTATAAAACTTAATTAAGTGAATTTAAGATGTGAGTTCTAGAAACAATATGGTCTTATTTGATTTCCCACTTGCTAGCCCTTCCTCCACTGGTGCTGGTTTTATCCATTTTTCTCCCTCCCTTCTCTCCCTTTGTGATGTATGGTTTTTTTCCTCTCAGTCTTCAATACCTCTGTGAGTTTATAAGATCTTAAACTTTGTATTGTCTCTTCATTGGCCACTCTCCTTCCTGCCACTCTGTTGTTTTCATCTCCTTAATATTTAAAGCCCCCCTTCATGCTTCTTAGATTAAATCTCCCATTTTTGTCTCAGTCATCTTCGCTTTGTCTAATTAGATTATATCTGAGACTGCTTTTAAGACTGTGGGTGCTGTCCCAACTCTAAATGGAATTGTTATAATTGTTATCTTGAAGGCTGGCATCATCATAATCAGTTTCTTTGTTCTTATTTTTTTTCTCTCCCAGGCAGCTGCATATTAATAATGAAAATATTCTTTCCTGAAATAAAAAAAAATCAAAAATACAGCTAAGTTCTTTTCCTCAGCTTGCCTGTTAACGGGAACTAAATCATATATGTGGACTTATGATCTGGGAAAAAGAATAGAGTAGGTCAGGGGTGGGAGTGGCTCACCTGGTTGAACATACATGTTAAAGTGTACAGGGACCCAGATTCAAACCCCTGTTCCACACTTGCAGGTGGGATGATTCACAGAGTGGTGAAGCTACAGATCTCTCTCTCTTTCTCTTTTCCCCCTTCCCTCTTGATTTCTCTCAGTCTCTATCCGACAAATAAATAAATAAATATTTTTATTAAAAGAAGAGAAAGTTAAGACACAGCACTGAGTGTTGTGAATGATCTCTGAGATATTTTGATTATTGGATTTTTTAAATTTTATTTATTTATTCCCTTTTGTTGCCCTTGTTGTTTTATTGTTGTAGTTATTATTATTGTTGTCGTTGTTGGACAGGACAGAGAGAAATGGAGATAGGAGGGGAAGACAGAGAGGAGGAGAGAAAGATAGACACCTGCAGACCTGCTTCACCGCCTGTGAAGCGACTCCCCTGCAGGTGGGGAGCCGGGGTTCGAACCGGGATCCTTATGCCGGTCCTTGTGCTTTGCGCCACCTGCGCTTAACCCGCTGCGCTACAGCCCGACTCCCGATTATTGGATTTTTTAAAAAATATTTATTTATTAGTTAAAGACAGAGAGAACTTGAGAAGAAAGGGGGACACAGAAGGAGAGTGAAACACACCTGCAGACCTGCTTCACCACTTGTGAAGCTTCCCCCCGCAGGTGGGGACCAGGGGCTTGAACTTGGGTCCTTGCACACTGTATGGTGTGCACTTAACCAGGTGCACCACCACCTGGCCCCCTGATCTTTGAGATATTTTAAATGACATTTTCTTGCTCTTAGCTACACCTGCACGAAATCATTGTGAAGACTGGGACATCCCAGAAAAGTCCACAATGAAAAGATACATCACTGGGGTGGGCGGTAGCCCAATGGATTAAGCGCACGTGGCGCAAAGCCCAAGGACCCGTGTAAGGATCCTGCTTAGAGCCCCTGGCTCCCCACCTGCAGGGGAGTCACTTCACAGGTGGTGAAGCAGGTCTGAAGGTGTCTATCTTTATCTCCCCCTCTCTGTCTTCCCCTCCTTTCTTGATTTCTCTCTGTCCTGTCCAAAAATGAACAACATCAACAACAACAATAATAACCACAACAAGGCTACAACAACAAGGGCAACAAAAGGAGGAAAAAGAAATGGCTTCCAGGAGCAGTGGATTCATGGTGCAGGCACCGAGCCCCAGCAATAACCCTGGAGGCAAAAAAAAAAAAAAAAAGATGCATCACATTTGTTTTTACCTAACAAACTGCATGTGTTCTATTCATATTAATCTACTTTCATATGCAAAAAAGCATTAACCTGAACATAATGTATTTTAACTTACATCTGAGACTTAATGCACTGTACATTAAATTAAATTTTCATCATAACAAAGAGCCCCTTCTTATGTAGATGAGCCACAAGTTATTTAACTGGTCTTCTAGAGGGGATAGAGCTGTTAGTTTCCAGTCAGCAATTAGTCCATCAATTGTGCAGTAAACATCCTTTATGCATAACAATAATCTTTTGCTTTCTTTTTTTTCTTATCAGAACACTGCTCAGCTCTGGCTAAAAATCGTACTGAGGATTGAACCTGGGATTTCAGAGCCCCAGACATGAGAGTTTTTTTCATAACCACTATGCTTTCTCTCCAGCCCTGCCATGATCATTGTTTAAAACAAATTACTAGATGACGGAGTTTATTTGTTTACACAATATAACACTAATTCACAGAAATTCATGTTGACCTTCCATGTTGGGAAGAGTCTCTCTCCCCTCTCTTCTCTTTGCTTTTCTGGAACAACTAGGAGAATTTCATTTATTTATTTTGCTTCCAGGGTTATTGCTGGGGCTCTGTGCCTGCACTACTAACCCACTGCTCCTGGAGGCCATTTTTTCTATTTTTTGTTGTTGTTGCTCTTGTTGTTGTGCTTGTTGCTGAATAGGACAGAGATAAATGGAGAAAGGGGGGAAGACAGAGATGGTGAGAGAAAGATAGACATCTGCAGACCTGCTTCATGGCCTGTGAAGCAACCCCCCCCCCCCCGCAGGTGGGGAGCCAGGGGTTCGAACTGGGGTCTTAAACCAGTCCTTATGCTTCGAGTCTTGCTTAACTCACTACGCTACAACTTGGCCCTCAGAATTTTTTTTTTTAATGGATTGGTTTTGAAAATACTAGTGGGATCTTTAAAGTGGTTCTGAAGAATGTACATGGGATCCATGTGACTTATCAAATTGGTCCTATGTCTCTGAGACATCAACTGAACCAAGAACAAGTTCTTCAGAAGATCTTACCATTGGGAATAGCTACTCTAGTTTCATTCCAAATTCAAAAACATATTCAAAAAGAACAAATGGACACTAATGTTTACTGACCAAACCACCCATGCAGTGCTGACATTGTATTCTCTTAATAATCTTGTAAAACAGGTGAGATCTTACTTCGATTTCATAGTTTAGTTAGGTTCCCATCCTTGTCTATCTATTTGCAGACTTCAACTTTTCCTTTCCTCTAAACTCACTTTTGCAGTTTAACTTTTATAATCAGATTTCCACAAGCAGGTGAGAAGTTTGCATCTAACTTAGCTCTATTTATCTTCTGTCAATTTTTCTTTTTGTTTCTAATATCCATATATCATTCATTTGCCTTTTTAAGTGCTAGAAAACAACCTTTCTCTTCTTTTACATATATGTCAAGTTTTCATTAGACTCCTTGATGTATTGATCTTTGCCTCTCTTTCTACCTAAAATGTAATATATATTCATGAAGCCTTTGAACCATGTTATGTATGGTATGTCATCAAACTTTTCCTTGCAAAATCTGTTTATGAGAGCAAAAACTACTCATTCAAGGAAGTTCACAGCCTGACTTCGTTGAAACATAGACTGTAGGCTTCATGGTGATTAATCTACATGTTTATTGACTGAAAGGCTTAGAAGAATCCAAGCATATCTACCCCCAGGCATTTTGCAAACTAAGCAGAAAAATAATTAGCTCATACATTGTGAACTTCAGCAAAGACAAGGACAATACAGCACAAGGGATAAAAATGTATACAAATATCTTCAGCATCAGTCTTGCCAGTATGTTTCAGTTTACGTTTCTGTCTAATAAGGAAATATGGATGCTTACTAGAAAATCATTGTGAGGGTGAAGTGAGTTAAAGTACTTTCAAGTGCTTACTAGGGCACTTGGCACATGAGTTTGGTCTCACTGCGTAATCAGGAAGTCAGAGATCATTTAAGAAGCAGGGAAAAAGGGGTTGGGCAGTAGCATAGCAGGTTAAGCTCATATGGCGCAAAGCACAAGGATCAGTGTAAGATCTGGGTTCGAGCCCTGCAGGAGGTCTGCAGGTGTCTATCTTTCTCTCCTCCTCTGTCTTCCCCATCTCTTTCAATTTCACTCTGTCCTATCCAACAACAACAAAGCTATGACAATAATAACAGCTACAACAAGTGCAACAACAAGGGCAACAAAATGGGAAAAATAGCCTCCAGGAACAATGGATTCGTAGTGCAGGCACCGAGCCCCAGTGATAACCCTGGAGGAAAAAAAAGAAGCAGGGAAAAAATACATTATATGAATTTGTTCTGGAGATGGAGAAGCATAAATGGGGTGTAACAAATGACTCTCCTAAATAAGAAATCAAGAGCATCTCTTTGGTCTTTGTCGTAAGATTTCTGGGCCTAGGAGGTGGCTTAGTGAATCTAGAGCAAGCTTTCCATCCTTGAATGAGTGATATTCCTCAGGATCTCTTGAAAACACCAAGAACAAAGGATGAGCACCATGGATGGTATAGTGGTTCTTTAGTGTTTCTCTCTGTCCCTCTTCCTTTTTCTTTTTTCTTTCTTCCTTCCTTTTTTTTTTTCTTCTTTTTTTGTGTGCTTCCAGTTATTGCTGGGGCTTAGTACCTGCACTGTGAATCCACTGGTCCTGGAGGCCATTTTTCCCTTTTTTTTTTGTTGTTGTTGTTCTTGTTGTTGTTGGATAGGACAGAGAGAAATGGAGAGAAGAGAGGAAGACAGAGAGGGGGAGAGAAAGACACCTGCAGACCTACTACACCGCCTGGCCTGTGAAGTGACCTCCCTGTAGGTGGGGAGCCAGAGGCTCGAACCAGGATCCTTATGCTGGTCCTTGTGTTTCAGTCCATGTGCTCTTAACTCTCTGCGAAAAAAATAAAATATTTTTATTTATTTATTTTTATTATTGCATAGGGACAGAGGAGAATTGAGAGGGGGTGGGGGGATAGAAAGGGGGAAAGACAGAGAGACACCCGCAGCCATTTAGTATTTGTGAAGCTTTCTCCCTGCATGTAGGGACCAGGGCCTTGTCCCTGGTCCTTGTGCATTGTAATGCATATGGTTAACCAGATGCTCTACTGCCTGCCCCCTTCTCCCTTCCTCTCCTTTCTCTTCTCTTTTTTCCTTCTCTCTATCTCCCTCTGAAAATGCAAAATAAAACTGGACCTGGGTGGTGGCTCAGTTGTATCCAATAAGTGCAAGACCCTAATTTGACTTTGGCAACATATAAAAATTTTAATGGTAGGGCTATCAAAATAGTTTGTTTGGGTAATGCACTGCTTTGCTATGAGCACAACCCAGGTTTGAACGCAGCCCCTGGTGAATTGGAGAAAGCTCTGTCATATCACTCTCTCTCTCAGAAAGTCAGCCCAGAGAAGTAAAGCCCAGATAATGACCAAAAACAAACAAAAAAAAACTTTACTTTAAAAAGCAGTAAGATGAGGGAGTCGGGTGGTAGCGCCATGGGTTAAGCGCACGTGATGCAAAGGAAGGACTAGCGGAAGGATCCCGGTTTGAGCCCCGGGCTACCCACCTGCAAGGTAGTCGCTTCTCTCCCCCTCTCTGTCTTCCTCTCCTCTTTCCATTTCTCTCTGTCCTATCCAACAATAATGACATCAATAATAACTACAACAATAAAAAAACCAAAGGCAACAAAAGAGAATAAATAATTTTTTTTTTAAAAAAGCAGTAAGAGGGGATCTGGCAGTATCGTGGAGGGTTAAGCATACATGGTGCAAAGCTTAAAGACTGGTTTAAAGATCTGGGTTTGAGCCTCTGGCTCCCCACCTGCAGGAGCATCACTTCACAGGCAGTTAAGCAGGTCTGCAGGTGTCTATCTTTCTCTCCCCATCTTCTCTTCCTCTCTCAATTTCTCTCTGTCCTATCCAACAACAACAACAGCGGCAGTGGCAACAATAACAACAACAAGGGCAACAAAATGGGGAAAATCCAGGAGCAGTGGATTCATAGTGCAGGCACTGAGCCCCAGCAATAATTGGAGGCACACACACACAAACACACACACAAAGCGGTAAGAATAGCCCAAAATTACTCCATAAAATTAATCTGAATCAGTTCACACCAAGAATTCTTTGCTTTTTTGAGAACTATATAGTCTTTCTCCCACTTGAGAATCTGCTAAAGCTTGGAGTGGCATAGAAATGTGCATACCCATTTAACTACTTTGCGATTTTAGGGATATACATCTCTTTCAGATTGAAATTTCCCCCCAAACATAAAGTTTACAGGACACACTTTTATATATATTTTAACCAGGTCAGAAGGGAGTGGTTATGGCTAACACAGTATTCCAGTTTTTCCAGTTGCATATACCTAATCCTGAAGCCAGAGATCTTTATCTTGTGTATCTTCTATGGCCTGTCAGCTTCACTACACCACCTTCCCTGCACTAAAGTCTAGTACCAGGTCTGATATACCTTGGATTTTTTTTTCTTCTTTTTACTGCTAGACCAGCAGTATGCACAAATGCCACTCATCGGGAACTGGGCAGTGATTCACTGGATTTAGTGCAAATGGCGCAAAGTGCAAAGACCAGCATAAGGATCCCAGTTAGAAGCCCCGGCTCCCCATCTGCAGGGAGTCGCTTCACAGGTGGGGAAGCAGGTCTGCAGGTGTCGATATCTTTCCCTCCTCCTCACTGTCTTTCCTTCCTCTCTTGATGCCTCTCTGTCCTATCCAACAACAACAGCAACAACAATGACGATGATAACAACAACAAAATAAAGAAATGGCTGCCAGGAGCAGTGAATTTGTAGTGCAGGCACCGAGCCCCATCGATAACCCTGGAGGCAAAAAAAAAAAAAAAAGACACTCATCCCATATGCTTTAGTGGCAGCATCCTTACTTGTTTGTTTCATGGAATTTTATGCAGTATCTTATTTAATATTCTATGCCTAGCACAGGTCATTTCACCACTCATATGTTCCTCTTTCATACCTACTTATGTATGTTATGTGGAAATAGCCTTCATGTGCTACCCCCAAACCTGAAACTCTCAATTTCACCTGTCAAAATAGAAGTGTTAATGTTTACTTCCCTTCAAGCAGCAGTTTCTCAGACTAACTCACATTTGAATCACCTATGGAGCTTTTGATGCCACAGTTGGCCAGGACTTACCCCTGAACAATTAAACCTGCATCTCTGCAGGTGAAGTTTAGACAGTGTCAATCTTTCCACAAAACTCCCTAGGAGGTTCTAGTGGACAACTCCAACAGAAAACAAATGCTATAGAAGAATGGAAGGGCAGCCACTTTTGCTGATATTGCCCTTGCCTGCTTGCTTTTATAGCATGAGGCAAATAGCAGGAGGGGTATGAGTGCAGAACTCATCAGTTAAAAAAAAAATAGAATAAGCAGTATATTTTTTTCCTTCACTATATGGGGTTTGTGTCTGATTTGAGTTGGGCACTGAGGAGAGGAGTCCAAAGTGCAGGAAATTGGGCAGAATGGTTGACACTGAACCCTTTAGGTCTCCTGAAATGCTACCCTCTCTTGGAGACAAAATTATTGGACTGAATGTGGCTATGAACTAAGGAGAATGTACTTGTTAAAAGACCAAAGAAGACTTTCCTTAGCTATTAACTTAGACATGAAATTATTTTCCCAAGTTCAATAGGATGTTACTAGAATTGTATCCCCTTAAGAATACAATTTAGTGTCATTGCCATATTCTAAGAAGCTTGGTCAACTTCTTTTCTTGTTGATATTTGCTGACTCATATCTTAGTTACTCCCATCCCTCTTTAGTGCACAATTACACTTCCTCCATATAGGTTTTATAATGCTAGATCCCTTCTGTTCTTGGGACCATGATACCTGTCACTTCTTGATCCTGAAAGGTTTTTTGTTTTTCCATCAGAGGGTGTCGCTATTCACTCTTATTGATCTGCTCAAAGATCACCTCATCAGAGGGACCCTCCCTGTCCTCTTTATATAAACAGTATTCTAATTCTTTGTCTCTTTGGCCTACATCCTTTACTTTAGATTCATATAGTTCATTTTCCATTTACCTTAATAGAGCATAAATCCCAAAGAGATCTGGGATCATGTTTCTTTTATTTCCATGGCCCCAGAACACAGCACAGTTCTTAATTCACAGCTTATTCAATGAGTATAATGAAAATGGGGATTATTTTTAAAGGAAAAGTGTTAAGTAAACAGCAGAATCTGTAGTTCGCAAGTGACATAACTCATGAAAGTGTTAAGAGGATGACTGATATTTGAAAAACACTGATCCAGAAGCAGATCAGGGAACAATGATGGAAGAACAAGTCTGAAATACTATCTTGTGATCCAAATCAGAGAGGAGAGTGCTGAAAGTTGCCTACTCCCAAATTAAACCTTTTCCAATATTGAAGTGTAAATGGGCATTTTCCGCACATTTTCCGCACATTTTCCGCACTTTGCTTTGTATGAAAAGACTGAACAGAATATCATCTTACTGGTGAACCTCTGAGTTGGTCATGAACACCATAAAAGTAGAAGTCAAAACACCATAAATTCTCCAAGAAATAACAGAAATACACTAGAGAAGAGTAGCATGTCATTGCCTAGAGGCAACCAGGAAACTTACTCAGAAGTGAAGTTTGAACAGAAGTGAAGGACTGGTAAAATTTCAAAAGGCAGAAATGTCATGCAGTCCATCCCATACAAGAGACAACTGGAGCAAGTCAGGCAGAATAATAGTAGCCAAAAAGAGTGAAAATTAGAACCCAGGGCATTACCAGAAAACTCACGAAGCACTTTCCATCTGCCAGTTTTCATTTCTCGGTAGAACTCCACATGTGTCATCCAAAAAAAGTTTTAGATAATTGTGTCCATGTCCTCACATGGTCATGTCTATATCCATATCCATATTCTTTTTTTAAATTTTTTTTACCTCCAGGGTTATCGCTGGGGCTCAGTGCCTGCACTACAAATCCATTGCTCCTGGAGGCCATTTTTTTTCCATTGTTGCTGTTGTTATTTTTGTTGTTACTGCTGCTGTTGTTATTGGACAGGACAGAGAAAAATTGAGAGAGATGGAGAAGACAGAGAGGAGATAGACACCACAGACCTGCTTCACCACTTGTGAAGCAACCCTCTGCTTCCCGGCAGGTGGGGAGCCAGAGGGCTCTAACCTTGCTCCAGTCCTTGCACTTTGTACTATGTGCTCTTAACCTGGGGTGCTTCCATGTCCATATTCTAATGAGTAGAGCTTCCAGAAGATGTCTCAGCTTTCGAACTTCACATCTTCATTTTTCTTTCTGGAAAACTTCATTCTGTCATTTCAATTGTAAACAAGGAAGCAGATATCAACCACTGCCCTAGATTTGCAATAAAGAGTTGTCTGCCTTTAATACAAATCTCAGCCACTCTGGGTAGAAGGGGTGCCAGGTGTTCAGCTCAAGCCAAAAGACTCTTAGAGGGGGGTTGGCTGGTGGTGCACTGGGTTAAGCAGCCACAGTATGAAGCAGAAGGACCCACACAAGGATCCTGGTTCGAGCCCCAGCTCCCCACCTAAAGGGGAGTCACCTCACAAGCAGTAAATAGGTCTGAAGGTGTCAGTTTTTCTCTCTCCCTCTCTGTCTTCCACTCCTATCTCAATTTCTCTCTGTCCTATCCAAAAAAATGGGGGGGGGCAGGCTACAGGAGCAATGGATTCATAGTACAGGCAACAAGCCCCAGCAATAACCCTGGAGGCAAAAAAAAAAAAAAGACAAAAGACTTTTAGTTCAGTACTTCATCTCAAGGGGGCAGGGTATCCTTGAAAGGAGATTACCTACCCCACAGTCAAGTGCATAAACCTTCCTGCTCTCTCTACCCAATTACCCCATAGTGGGTAAATAATATCCTTTGCACGGCTCTATCTGGCTATTTTGCAACACCATTATCTCCATGTGTCAAGCTTATGACTTTAATGTCCTTTTTTTTTAAATTAATATAATTTAATAGTAGTATTTTTTAATTTTTTATTTATTATTGGATAGAGACAGAGAGAAATTGAGAGGGGAGAGGGAGATAGGGAGAGAGAGAGAGAAAGACACCTGCATCCCTGCTTCACCACTCATGAAGCTTTCCCCCTGCAGGTAGGGGCTGGGGGCTTGAACCCTGGTCCTTGAGCACTGTAGTATGTACACTTAACCAGGTGTTCCTTGGCCCCTAAATTAGTATAATTTAATGTGGCACTTTCTCTTCCCAATGTGCTTTAGAGTTAATTTTGTTATAGTATGGAAAGAAAATTCTAGAGGAGATGTTATGAATAATACATTGAAAAATTAACTACTCTTCCCAATGGTTCAGAAACTCCCACTGGTCTCCAGTTCCTTCCCACATGCTAATATCTGATTTTGAGAAAACTACCACTGGGCAGATGACTACTGAAAATAAATACTCTCTTTTATCTTTCCTCTCCTCTCCAACCCTCTCCCTCAAGCAAAAGCTGATCCATAAAGTGAGTCTCCCTCTTGATCTTCCTTTGTCATTAACATCTCCTTTTAAGCCAAAGTGCATTTCACAGAATGTTAATGGCTGTTATGCAACCTCAATTTGGGGTCAAATAAACTTTAGGGAAATCCAAGTTAAACAAAGTTAAATAGGTACATTCACTGAGGTCATGTAATGAGACCTTTGGAAGATGACTCTACACTATTAATATTCAGGATGGCTCTATAATTTTCATTATTTCTCAAATTTAGTGTTTCCGTGGAACCTTTGTTGATATACTTGGGGAGGTATGAGTTTAATAGACTAGAATGTTAGTCTGGGAAAAGAAGCCTATACCTGAGATAGATGGTTAATGCCTCCCCAGCAGGCCCAAGGAAGTTACCATTATAGGCTGATAAAGAGTTCCACTCTCCAGTCAGGTGCTGGTGCAGCAAGTTAAGCGCACATAGCCTGAAGCACAAGGACCAGCATAAGGATCCCAGTTCAAGCTCCGGGCTCCCCACCTGCAGGGGAGTCGCTTCACAGGAGGTGAAACAGGTCTGCAAGTGTCTATCTTTCTCTCTCCCTCTCTGTCTTCCTCTCCTCTCTCAATTTCTCTCTGTCCTTTCCAACAACAATGACATCAATAACAAGAACAATAATAACTACAACAACAAAACAACAAGGGCAACAAAAGGAAATAAATATTAAAAGAAAAAAATAGCTTTTGGAGCTATGGATTCGTGATGCAGGCACTGAGCCCCAGCGATAACCCTGGAGGCAAATAAAAAAAATATTAGAAAAAAAAGTTACACTCTCAGGGACAGAGAGGTAGCATACCTAATTGAGTTCACAAGTTACATCTTACAAAGATCTCGGTTCAAGCCCCAGTTCCCACCTCCAGGGGAGAAAGCTTGCTGGGAGGTGAAGCTGTGCTGTAGGTATCTCTCTGTCTCTCTCCTTCTCTGTCTCCAGTTTCCCTCTAGATTTCTCTTTGTATCCAATACATTTTTTTAAAATTATTATTTTTTTTACAAAGAGTTTCATTTTCAACCCAAGACATGGGAGTTGTTCTTCACTAGGAGGAGTGCTGGGAGGACTTCCTGAAGCTTTCTATTTAACTTCACTGCAATTTTCTCATCTGTGTAATGAGGAGTAATTTAAGAAAATATGCTCAGCAGTGTAGCAGAAGCCTGTATTCAGTTAATACCAGCTAGTATTTCAAGGTGTGTAGAGACTGAGTCTTAAATTTTACTGTGTATACAATCTCATATTAGTTTGTTGCAATGCAGATTCTGATCTGGAGGCCTTGAGTGAAGAACAAGGTTCTGTGATCTCATGCCTCAAGTGTGAGAGTCATTCTTCGAGGAGCAAATCTTTCAGAAATACCTATGGGCAGTTCCCACTTTTCAGTAGTGTGACAAGGAGAGAGAAGGTAGACATGCACTCAGCTAGGCAAATAACGGGTGGAGTGCTGATTCAAGGAACTGCCATGGAGAACAAAGTTTTTCTTGCTCGCCCAAGTTTTCTGGGAGAGTATTCATTTCAAGCGGCCAGGTGGTGGCGCACCTGGTTAAATACACACATTACAATGAGTAAGGATTGGTGTTCAATCCCCTGGTCCCACCAGACAGAGGAAAGCTTCACAACTGGTGAGGCAGTGCTGCAGTTGTCTCTCTGTCTCTCTCCCTCTCTATCTTCCCCTCTCTTCTCATTTTCTCTGTCTTTATCCAATATTAAGTATTCAAAATAGATTTAAAAGAAAGAGAGAGTTCATTTCGAGCTGATTTTGAAAATTAGTAGACTTTGAGCAGGCCCAGAACCCTGGGTTCTGGTTCTGTCAAAAGAGGAATACATTCATGGAGGTAGGAAGACATATGGTTGTTTTAGAACATGCTTAAAGTCCTAGGGAATTCAGAATTTACAGCAGGTCAAAGAAGAAAGACAGTGAACCATGAACCTGGATGTCTGTGTCATGAAGAGCAAGAAAATATAATTAAGGAGAGTTTTTAGCTGAATGGATTCACTTTTCAGGGTTGACATAGTAAAGCACAACAAACTCAGTGGACTCAAAGAACAGAAATGTATTGTTTCTGAGTCCTAGAGGCTGGAAGTTTGAGATCAAAGTGTCACCCAGGCAGTGCTCCCTATGACAATCATAGTTGAATATTTCCTTGCCTCTTAATATCTCTGGTGCTTTACTAGAAATCTTTGGCATCCCTTGATTCTGATCTGTGTAATTCTAGTCTTTTCCTTTCTTATCACAAGGCATTCTCCCCTTGTGTCTCTGGGGTTGCATAACTTCCTTCTTATGTCTTCATTGTTTTACTTTTATTTATTTATTTTGGAAAGACAAAAAGAAATTGAGAGGGAAATGGGGGGAAAAGGGAGAGAAAGAAATACTTGCCGGACTGCTTCACAAATCATTAAGCTTGCCCCCCTGCAGGAAGGGATGGGGGGCTTGAACCCAGATCCTTGTACTCTGTGCTGTGTGTGCTCAATCAGGTCCACCACCACTGAGCCCAGCACCACTTCCTTCTTATAAGGGTCCCATACATGTTGGAGTAAGGACTTAGAAGGTCACACTCTAAGATATTGAAGATTAGTACTTGAACATTTTTTTTTGGAGGACACAATTTAACCCATAACAACAGTCATAGATGCTCACTGGCCCAAGTGGTCTGCTATACCCTACCAAATATATTTCAAAGTAGTGTTTTTTCAGGCTGGATCGTGGTGCACTTGGTTGAGTGCCTGTGTTACAATGCATGAGGACCCTGGTTCAAGTCCCTCATCCCCACCTGCAAGGGGGATGTTTCATGAGTGGTGTAGCCGGGCTGCAGGTATCTCTCTGTCTCTCTCCCTATCTCCCCCTTCCCTCTTGATTTCTGACTACCTCTATGCAATAAATAAATAAATATTTTTTAAAGTAGTATTTTTTCCAGGAAATACTCAACACAGGTGAAAGACTATAGAGTCAGAAGACCCTCTGCCTTTGCTATATTCACCCCTTACTACCTATGAAATTTGTTGTTATTGCTCTGTGTGTGTGTGTGTGTGTGTGTGTGTGTGTGTGTGTGTAAGACATCCTGCAGCTCACTGAGCTGATCTGTAAATTCACTGATAACAAGAAAGGAAGGACAGTGTTAGTATTGCCACCCAAAGCCTTATTTCCTTTCTCTGCCTACATCTATAGGAATGTTATGCCATTATCAAAGAGCTTCTGGAAATAAGAACCCCATTTGGTTTCTCCCTAATGTGTTTACACAGCAGGATTCAATAAAAATAATGACGTACAATGACTTTCTCTCCAAACCCTATATAAAGCAGTGGCCTTTTGTTCTTTCTCATCAGCTTGTCCAGTAGAAGTATAATATAAATACTGTCCCAAATATGATTTTTGTAGTGGTTAGAGGTGGGTGTTTGGATTATTTTATTAGATTAAACAATCCTTATAAAAAAGTAACTTAACAAAAAACAGATGCCTTCCTTTCTTTCATTATATGGTGCCTCGCTAGCTGCATAAATGTATTGTTATCTAAACATTCGACATTTTATGTTCCAAATAATAACCCTGCTTCCTGATGTCTTAGAGGTTACCAGTGTGAAAAGAGTGCCTCACACAAAACTCTTACAAATATAGCTATGAACAATAAATTCTTCAAGCTGGTTCTCACAGACTGCCAGTCCATCTCAGATTAATTCAGAGCATCCTTTCTGTGCTAAAATGAAGATAGTTGGCTGCACTCTGTGGGCAGAAGAAGGCAAGTTATAGAAATAAAAAAAATCTGAAATGAGTATCTATTTTCAAGGTAGCTGAGAACAAGTTGTACTCTCTGTCCTTGTTGCTATCTCCCTTTAGAGAAAATAAACCCAAGCAGCTAGCTGGAGATAGTCATCAATTTTAAACCATATGCAAAACTGCTAGGAAAAGCACAGGCCCCAACTCAGGCCATTGTCAGTTGTCCCTTCATTCCACTGACTAAAAAAATGCAGGCACTGGTCATATTAGGCACAGACCAGCAAGATTTGACAATCTTATTCCCTCAGTTCTGTGCTAGGTAATTTAGGACATTGCTCAAGAAGGCATAAACCCTAGACTCTGTAGTAGGCCATACAAAGAAACAGGAGACTGGCCTCTGCAGGTTGGGCTTAATTTTGCAAACTCTGTTTCCTGGAGATAATTGGTCACTGGACACTTAAAGGAGGATGAATTGGCTTGAAATTTCTTTTCCTCCCCTGAAACCTTTCCCAATCTTTCCAACCTGAATTAATCTCCCCCTTCTTTATGCTCTGCTAGCTTGACTGTTTATACCTAAATTAGAGCTTTTATCTCCGTCTCTGTGACATTGCTGCTACTTGTGTGTCTTTTCTCATACTAGACCCCGAGTTCCTTAAGGAATCAGGCTCTGTCCTCGTCATTTTTTCATTTCTAGATTCTAAAACAGGACATGATATGTCCCCAGTAAGTATGTCAAAGAGAACTGAAGGATAGCACTTATTGAGGAATTTGAGTTTTTTTCTCTATTGCTAGTAAATGCCATTTTCTCTTATCTCAATATAATCTTAGTATAATCCTTGGACAGGGAGTTCTAGAACAGTTGAGAGATTCTGGAACTTAAAAGAAATAGACTTTTTAATAGTATTTATAGTTGCAAGTAAAACAAATAACCTCTTTATAGCAAAAAAAAAGAGTATTTCCTTGGAGGAATATGCGATGTGGAAGTTCACATAATAAAAAGGAAGGTAGAAGTACTGGCATACAAAAAGACACATGAAGACATGAAGTACAGCATCTGAATTAATTTTTAAAAAGACAAAAAGGGAGTCGGGCGGTAGTGCAGAAGGTCTAGTGCAGCTGGCACAAAGCACAAGGACCGGTGTAAGGATCCTGGTTCAAGCCCCCGGCTCCCCTCCTGTAGGGGAGTCATTTCACAAGCAGTGAAGCAGGTCTGCAGGTGTCTCTCTTTCTCTCCCTGTCTCTGTCTTCCCTCCTCTCTCCATTTCTCTCTGTCCTATCCAACAACAACGACAACAATAGTAACTACAACAACAATAAAACAACAAGGGCAACAAAAGGAAATAAATAAATAAATAAAATGACAACAAAAAAAGGAATGCATTCAACTAATAGCTTGATGCATGCATTGTTATAAGAATGACTCAATTCAGCCCTTCATCTCATTCTTAGACCACTCAAGGTACAAAGTCAAGAAAAAAAATAATCTTAACTAGTGTAATTTGAGTCATACAGTCAACTTTTAATTAACAATTATGTTTTCTATAGAGAGATACAATCCTTCAAAACATATGATTTCCCAATAGGACAGCAAGGTGCTATTAATAAGAAAAGGGAGAAGAATGCTTAAAAATCAAAGTACAGTTAATACAGTTTTACCTTAGAAAGATATCAAAATTAAAAAATACTAAAATAAAGCCTGACCAGTAAAAAGAAAGGAAGGAAGGAAGGAAGGAAGGAAGGAAGGAAGGAAGGAAGGAAGGAAAGAAGGAAGAAAAGAAAGAAAACTCTTTTATGTCTAATGGTAAAGATGAGACATAAGAAACTTGCATTTACTAAGTAGGTCAGAGGTAAAATTCAGGTATAATATGGTTGTACAGATACTATCAAGTAATTTATCAACATTAGTACATCAGGCTCAACCTGACGCTGTTGACTGGCTATGGAAGAAGGGCAAACGCTAGAAGAAGAAGTGCTGCCCATATTTTTAGAAGATTATACCCTATTAAATGTCTAGAAAGTTACCTTTATTACAGAGAGATGAAAAGACAAATCTTACAGAAAGTTCTCAAAGAATGATGAAAACAAAAATCAGAACTGATGAGAATGTTAAGGTAGCTGAATTTTTGTACTTTCTTAGTGGGTATGTAACCAAATTACAGCTGGAAGGAAAGATGAAAAGAGTTGATTTAGTAAGATAAGACTATAGGAATTAAATTATTCAAGTTTTTCGCTTCAATTCACACATGAAAATGACACTTTGGCAACACTCATTGTACATTTCCTATTAATAGTAATACTTTAAGCTTGTTCAGCATTTCTGTGCATCAGAACAGTACTAAAATCTTTTCATGAATCACTCATTTACATAGGTACATAAGCATAGGTATTCCCAGTATTAGGAGACTAGAGATCAAAGAAATTATGTTTTTCATTTCTTATATTAGGACTTAACTCAAATGAAAAAATAACTAATTTTCATGCCTGAGGCTCTGAGATACCATGTTCAGTCCTGAATATCAACTTAAACTAGAGCTGAGCAGTAAGTAGTCTGGTCTAACGTCGGTCTGTATCTCTCTCCTTCTTATTGAAAATAATGAAATGTTAAAAATAATAACTGAATAAACTTTAAGCTTTGGATTTGTTTTCCTCTTATTAAAGGCAGTGGTGGAACACAGTTCTCTGACATTAAAGAAATCAAGGTAAGAAAATTTATAGGGATATGATTCTAAGCAGAGAAGGTAACAAATGTGAGAAGAGTTTGGTGAATTGAAAGAGACCAGTGTAGCTGGGGATTAACATCTATTGAAGAAGCAATTACAGAAACCAGAATTCCCACCTTCTGCACCCCATAAAGAATTTGGGTCCATACTCTCAGAGGGGGAGAAATGTTAGGGAAGGATGACCAGAGGGCTCAGAACTCCAATTCCATCAAAACCCAGAGAGAGAAATGTAAGAAAGAAAGGATATTCTGAAGTAGCAAGAGGTATAGGTGCGACTTAGAAAGGAAGAGAAGGCAGGACCATAAAAAATGGGCAAAAATATTTATATTAGATGATATAGATATAGTTATAGAAACAGTAGTCAACCCATATCTGTGACCTTGGGAGGAATACTGCAGTGTCCAGTGTAGGGAATGGGAACACAGAAGTGATGGAGGGGAATAGTAGGGAATTACACTCATGTTATCTCATAATTTTGTAAATAAATATTAAATCACCAATAAGAAAAGGAAACTGGGCAATAGTACAATAATTAACATTATTTCTTTTCTCTCTCTCTCTCTCTTTTTTTCTTTTTCACCTCTAGGGTTATCGCTGGGGCTCAGGTGCTGGCACTATAAATACAGTGCTCCGGGAGGCCATTTTTTCTATTTTTTATCGGATAGAACGGAGAGAAATTGAGAGAGAAGGGGAAAAAAGAGGGTGGGAGAGAAAGATAGACACCTGCAGACCTGCTTCATTACTTGTGAAGCAACCCCCCTGTAGGTAAGGAGCCAGGGACTTAAACAGAGATCCTTGCACAGGTCCCTGCACCTCATACATAACCTGGTGTGCCACCAACTGGCCCCCATTAACATTATTTCTTATGGTAGTCTGATTATAACAATTTACAACTCTTCACCCCTTCCCCAAAATTTATTTTGCCATGGTCACATAGAAACAGAGTATTTTGTTTCTGCCACTTCTATGTTGTGCTTGACATATTATTTGCTTGGGTCAGCTAAAAAGTAGATAGAAGTAATGATCTGTCATTCCCTATGCAAGGCCTTAACAATATTAGTATGTTTTTTCTTGTCGTTCTTTGCCTCTGCTATCAGCAAGAGAAGGTCTGCTCTGCTGGTGGAGAGTCTTTTGACTCCTAGAATGAACATGTATAGAACAGAATGACTCCAACTAACTTCCAGACATATGCAAAAAATATAGGGTAGTAGTTTAAAGTTACTGATGTGGAGGTGATTTTATTATTCCTAAGTATTATGGCAGTGATAAAGTTTTAATACTAACCTGACGCACAATCATATACTTTTCTTATTGTTAGTTTATTGTTCGTAGTTTAGAGTCACAAAATCATTTCTGGAAGTGGTAGGTTATTGGTAAATTATGAAACAAACATGAGTCTAGATCTTTCTGGTCACAAAGAATAAATCTCACTGAACTAGATTCTCAATGTGTTCTAGCCATTTGCTTAGTGAGAGGAAAACAAAAACCTTTTTCTCTGCTCCTCACTTTTATTTTCCACCTCTGTACTGAGACATCTGTTGTTTCATAGAAATCTGAAATTTCTATGGGGAAAAATTATATACAACTCTAGTTTGTAGTTTATATTTTGGCACCTCTCTCTCTTCCTCTCCCTCTCCCTCCCCCTCTCTCCCTCTCCCTCTTTGTCCTTCTCCCCCTCCCTCCCCCACTGTGTGTGTGTGTGTGTGTGTGTGTGTGTGTGTGTGTGTGTGTGTTGTACCTAGTCATTCAATATACTGGTGATTCCTCAAGAGTAAAATTCACCAAATGAAGTGTGAAGTTATTTTTATAAATGAACCCAATTTGTGTTTCATTTTCACAGCTTGTAGTTCCTAGGCTAAATTCTCCAAAAGGGGTTTACATTTTTCATGCATGTAAACCCCAAATTTGAACTGAATAACAGTTCAAATAGAAAATGAATTTCAGGGGCCAAGTGGTAGCTCCCTTGGTAAAGTATACATATTGCCATGTGCAAGAGGCCGCAGGTTTGAGCCCTTGGTCGACCTGGAGAGGGGAAACTGGACAAGTAGTGAAGCAGCACTGCAGATGTCTCCCCTTCCCTCTATCTCTCTTTCTCCCTACCTATCACCTTTTATTATAAAGAAATAAAAAAAGGAGGGGGGACAGGCAGTGGCACACTGGATTGAGCACACATAGTACCAAGTACAAGGACCAGTGCAAAGATCCCAGTTGGAGTCCCCAGCTCCTCACCTGCAGGGGGGTCGCTTCACAAGTGGTGAAGGTGTCATTCTCTCTCCCTCTCTATGTTCCCCTCTGCTCTCAATTTCTCTCTGTCCTCCCATCTCAGTGTCTCTCTGTCCTATAAAAAAAAAATGTAAGAAAGAAAAAAAGAGGTCACTGAGATCAGTGGAGCTGTGCAGGCACAGAGTCCCAGTGAAACCCTAGTGGGAAAAGGAAAGAATGAAAGGAGAGAGAGAAATTAATTTCATTATCTGTGGTGAGAAATACCACAGGACTTAGCTCTCTAAGTCTAAGTACTAAAAGTTTTCTGTAAATTTAGCAAGTGTTTATTAAGTGTAGGTCCACAAATATGATGGGTAGGGGTAGGTAAAATGTCTGAAGTTGATACACCTAAAGATTCAAACTTCTAGTTATTAGATAAATCGGAGGGTAGCACCTGGTTGAGTGCATGTGTCACAAAACGCAAGGACCTGGGTTCAAGCCCCAGGTCCCCACTTGCAGGGGGAAAGCTTTGCAAGGTTTCCCTCTATCTCTCTTCCTCTTTATCTCCCCCTTCCCTCTCAATTTCTGGCTGTCTCTATCCAATAAATAAATAAAGATCTAAAAAAAAAAACCAAGATAAATCGGTCCTAAAAATGCCATGTACAGCATGATGACTATAGTTGTCTATACTTGATTATATATTTAGATATTGCTAGATATTGTAACTTTATGTGGTGATGGGTATTAACTAAATTCATTGTGATCATTGGCAAACGCTAGAAGAAGAAGAATTGTGATCATTTGGCAATATATACACATTAAATAATTATATTGTGCACCTAAAATGAATATAATATTACATGTTAATTTATCTCATTTTTAAATAACACAACCCCTGCATGAAATACATGCATCCTGAGAAATTACCTTTAAAAAATTGAAATTTCTAGGAAAGAATTCATGTGAATACTCATCTCCCCAAGATAGGTTTTATCTCAAATGTGACAAAGTAGCTATACTGAAATCTCCTTGACAGTATCAGGGCAGTTGATTATTTTACACACTGATATTTCAGCCAATTTATTTTTGACAAAACAGTTTCTCATTTATTGATCACTCTGAAAAATTTCATATCTCCATTCCCCCATGGGTATATAGAGACATTTCTTAAATGTACCCCTGAAATTGATGAAGGAAATGTTCTGTTTGCTACAGGAGTGGAAAGCATGTGTGGTATAAGCAAAAGAGTCTCCCACTTGCAACTGGCATCTCTCTAGAGAGATGCCACAACTTTCTCAGCCATTCATCTGTTGTTGGGAACCTGGGCTGTTTCTGGGTTTTGCCTATTTGGCATTTCATTGACTTGCTGATACACTCAGCCTCAGTCTCATCCTCCATAGAATGGAGATAATTATGGTTATATTCTCAAGTCTCTTAGAAAGAGTGAAGAAAATATAGCAAGTGAAGCACAAAGCCCAGTGACCAGTACAAAGGCAGAGATCAATACCTATAGCTATTACAGAAGTTACAGTGATAACCCTGTATCTGTTTTCTAAAAGAAAAATTGCTGTGAGCTAGGAAAGGTCTCACCTGAGTAATGGAGCTGAAGGGTTGAAATCCCACACCTGGTGTCTCTGGACACCATCTGAAGTGAAATATGTTGAGGTGGTACTGGTTGCATTGATTTGACTGAGATGAGCAGATGCAGTATCAAATGGTATGGAGCAAGAGAAGCATGAAGGCAAACGATCAAAGCCCCAGAGGCTCCAGAAATGGGAGAAATATGGGTTTTATAGGGAGTGAGAAAGGTTCTTAGAGTTTAAGAAGTCTTAAATGTCTTAGAGTTTAAAAAGGCAATAGATAGTTATTATTGTAACCAAGTTATTTGGAAATTTGTTTTACTTTGAAAATCCCATGGCTAGGATTTGCTGTATCACACAAGAACTCAATGATTTATGTCATTTAATACTATTTACAAATAGCAATATCTTATATACTGACAAGGCCAGTTGCTTCTGGTCTCCTCGGTCTAAGATTATAGGTGATTTAATATTCAAAGAAAAAGTCATTATTAGAAATGTATTAACAATTTAAGCCCACTGTTAAAATTCAACCAGGTTACCAATTTGAACCTTAAGTCCTTAGAATAAAGGAATATATACTCAAACTGGGGTCTAGGCATCAAAAGATTTGAGACATTTAATCTATTTTCCCCTTGCATATTAACTAAATAGTGATTTATAAGACACTATGTTAATAGGAATGTATATTAACACCATTCCCACCACCAAAGGTCTGTGTGCCTACCCCCCACCCCCTATAGTGAAGCTGAATATCTACCCTCCCCCTCCACCCAGAGTTTTTTACTTTGCTGCAAAACTCCAAATTCAGTCAAATTCTCCTTTGTGTTTCCCTTTCTGTTCTTTTTTCTCAACTTCTGTTTATGAATGGATGATCCCATACTCATCTGTCTCTTTCTAACTTATCTCACTTAACCTAATTCCTTATAGCTTCATCCAAGATGAGTCAGAGAAGATAGATTCATTATTCTTAATAGCTGAGTAGTATTCCATTATGTATACATACCACAACTTTCTCAGCCCTTCATCTGTTGTTGGGAACCTGGGATGTTTCCAGGTTTTGGCTATTATGATTTGTGCTGCTATGAACATAGGCCTACAGATATCTTTTTGGATGGGTGTGCTTGACTGATTCCTTAGGATATCCTTAGGAGAGGAATTATTGGGTCTATTTCAAACCTTCTGCAGACTGCTTTCCATGGAGTTGGACCAGTTTACATTCCCATCAGCAGCAGGAGGGACCCTTTGTCCCCATAGCCTCTCCAGCATTTGTTGTTGTTGTTTCTGATGTATGACATTCTCATAGGGGTGAGGTGGTAGCTCATTGTTGTTTTGTTTGCATTTCTCTGACAATCAGTGACTAGCTCATAAGACTCCTTAATTCCATTCCAGGTGGTGTACTTCCCAGCAAAGTCGCAGAATAGAACAGGACCCATGAGATAGAGCTCATGTGCACATGTATCCATAAGTTAGGGTGAGCTCCAGTTGTGCACTCAGTTAGCGCATGGTACTTATACATAAGTTGGGGAAAATATATACCTTAAAGTAAAAGTGCCAATAGTTTGCAATGACTCAATAAGTGCAGCAGTCAAGTAGAAAGACCTAAAAAAGACACCATAAAATACTTAATCAAATAGCTTCTACTTAGACCTAGATACCCTCCTCACCTACTTCCTATTTCATCTCCCTCAATCACTCTAAGGCTAACCTCACCAAATAAGTAAGGACTACAAAAGCTGGATAAGGGCAATAGACCAGCATATTTTAAGGATGGCTCTTTAGTCACTACCAGGACTCCCCATCATCTGGGGCCCTAGTCAGGGAATCCTGGGATTCCCACATAGATATGCTAGACCTAGAACTCTTAACAGATTCCTCTCTCCACCATCACTGGTCATATACATCAGGAACAACATCATAAATCCTCTTGTGAGTTTCTATAGGACCTTGCCCTCAATGTGGAACAACAATGACATGGACTGCCCCACTCTCTGAAGGGAGGCTGAGTCAACATACTCTACTACTTGAGGAAGATGGGTCTTGAAATCATGCAGCCTAGAATGTTCCTAGCTATGACCATGGAATGCAAACATAGACATACAGGGATACAGAGGTTATACAGGCTCCTGTGCTGGAATAGCCCCAGATCAGATTGGTGAGGGGTATATTAATGGTATTAATATACTTTCCGTATATCTGGGAGCTGTTCTCTTCCCTGATTCAGCTTTCTGGCCCTGTTTCCAACTCTGAAACCATCTCCCCAGAAAATACCTTTAGCCCACCTGCATGTTAGCTGTTGGGCTCAGGCAAAATTAATAAATTTGTGAGGCCCCTTGGAATATACCTAAAATAGATTTCCTAGCTTTTTCCAAAATGGAGACCCCCAATCTCATATGATCTATTCTTACCTTTAGTTTCCTGATTATTAAGCAATATGTTCTGCTTTATATCTTAATGCTTTTCAGCCACCAAGTTGCAGATGCTACCGTGATGCCAACCTGACTTCCCTGGGCAGATGACAAGTGTTCCCTGGGACCCCTTCTCCCCAGAACCTTACCCCCTAGGGAAAGATAGAAACAGACTGGGAGTATGTATCGACCTGCCAACACCCATGTCCAGTGGAGAAGTCAGACCTTCCACTTTCTGCATTCTTCCATAATGACCCTGGGTCCATACTCCCAGAGGGATAAAAATAGGAAAGCTGGGGGCCAGGCAGTAGCGCAGCGGGTTAAGTGCAAGCACAAGGACTTTTGCAAGGATCCCTGTTTGAGCCCCCACTTCCCTACCTGCAGGGGGTTGCCTCCTAAGCAGTGAAGCAGGTCTGCAGGTGTCTTTCTCTCCCCATCTCTGTCTTCCCTTCCTCTCTTGATTTATCTCTATTCTATCCAACAACAACAACAGCAAGAGCAACAAGAGTGGCAAAAGGGGAAAAAATGGCCTCTAGGAGCAGTGGATTTATATGCAGGCACCGAGCCCCAGTGATAACTCTGGAAGCAAAAAAATAGGAAAGCTTCCAATGGAGGCTAAGGGATGCAGAACTCTGGTGGTGGGAATCATGTGGAATTGCACCTCTCTTATCCAGTGGACTTGTTGATCATTATTAAATCACTTAGAAAAGAGATTTTAAAAAAAGTTCCCCCAATTATATACTTTGTCTAGAACTGGAACCTCTAGAACTGGAACCCCCTCTTTCTCTCTTTTCCTGTCTGTAGTTACCAGCTCCTCTTCATCTTCCAGACTTCACTGAAACACCAGCTCCTCCAATTTAGACTTACCTGGTTCCCTATATAGTCTTATTAACTAACAGTCATTGCCATTTATTGAGGCAGATTTTTGCATTGCCTGCCATTGTTTTAGAACACAGAACATGACAGCATAAACCATCTCTTTACTTTGATGTCCATGATCCGTATGCCTAGATAATTTCCTCAAGTGCCTTTCACCTCTGAGTCTTGATTTTCTTTTATAGACCAGGTAAGACACGTTTTATGATATAAGTGTAAGATCAGCATCTAGACAAATACCTCTTCTAGAGATATTCCAAATTTAATGAGATTGTTTTTCTGCCCTTCCCTGCACCTGTCTATCCTACCTCTCTCCCTCTTGTCTTGCCTTCCTGCCTTCCTTCTTTACTTTATAACTGTACTTGGGTATTTGCTGTGAACCAGACTGATCTCGGTGTTCAGTAACAGAGACGCAAATAAACTAAGCAGGCTCCCTGTCTTCATGTTTTGTGTTGTCCTGTGGGAGACTGCAGCAAAACACAGACTCACAAATAAACAGGGTTAATCTGGCATTAGGCAATAAAGGGAATAAATAAAGTTAATTAAATAGAAGCAATGAAGCAGGATAATGTGAGATCAAATGACAACATGTGGTATAGCCTTTCAAAAGAGGTGGTCCAGGGAGACCTCTCAGAGGAGTGACAGGTGAGCTGAGACCTGGACCAATAGATGAAGCTGACACTGGATACTGTGGAGGCTGGCTCAGGGCCCTGAGAGGCAGGGGGACTACTCTGCTAGAAAAAGACAGAAGCAAGCATGTGTGATGACAGCAAACAAGTGGAGCAAAATCCAGTTGATGTCAATGGCCCTTGTGGGCCATGCCAAGGGATTCAGACACAGCCCTGAGAAAAAGAGGAAAACATTGTTGGGGAGTTCTGTGCAAGGCAATGCCATATTCTGGTGCATATAAATGTATATTTTAATTTCTGGCTGCTGTGCAGAAAATGAACTTTTAGATGTCATGTTCCAAATTCAACTTGAAAATAGGATGATTAATTTCCTGGTTGCTGGCTAAGCACTGGAAGCATAGGTGACATTATATTTGCTGACAATGAAGAACATTTTGCGTTTTTCTTCTCCCAAGCTGATAAATATGGTGAACAAACTAATTCTAGTTAGCCAAAATGAACAGCATTTCCTTGTGTCTCAGACATTTTTTCCAAAAAGAATGTGTGCATTGATAGTGATATTAATAACTGGAGAATTAGACGTTTACAATCCCAGAGCCACTTGACAAGGCAATTGCTTTTCAGTGGGCTTAAAGAGATTGCATTTTCCTCTCTCTATATAAGCAATTACTGTTTATTTCAAAATGTGACAGATAATATTAAATTTCCTATCCAACAAGAGTTACATTCATTTCCTTATCCTGAACAGTCAGTCAGTAAGGTTAGTTATTATGTGAATAATAAAATGACGGCAAGCAACAACATAAAGTGACCAGATAGCTGCTTGGTAAGGTGACTTTTTTGACATAACAGTATAGGAACAGGACATACCATGTTTCCAGGTTCTTGAAATCTACTTTTAAAAAGCATTTGGATTTTCAAAGTCTTCAACAATAAGCCAGTGAAATAGCTCATTTGGATAGTGTGCAGCCATGCCAATGACTCAGGTTTGAGCCTGGCATTTGCCCCATTGGTGGTCTCTTACACATATTCTCTCTCTTTCTCTCTCTCTCTCTCTCTCTCTCTCTCTCTCTCGGAGAGAGAGGGGAAATAGAGAAGAGAAGCTCTTGGAAATTCATTTATTAGGAGTAACTTTAGGGCAGAGATAGATAGCATAATGGTTACGCAAAGAGTCTCTCTTGCCTGAAGCTCCAAAGTTTCAGATTCAGTCCCCTGCACCACCATAAACCAGAGCTTAGCAGTGCTCTGGTTTAAAGCAAAAAAAAAAGAGGGGGCAGGGAATGGTTGTAATTGACAGTCACATTCCACTATCTCACCTATGCTTCAAAAAAAGAAAAGAAAAACCTGTGTGAGATATAAGTGCTTTTACTTCTTCCATTTTACAAATAAGAAAGCTGGCTGTCAGAAAGTTATAAAACTTGTCCAAGTTTGCATAACTTGTGATTGGTAAAGCTACTTAATACTCTGTAAAAGAAAACAAATGAGGGGGAGGATGTATTTTATTTATTTCTTAAGAGAGTGAGAGAAAGAAAACCAGAGAATCAGTCTGGCATGTGCAGTATCAGGGATCTAACTCAGGACCTCTTGTATCTATCAGCAAGCCACCTACCTCCCTGCCACTGCATTACTCAATTAGAGGAAAATAAATAGAAGGATCTACTTTTCCAGGTCTAAGAAGCAGAAAAATAGAAAATGTGCTAAAACTGGAGGTGCTGGAAGTGACCGCTTATTGGCAGGACTAGTGTTCAGTTTCCTCCTAGTAGGAGATACAGATAGTGAATGGAGAGAATTATTACTGGCCCATGTTGGAAAAAATCTAGACTCATAAAATAGATTCAATAAAAGCTTTAGAGACTAACTCTTATTCTCATTTTTAGCAATAGTTCACCAAAACGAGTTTATTAAAATTTTCATTTTTTCACAATGAGTAAATCTAGTGAGACTTTGATAAAGTTACATAATATTACCCAGAAATAATGGAATTTTTATAGTTATGACAAAATCTGAGACTTAGTGAGCCTCTGAAGTTCATTTAGGACTTTCTAACAACACTTCCTTCAGCTCTTCATTTTAAGTTTGTGAATTCTGGGATCCAAAACAGTAACTTAACTGAGATCACACAGAAATCTGATGTATGAGTAGATGCAAAGTTCCAGGACCCCTGGGGACCAAGAGATGCTCTCCACTGGATAGAGTGCAAAGTATAGAATGCACATGTATAGAAGTATAGAAAGCCCATGTTCAAGCCTCCAGCATCATATGGGAACATCATACATGACGCCATACATGGAGCAGTGCTGTGGTATCTTCTCTCTCAATCTCTGCCTCCTTCTCCCTCTCTGTATCTACCTGAAATAATTTTAAAAATAAAAAGTCCATTTTCCCATACTTGCACTATTTCCAAGATATTCTTTTTTTTTGTGCTAGGATCTAGGAATTCTTCCTCTTGAAATGGCAGACTCTTATTATGAAAGTTTTTCCTCATATTTTTGAGGTGCTAATACTTTATTTTAGGAGATTTTGATAATCATTAATGATGGTTATTGCTCTTTACAGTTGTTTTTGTTTGACTATGCCCACCTGAATAAGAAATGGTAGTTATCTCTGCTCCTAAATTTATTTGGGAAATTGTATTGACTCAGGAAGTTTTGAGAACTCCAGGAATCACTGCTTTTGATGACAGTCCTTCCTCTGTGCTCTTATCATCCACCTAGAACAGGGCTTTACCTATTCAATGCAGAGCCTTAAAATTTGTACACAGCCCCCAATATAGTTAATACCATAGATAGACTGCAGGAACCAGTTGGTCAAATTCTCATGTAGTTATTTCTGTAAAGACATTTTTAGATGTGACTAATACCACCAATTGACTTTCAGTAATGCAGATTTACCTTCCAATTGAATGTTTGACAAAGACTGAGGCTTTTTCTGAAAGACAGGGTTCTTTGTTCACACTGTAAGATAGAAAACTTGTAGTTTTTCACATAATGAACTCAAGATTGAAGTAACAACTCTTACCTGAATCTCACACTTGCCATCCCCCATAATAACCTTTCACATAGTACTATGTATGCTTAACCAGGTACACCAGTGCTCACCCCCAAAGTCTGTTTCTATCTTTCTCTAGTGGGCCAAAACTCTGGAGAGGTGGGGTTCCAGAACACATTGGTGAGGTTGTCTGCCCAGGGAAGTCACGTTGGCATCATAGTAGTATCTGCAATTTGTTGACTAAAAACCATTAAGACATAAAGCAGAAGATGATGATAGTCTACATAGAAAAATCTAAAAAATCCAGCAGGAAGCTTTTGGACATTGTTAGGCAATATAATAAGGTGTCAGGTTACAAAATTAAAATACAAAGTCAGTGGCATTCCTCTATGCAAACACTAAGTTAGAAGAAGATGAAATCCAGAAATCAATTCCTTTCACAATAGCAACAAAAACAAAATATCTAGGGATAAATCTAACAAAAGAAGTGAAAGACTTGTATACTGAAAATTATGAGTCACTACTCAAGGAAATAGAAAAACACACAATGAAGTGGAAAGATATTCCATGTTCATGGATTAGAAGAATAAACATCAGAAAAATGAATATACTACCCAGAGCCATATACAAATTTAATGCACTTCCCATCAAGATCCCAACCAATTTTTTAGGAGAATAGAACAAAAGTTACAAGTGTTTATCTGGAACCAGAAATGACCTAGAACTGCCAAAACAGTCTTGAGAAGAACAGAATTGGAGTACCACACTCCCAGATTTCAGATTGTATTAGAGGGCCATTGTAATCAAAACTGCTTGGTATTAGAACACAAATAGACATACTGACATTCTAGTGGAATAGAATTGAGAGCCCAGAAGTAAGCTCCCACACCTATGGATATCTAATCTTTGACAAAGGTGCCAAGACTATTAAATGGGGAAAGGAGAGTCTTCAACAAATCATGTTGGAAAAATTGGGTTGAATCATGCAGAAGAGTGAAACTGAACCACTATATTTCACCAAACACAAAAGTAAGTTCCAAATGGATCAAGGACTTGGATGTTAGACCAGAAACTATCAAATACTTAGAGGAAAGTATTGGCAGCACTCTTTTCTGTATAAATTTTAAAGACACGAATCCAGTTACAAAGAAAACTAAATAAAAAATAAACCAGTGGGACTACATCACATTATAAAGCTTCTGCACAGCAAAAGAAATGACCACCCAAACAAAGAGACCTCCAACAGAGTGAGAGAAGATCTTTATGTCTGACATACATCAGACAAGAGGCTAATATAAATATATATATATAAAGAGGTCACCAAAATATATAAAGAGGTTACTAAAGTCAGCAACAAGAAAGCAAATGACCCCATCCAAAAATGGGGAGATAATATGAACAGAATATTCCCTATAGAAGAGATCTTTCGGGGCATCTCTCTCCCTCTCCGGTGGAGTGGTCTCCAGGGGAAAGGTAACGGGCTGGTTCTTTCTCGCTTATGACAGGGGTGACACGAAGTAAAAGACACCAGGGGACTCTTAGCGTGCCTAGAATCTGAGTCCTAGAATCCCAGAATCCTAGAGTCCATTTATTAGCAAAGTGGACATGAGTTAAATAGAAAAGCAATGAAGTTAATTATTGTTGAAATATGACAGAAATTACAGGTTTCTTAACGGTCAGCATGCCCCTAAGGTAGGGGGCTGGTATGACAGGAATTGATGAAATACAAGACAGTTATTCTCCATGACACAAGCAACTTAATTATCCAAAGGTATTTGAGAGAAGCATAGAGGTTAAACCCGTAGGGTGAGACAGAAAGAAGATGGATATCAAAAAGCCATATAGTTTGGAATGTCTCTTATCTGGGGTCTGAGGTGTATGACGAAGTGTGTGATAAGGTGTGTTCTTCTGTGATCAGAAGGTGACTTTGAATAAGTGAATCTGTGGCCATGTGGCCTGCAGTTAATGGAGGGAAGTATTGGAGTTACTGTGGGCCTGAGAGTCAAGAAGGAAAGAACCAAGTCTGAGCTTACCCCCTTATGCTCACCTCGGTTGAGAGAGACTTACCAAGAGGTTATCTTCTCAGACCTCCATCCAAGGATGGGGGTGGTTCTCCCTAAGCTCTATCAGGCTTACACATGGTCCCAACAGAGATCCCAAAGGCCAGTAAATATATGAAAAAAAAGCTTCAATCATTGATTATCAGAGAAATGCAAATAAAAACAGTGAGACACCAACCACTTCACTCCTGTGAGAAAGTCATATATCGGGAAATGTAGTAGTAGCAGATGCTGGAGAGGTTGTGGGGACAAAGGAACCCTCCTGTACTGCTGGTGGGAATGTAAATTCATCCAACCCCTGTGGAGAGCAGTCTGGAGAACTCTCAGAAGGCTAGAAGTGGCCCTACCCTATGACCCTGTAGTTCCTCTCCTGGGGATATATCCTAAGGAGCCAAACATACCCATCCAAAAAGATTTGTGTCTACCTATGTTTATAGCAGCACAATTTGTAATATCCAAAACCTGGAAGCAACCCAGGTATCCAACAACAGATGAGTGGTTGAGTAAGTTGTGATGTATATACACAATGGGATACTACTCAGCTATTAAAAATGGTGAATTCACTTTAATTACCCCAACTTGGATGGAGCTGGAAGATTTCATGTTAAGTGAGATAAGTCAGAAACAAAAAGATGAATATGGGATGATCTCATTCATAGAAAGAAGTTGAAAAACAAGATCAAAAGGGAACACACTAAGCAGGACTTGGACTGGAGTTGGTGTAATACACTGAAGTAAAAGACTCTGGGGTAGAGGGGAGGGTTCAGGTCCTGGAACAGGATGGTAGAGGACCTAGCAGGGGGTTGTACTGTTACGTGGAAATGTTATACATGTGCAAACTACTGTATTTACTGTCAACTTTAAACCATTAATCCCCCAATAAAGAAATAAAAATAAAGCAGAACAAATTGTTTAATAACCAAGAACCTAAAGGTAAGAGTAGAGCAGATGAGATTTGGGGTCTTCATGTTGGAAGAAGCTAGGAAGTCCATTTTAGGTATATTCGAAGGGACCCCATAGTTTACTAATTTTTGCCTGAGCTCAAAAGCTAAAGGTGGGCTAAAGGTATTGTCTGGGATGATAGTGTCAGAGTTGGAAATAGACCTAGAAAACTGGATCAGGTCAGAGAGTAGTTCCTAAATATAGGAAAATTATATAAATACCATTAACTGTAAACTCCATCAATCTGACCTAGGGCCTATGTCTATTCATATTTAGCATAGGAGCCTGTGTACCTTCTGCATCCCTGTATGTCTGAGTTTGCATTCTATGGTCATATCTAGGAACATTCTAGGCTGCATAATTTCAAGACCCATCTTCCTCAAGTAGTAGAGTATGTTGACCCTGCCTTCCTTCTGACAGTGGGGCAGTTTTTACCATTATTGTTCCATACTGAGGGCAAGGTCCTATAGAGACTCACAAGAGAGCTTATGATGTTGTTCCTGATGGAGATGACCCGTGATGGTGGAGAGAGGAATCTGTTAGAGTTCTAGGTCTAGCATATCTATGTGGGAATCCCAATCCCTGACTAGGGCCACAGATGATGGGGTAGCATGATTGTGACCAAAAGAACCATCATTAAAGTATGCCTGTCTCTTACCCTTATCCATATTTTGTAGTCCTTATTTTATCTGACAAGTTTAGCCTTAGAATAATTAAGGGAAGTGAAATAGGAAGTAGGTGAGGAGGATATCTAAGTCTAAGTAGAAAACATTTGATTAAGTACTTAGAGACCAGAAGCAACTGGTCTTGCCAGTATATAAGACATAGTTATTTGTAAATAGCATTAAATGACACAAATCATGGTAAGGTGTTATATGCTACAGTAAATCCTAACCATGGGATTTTCATAGTAAACCAAGTTTAATAATTATCTATTGCCATCTTAAACTCTTAAGACAGCAAGGAACCCTCCTCATTCTCTACAAAACCCATATTTCTCCCATTCCTGGAACCTCTGGGGCTTTGCTCATTTTCCTTCATTCTTCTCTTGATCCATACCATTTGATACTGCATCTGCTGATCTCAATCACATCAATGCAACCAGTGCCTCCTCAACATGTTTCACTTCAGACTGTATCCAGAGACAGCAACCTGTGATGTCAACCCTACAGCTCCAATACTCTGGTGAGATTATTTCCTAGCTCATAGAACTCCTTAGTTCCATTTCAGTTGGCACACTTCCTAACAAAGGTAGAGAACCTAGATAAAGACCAGGGCATATAAGAAAGGGCACATGTGGGAGTCGGGCGGTAGCACAGTGGGTTAAGCGCAGGTGGCACAAAGTGCAAGGGCAGGCGTAAGGATCCCGGTTCAAGCCCCTGGTTCACCACCTGCAAAGGAGTCATTTCACAGGCGTGAAGCAGGTCTGCAGGTGTCTATCTTTCTCCCCACCTCTCTGTCTTCCCCTTCTCTCTCCATTAATCTCTGTCCTATCCAACAACAACATTAATAACAACAACAAAAATAACTACAACAATAAAAAAACAAGGGCAATAAAAGGGAATAATAATTTTAAAAAGGGCACATGTGCACAGGTATCCATAAGTTAGGGGGAAATATATACTTTAAAAGTGTGCAGTAGTCTGCAGTGACTCAATTAAATGCAGTAAGCAAGTAAGAAAGGCCTAAAGATTGATTTTTTTTAAATTATTTTTATTGCCACCAGAGTTTATTGCTGGGGCTTGATATTGGCACACGAATCCACTGTTGCTGGTAGCCATTTCTCTCCCTCTCTCTCTCTCTCTCTCTCTCTCTTTTTAGACATTGAGAGGACAGGTGGAGACAGGCATAGAGAAAAACAGAAATTTACAGAGCTGCTTTACTTCTCATGAAAGCCCCCCCCCATCCCCTGCTAGTGGAGAGTGGAGGCTAAAACTCAGGCCTTTGCATTTGGTAATATGTTCACTTAACCAGGTGGGCTACCACCCAGCCCTCTTGATTGATTTTTTATAAATAGAATGTTATGGCTGAAGTAATTAAGCCGGTTTGACCTAAATTCTAAACAAAAGATCAGTTAAGGCCTATTCCTTCTGCCCTCTCCTATATGAAGTGTGTGTAAATCTTAAAAAATCTTTTAGTTAAATCCTTCAAAGCATTTATTCATAAAACATTTATATTAACCAAATAAAGTGGACAGATAGGCAATTTACCTGGAAATTAAACATTTAAAAAAAAACCCTCAGGAGCTTTCATCTCATGATTCAATTGAACAGTTGAGTACAGTGTCACAGTTAGCAGAAGACAAGCCAAGGAGGAATAAAAAAAGAATTTTCCCCAAAATATACAGATAGTGACTTCATTATCCATTTTAATTTGACAGTGTAGAGGCAGGCTGATTTCTCTATGACTCAAATTCTATTTGAAGAAACTTAAATTAATAAATCATAGTGAGCACAGCAATTCTTCTTTGCAAGCCATTACATTAGCTTTCTCGAGTTTTTCTCCTTTCAGCTGCTCTCCAGGCTATGACCTGGCCCCCATTATCCCTTTCCAAGCCCTCTGAAGTTACTTTTTAGTTCTGAGATGTTCATCTCTCTAAATTCAAACTTTAAGGCTGGTATGGGCTAAATCTTGAAAATATTCTTCTTTTTCAAACATAATATATTTTATTTTTAATTTATTCTTTACTAATGATTTTAAAAGTTATAAAATAATAGTATAATTCCACACTATTTCCGTTACCATTTCTGTGTCCCCATATCCCTATAGCAGAAACTTCAATAGTTCTTCCAAGATCACAGATAGAATTTTTTTTTCCCATTCTTTCTACATTCCTACCTTCACTTCCTTTCTAAATCACACCTTAAACATATTACTAATTCCAAATGTCCTTCCTCTTCTCTCTTCTTCCTCAAATTAGTGAAACAGTGCCTGATCTTCTGATGTTTTCCAGATTTTCTTCCCTTTCAGTGATGGTATAAAAACAAAGATGTCTGGTGACAAATGCTTCATGTTCAGGTGCAGCTGGATTCTAGAGCACTCAGGTCATCTTCCCCTATCGTGTCACCTCTCTGGGAATATGGATGAAAAATCTTTTTGGAGTGCAGAAAGAAAGTAGTTCTGGTTTCTGTAATTGCTTCTCTGCTGAACGTGGTCCTTGACAGATTGATCCATAATCCCATCCTGTCTCTATTTTTCCCTACTCAGATAGGGTTCTGGAGAGATGAAGTTCTGGGACATATTGGCAAGGTCATCTGGGTAGGGAGGTCAGAATGGAATCATGGTAGCATCTGCAACTTGGTGGCTAAGTAAGATATAAAGCAGGACAAATGTTCAATAAACAAGAACCAAAGAGTAGGAATAGAGCAAATAAGAATAAATATTTTAGTGTGGAAATAAGCTAGGAAGTCTATTTTAGATATGTTCCTAGGAGCCCATGATTTTAGTAATCTTTTTATTGGTGATTTAATAATAACCCATGAGATTGTGGGATAAGAGGAGTACAAGTCCACATAATTCCCACCATCAGAGTACCACATCCCATACCCTCCATTAGAAACTTCCCTGTTCTTTTTCCCTATGGTAGTATGGACCAAAGATCTATATGGGGTGCAGAAGGTAGGAGTTCTGGCTTCTGAAATTGCTTCTCTGCTGGACATAGACATTGAGAGTCGACCCATACTCCCTGCCTGTATATATATATATATCTTAATAGCTGACATGAAGGTGGACTACAGATATTGAGGATGTTGTCAGAGTTGAGAATAAAATTTGAAAGCTGTATTAGGTCAGAGAGTAGCTCCCAAACTTGGGAAAAATATATAAATTCAGTTAACTGTTAACCCATCAACCTTACCTGGGGTCTATGTATATTATATAGTAAGTACAGAAGCCTGTAAAACCTCCAAGTCCCTGTCAGTCTGTTCTGGGAACATTCTAGGCTACACTCATTTCAGGACCAGTCTTGCATGAGTAGAAGGGTCATCCAGCCTCCCTTCAGAGAGTGGACAGTCCCTACCACTGCTAGTTCATAGTGAATGTAAGGTCCTGGAACGGCCCACAGAAAGGCTTATGATATATTTCTAAAAGAAGTAACCAGTAATGGTAAGGAGAGGGTTCTGTTAGAGGTATAGGCCTGTCACATCTATGAAGGAATCCAAGGATTGCCTGATTAAGACCCCAGGTGATAAAGTAGGATGATATTGATTAAAATGCTCATCATCATGTGAGTCAGACTCTTGCCCTTATCCTGTTTTTATATAGTCTCTTCTTTATCTGACAAGATTAGACTTTTTCCCATTTGTTAAAGCCTAGAATGTCATTTTTTGTATCCAAGCAGATATTAGGTTTATGGAATCTGACTGCAACTTAAAGAGGAAATATACTTAGGATTTTAATGTAGTTTAAGTTAACTTCAAGTCTTCTTCGCACTTACATATTTGATGATTCTAACAAAGGTTGCCATAGGGACAGTTGATATATATAGCCAGTATATCTCTTGGCCAATGGTATGTAGCACTTCTTCTAAAGATTGGAAAGGGGTGATGATAATGCTGATGCCCTATTAGAAGAGATTAAAAGAATAGAAGACTAAATCTTACTTATTTTCTCTTGTATAGTTAGCTGAATGGTTAATGGCTATAGAGTGAATGAGAGGAGTGAAGTAGGAGATAGGAGAGGAAGATGTCTAGACCTAAGTAATAAATATTTGATTAAAAAAATTATGGTACCTTCTATAGGCCATTCTACTAGATTTCAGAGATTACTAGGTCTAAGAAAAATCAAAGAGGACTACTTACCATTTTTACTTAGGGATATATGATTGCCCATAACTTATGGAGACATGAACTGGGTGCATGTATCCCTTTGAATTAGTGTCATATCTTTTGAATAAATGTCTGGGAGTGGAATTGCTGAGTAATAAGGTATTTCCATTTGTTTAAGGATTCTCCACAGTGGTTGTAAGCAGTTTTCATTCTTATCAGCAATTTAATAGAGTTACTTAATCTCTGCATCCTCTCCTATCACTTCTTGTTTTATTGATGAAGGCTACTCACACAGATGTGAGACTGAATCTCAATGTGGTTTTAATTTGCATTTATCTAATTATGAGCATTTCTGCATATTTATGGGCAATGTGTATCTCTTCTTTAGTGAACTGTCTATTCATATCTTTGGCCCACTTTTTATTGGGATGTTCCTTTTCTTTTTGTTGAGTTGTATGAGTTCTAACTGTTTGATAACAACTACTTATCTGAAGTACAGTATGTAAATATTTTCTCCCAGTTGTTAGGCTTCCTGATTATCCTTATAGGATTTTCTTTTGAAGTGTGGAAGCTTCTTAATTTGACACAGTCCAATCCTGGTTTTGTTTCCTTTGCCCAGTCTCCAAATGTATCTTTAATGTTAATGTCCTGAAATGTTTCGCCAGTATGTTCTTCTATGTATTTTATAGATTCAGGTCTAATATCCAGATATTTTACCCATTTTGAGCTAATTTTGATGTATGGTGTTAATTTGTGGTCTAGTTTGATTTTTCAATATGTGACTGTCCAGTTTTCCCAATACCATTAGTTAAAGAGACCTTCTTTTCCCCATTGACAGTTTTGTTGTATACTAGGTATCTATATATGTGTAGGTTTAGTTCTATCCTGTTCCATTGGTCTAGGTATCCATTTTTGTTCCAGTACCACACTCTTTTTTATTTTTATTTTTTCTTTATTGGGGAATTAATGTTTTACATTCAACAGTAAACACAATAGTTTGTACATGCATAACATTTCTCAGTTTTCCATATAACAATACAACCCCCACTAGGTCCTCTGACATCTTTTTTTGACCTGTATTCTACCCTCTAAATATACCAGAGTCATTTACTTTGGTGCAATATACCAGTTCCAGTTCATGTTCTACTTGTGTTTTCTCTTCTGATCTTGTTTTTCAATTTCTGCCTGAGAGTGAAATCATCCCATATTCATCCTTCTGTTTCTGACTTATTTCACTTAACATGATTTTTTCAAGGTCCATCCAAGATCGGCTGAAAACGGTGAAGTCACCATTTTTAATAGCTGAGTAGTATTCCATGATGTATATATACTACAACTTGCTCAGCCACTCATCTGTTGTTGAACACCTAGGTTGCTTCCAGGTTTTGGCTATTACAAATTGTGCTGCTATGAACATATGTGGGGAGCCGGAGGCTCGAACCAGGGGTTCGAACCAGGATCCTTATGCACCGGTCCTGGAGCTTTGCACCATATGCGCTTAACCCGCTGCACTACCTTCCAGCCCCCACTCTACTTTGTTCTAAGGCAAATATTATAATGTCCCAGAACAAAATGTGGAAACTAGGAAGCTCTGGCTTATCTATGGGGATTCAACTTTGTCATTGCTGGGTGCCTTGTACAATGCCTAATGAAGGAAGTACAGTGCACATACATCAAGGCATAAGAAGCAGAATGAATGTTGGTGGAATCCTAATCAGTGTGAATTCTCAGCATTCATTAGATTAGATGGTGTGGGAAAGCTGACATGGCCATTTTTATATACGTTCTACTGGGAACCTCTTATTTTTTAAAGCAGGGAAGCAGAAATGTTGCAAGCATAGGCTCTTCCTAATTGACTTTTAGTCCAAACTCATCCCTTCCAGCCACTAGCTACATGACCTCAGGCATGCTCAGTACTCTCTCCAAGCCTCAGTTTTCTCATGTATAATGATGATGCATTTTTTCTGTATATTGATGACACTAATAAATGCCCACCTAAAAACGTTGTTATGAGGATGAAGTGACATACAAGTCATGAGTAACAAACCTAGTAGAAGGCCTGGAGATTGAAAAATGTTGGTGTCTTTTATCATGAATATTTTACTAATAAAGCAACATCAACATGCTTATTATTTTCTGGACTCTCCAAACATACTAAAAGCTGTACCCACCTAGTAGCTCTCTGAATTTAATTGAGACGGCAGTGAAATATTTAAAAGGCTATGTTTAAACATTGGTAATTTTTTTTTAGGTTTTGCATCTCAAGCGTTTTTAATGTTCTCCGTGTTACTGGGGGGTTAACAGTTTATAGTATACAGACTGTACACACAGGTACAATCTCTCATCTTCCCCTTGATAGGTGACTGCAAGATACTCTCTCACCCCCAACCTTAGTCCTTTTCCATCATCATGCCCTAAGGCCCCAGTAATAGTAATTTTTCTTTAATGTTACTTTTAACATGGAGGCTATACATTGATAGACACAATGTTGTAGAATCCAGCAGAATTCAATTACCCCGTGACTGAGTCAGGCAAGCCAAGAAGGAAATTATACTTTTGAAATCAACAAATTGGATTTCATTCATTGTGCAGCCTCAGCAATTGCTCCTCATGATTTCAGCAGTGGTTCCCTCAGCTTCTAAATTCCATCAACTGGCATACACTATCTGTACAGAAGAGAAGTTTCACCATTGTTTATGTTTTAAATAAATGATATTTGCTACCCAAATTATTACAGCTGCTAAACATATACTGTCTATAAAGTTTGTCCTTCTAAAATAAAACACACATTGGTGTAACAATTATTTAAAGAATTTTTCTGTATGTGTGAGTAGGGGGAGGGGTGGGTGAGAATGTAATACATACCAGGCTGTAGTCTGAAAACTGTTCAGTGATGTGAGCTATACTCAGACTATTTCAAGACAATCTGCTCTTTCTTTATCAATGATTCATCCTCCCTTCCAAGGAACAGACACTAGCTTAGATTTTTCTCTTCCCTTCCATTTATGCTGATTTTACTTCAGTGTGACTGATGGACAAAGTACCCAACTTGCAATTAATTGGCATTAATAAACATTGCAGATTTTTAAAAATTTATTTATTTTTATTTATTTATTTTCCCTTTTGTTGCCCTTGTTTTATTGTTGTAGTTATTATTGTTGATGTTGATATTGTCATTGTTGGATAGGACAGAGAGAAATGGAGAGAGGAGGAGAGACAGAGAGGGGAGAAAAAGACAGACACCTGCAGACCTGCTTCACCACCTGTGAAGCGACTCCCCTAAAGTAGGGAGCCGGGGGGTGGAACCGGGATCCTTACGCTGGTCCTTACGCTTCGTGCCACGTGTGCTTAACCCACTGCACTACTGCCCAACCCCTACGTTCCAGATTTTTAATGATTTAATGATTGCAGATTTTTAATGATTTTAATGATTATCGTGTTTAACATTGTAAGTTAACAAGAAGAGAAATGTTGATACTTATCTAACTAGTAGAAAAGCAACTCTCTCCTGCTGTCTGCCCTCATACCATATAACACAGGCCACAGTGTTAGGTGAGGAGCTGTCATGTGGAAAGCATGGTTAATCCATGGGGAGAGACGAGTGTATACACACATGTCTAAATAGTTGCAGCAGGTGACATGGACCTTCATGTTATTTTTGTTTTATACATTAATTACTATGGAAAAAATATCCCAGCCTTGATCTTAAGGTAAAGAAAAAATTCTAAGGCTGGGCAGTGGCTCTCTTGGTTAAGTGCACATATTGCCATCTGCAAGGTCCTGGGTTCAAGCCTCCTGTCTCCACCTACAGGGGAGAACCTTCATGAGCAGTGAAGGAATGCTGTGGGTGTCTGTTTTTCTTTATGTCTCTTCTTCTCCCCTCTCAATTTCTCACTGTCCTATCAAGTAAAAAGAGAAGAAGAAGAAGAAGAAGAGGAAGAAGAAGGAGAAGGAGAAGAAGAAGGAGAAGAAGAAGGAGGGGGAGAAGAAAATGGTCACTGGGAATGGGACACTGAGCCACAGTGATAATCCTGCTGGGAGAAAAAAAATCAAATTCTATAAGATTACCCACAAAACTTCTCAGTGAGGGTTTCCTGGTACTTACTCTTGTCTCATGCTGTCTCTTCACTTTGCCTGCCACATTCTAGATTCCAAGTCATATTTCATTTATCTTACTTCTGCAGTACGAGGCACATGCTCTTTCCTACCTGTATTTAAACAGTTTCTATGAGATAAAATTCATACACTATAAAATTCATTCATTGAAATGTTCAACTGAGTGGCTTTTGGTATATTCACAGAGCAGTATATCCATCACTGCAATCTATTCTTGAATATTTTTATATCCAAAAGAAACACTGTACTACTAACCATAACCTCTAGTTCTCCTATCCATATATCTATCCTAAGCAGACACTAGCCTACTTTTAGTGTCCTTAAATTTAGCTATTCTGAACATTTCATATGAATGGAATCATACAAGATCTATTACTTTGTGACTGTTTTTTCACTTAGCATAATACTTTCAGGGTTTGTTCATTTTGTACCTTGTATTTATATTTCCCTTGTTGACAAATAATTCATTGTATAAATATGCCAAATTTTATTTTATTTTTTTAAAGATTTTTTTATTATCTTTATTTATTTATTGTATAGAGACAGCCAGAAATTGAGAAGGAATAGGGGTGAGAGAGAAAGAGGGAAAGGGAGGGGGGAGGGAGAGAGAGGAAGAGAAAGAGGGAGAGGGAGAGGGAGAGAGAGAGAGAGAGAGAGAGACATCTGCAGCCTTGCTTTACCACTCACAAAGCTTTCCCCCTGCAGGTGGGGGCAGGGGACTGGAAACTAGGTCCTTGCACACTATAACGTGTGCTCAACCAGATGTACCACCACCTGGCCCCCAGTATGCCAAATTTTATTTGTTCCTTCATCACCGAAATATTTGGGTGGTGTGAATAATAATACTATGAGAATTCTCATGCAGGTATTTTGATATACAATTAATATAATTTCTCTTGGGGTTGTATCTAAGTGTGGAATAGCTAGATCACATGATAACTGATTATTTGAAAAGTAAAATGGTGCAGCCTCTTTGGGAAACAACCTGTTCCATTTTACTTTTCAACCAAGAATGTACAAAAGTCACAGTTTTTTTTTCTGATGAAAACTTATTACTCCAAACAAATCTTATTAATGCTTATTATTCCAATATTAACTGCTTTTTTAATTTGTGCCCATCCTAGTGAGCATAATGTAATACTACACTGTGTTTACTTTCTCAATTTTTTTCTAGGAAATTTCAACTACTCATTTTTTTCCTTTATTTATTTACTTATTTTTATATTACAAAATTGCATGTCGGGGCCATTCGGTGACACACCTGGTTAAACGCTCACCTTCCAATGCGCAAGGACACAGGTTCAAGCCCCTGGTCCTCACCTGCAGGGGGAAGCTTCACAAGTGGTGAAGCAAGGCTGCAAGTGTCTCTCTGTCTCTCTCTCTCTATCTATCTCCCCCTCCTCTCTCAATTTCTATCTCTATCCAATAATAAAGAAAGTATTAAAAAAGATTTAAGAAAATAACAAAATTACATGTCAACAGGGGTTTGAATCTACACCATTCCCACCACCAGAGCTCTGCAAGACATGTTCCTCCAATATGTTAGTTGTCATCATCATCATCATATCATCATTATTATCTAAATCATAAGGGAGTGTGTACAACAAATATATTTTTTCTTTTGCTGGACTAGTGCCTCCATCACTCCCAGAAGCTGCTTATTCATTTATTTTTCATTTTCTTTAATAGAGGTTGAGAGATGGAGATGGAGAAGGAAAGCAAGAGAGAGAGAGAGACCTATAGCACTGTTCCACTGCTCATGAAGCTTCCCCTCTACAGATGGGGACCCAGGAGCTTGAATTTGGTTCCTCACACATGGTATTGCCTATACACTTCAAGGTACCATTAACTCCAAAATAAATCTTTTTTTAAAAAAACTAAGTTTTAGCAAAGTTCAAGGACAGGCATAAGGATCCCGGTTCAAGCCCCCGGCTCACCACCTGCAGGGGAGTCCCTTCACAGGCAGTGAAGCAAGTCTGCAGGTGTCTATCTTTCTCTCCCCCTTTGTCTTCCCCTCCTCTCTCCATTTCTCTCTGTCCTATCCAACAATGACAACATCAATAACAGCAACAATAATAACTACAACAACAATAAAAACAAGGGCAACAAAAAGGAAATAAATAAATAATGTTTAAAAACTAAGTTTTACTTGCTAAGAAAAATACTTCTTAAGTTAGAAATCTCCCAAGTTCATCAATGACTTTATCATCTTTGTTACTTTTACAGATAAATTTCCAGTAGTACTTTGTTAGCATCACTAAGCCTTCCTTATTCATGCCTACTCCTAAGTGACTCCCTAATACTTAAGAAATAATTAGACATTTCTCAGTCACTGTGTATAAATAGCAAGATTTGTAACAGATCCTTGGTGACTGGTATTTAGAACACTAAAATTTGGGAATATGATGTTTATCTACCAGTCCTGAATTTTCTGCTAAATAAAACAAGCAAACATTCAGGGGAAAATAAGAGAGATAATTTAGTAGTTTCTGTAGTAGAATGTTGGTTCTTAAATTGAAATGCAGCTCATTACTCAGTTCAAAATGCAATCTACTATAATGATTACAGGTGCCATTTACTGAATAGTAATACCCCCAACTCTTTTTTATCTCTTATTTAGTAATATTGAGCCTAATCTAAAACAGAAGTTTCTAAAAGCTCAAGCAAATTGGGATTTATTTTGTTGAATCTAGAATGTTCATTGGTATATCCAACCCCTAGTTACTGAATGCTCAACACGTACTTGGTATGTAGGGTACATAGAGAAGAAGAAAATGCATGAGGGTTCCTTTGCCCCCACAACCTTCCTACACTGCTGGAGAGAAAGTAAATTGGTCCACCTCTTGTAGAGAGCTGTATGGAGAACTCTCAGAAGGCTAGAAATGGACCTACCCTATTGACCCAGCAATTCCTCTCCTGGGGATAAGGAAGCAAACACACTTATCCAAAAAAGTCTTCCCCTCTTTCTCCCTCTCTCTCTCTCTCTTTTTCTCTCTCACTCTATCTATCTCTCTGTCTCTCGATATATACACATATTGACAACAGGACGTCACTTAGGAAAAGAGAACAGTTGGTTGAAAGATGTTGGTTAAGAACATGAGTAAACTGGAGGGGCACATTAAGAAGTTAGAGTTTGAGTCCCATGTACAAGGAGAAGGCACTGGATAATATCAGCAGGGGGATGTCATAGTTTTAGGGAAAGGTCCAGCCTCCAGATGACTAGTCATGGTCAAACCCAATGAAATAATGTGTAGCTGCAATAGACACACACATTTACAGTAACAATCCATCATTTCTTGTAGGAACTTGTCACATAATCATAAAACTCCTGAGTCGGGGGTCAGGCGGTGGCACAGTAGGTTAAGCACATGTGGCGCAGAGCACAGGGACCAGCGTAGGGATCCCGGTTCGAACCCCCGGCTCCCCACCTTCAGGGGGGTCGCTTCACAGGCGGTGGAGCTCGTCTGCAGGTGTCTGTCTTTCTCTTCCCCTCTCTGTCTTCCCCTCCTCTCTCCATTTCTCTCTGTCCTGTCCAACAACTAATGGCATCAACAATGGCAATAATGATAACCACAATGAGGCTACAACAACAAGGGCAACAAAAGGGGGAAAAACTGGCCTCTAGGAGCGGTGGATTCATGGTGCAGCAATAACCCTGGAGGAAAAAAAAAAAAACCAAAAAACTCCTGAGTCATAGCTCACATTGCTTTAGAACATGTAGATATATGGCGTTTAGCTTTCTTACCACGCATTTTAAAGAGCGTCTCTTAAATCTGACTTTGTAGGTTACACCAGGTGACCTTTGAGGTGCCTACCTGTGAGGGAAAGGAGCGGCAGAAGCTGGCACTGATTGGTGACTCCTCGTCTTCAGCAGAGTTCTTTGTCACCGTGGCTGTCTTTGCCTTCCTCTACTCCTTGGCTGCCACAGTGGTTTACATTTTCTTCCAGAACAAGTATCGGGAAAACAACCGGGGTCCACTCATTGTAAGTAGTTTGCTTTTATAAACAAATTTTTGTTGTCTCTATTTCTCCCCCCTATGCTTGAAGTACCTAAGTATCCTAAGTACCCAAGCACTTGAGGCAGGCATTTTAGAGGAAATCGGGTTCTTTTTCATCCAGCTCCCTTGAATCTGAAATGAAAACATGATTCTAAATATTCTTTTGTGTTCCATTGTCTCACAAAACTTGCTAGAAAACTTCTCTGAAGTAAATGGTTGGACATCCCAGGAGAGCAAGGAAGATTTTGCCACAGATTTATTTATAACTCCAGCATTTAGAGTTAGTCATCCATTTTTCTCGCTGGTTATTTAGACACCATGACTTAGGCTTATTTAAAGTGCATTATTCTTTTTGTATATCACAGACTGTGCATAGAACAGTTTAAAAGTTTGAAGACAGAGTTCTCCATCTCTGATTTCTTCTACTATTTTCATTACATAATGTCCAAGTACTTTCACTGGTAGAAATCATTATAGCCTGACATATTCATAGAGACACTTATACCTAGAGGAATGCAAAAGCTCTCAAAGAGATACATGGGCATGAATAATTTTAAGAAAATAAATTTCATTGCTTTATTTCTAGACAGTGCTACAGAATGAACCCAGGATGTGGCATATACTTGATACCAACCAGCCTCCCTTAGCCATTTTTTTTCTTTCTAATTGGGGAGGAAGAGTAGAGAGGGGGAGACACAGATACTGAGAGAGGAGAGATACCACAGCACTGCTCTACCATCCATGGTACTCCCTCTCCTCAGTATAGGCCATGATTCTTACATTAGTGCTAGAATCCAAATGCAGGAACTTGCATACAGCTCTACTGAGAACTGTCTCCTGGGCCTGAAAATAAAATAAACATTACTCAAAAAATAAAATAATTTTCCCTACTTTCACATGTGTATTTACTTACAGTCATCTTACTAAAAGTGCCCTTCATTTAATAGTAGCTTGCTGTTTTATTTCTTTATTAATGAGAAAGACAAGAGGAGAGAGAAAGAACCAGACATTACTCTGGCACATGTGCTGCTGGGGATCAAACTCAGGACCTCATGCTTGAGAGTCCAAAGCCTTGTCACTGTGCCACCTACTGCTTTATTTCTTAATCATCTACATCAACTTTATAAAAGAAAATCAGCCTCTTCTCCATAACAAGTATTACTACACTGTACATTGATAGGATGAAAACTCTTTGAGGTGCTTAAGAAGAAGAGAAGAGAAGAAAGAAAGAAAGAAAGAAAGAAAGAAAGAAAGAAAGAAAGAGAAAAAGAAAGGAAAAGGACTATCTTAACTACACACTGGTGCTGGTGTTGACAAAAATGAGTGATCCTAATGCCTAGGTCATGTACACTCATGCATATAAAAAAAAGTTTCCAAACTGTTTCTTTCAGGGAAATTGAATTTTTTATACTCTCCATCAGCTGATAGATCATTAAAAAATAATTATTGATGACAGATCTCTATGTAAACGGAAGCATATAACTCAGACAGAATCCATTAAATTAATGACATTGCTGTATTCTTATGTTCTTTCTATTCTTATGTACTCATTTATATGAACTAACTTTCTCGGTACATCTATAAGCCAAAAAGGGAGAGGGTGGGGAGGATAGAATTCATGCTGAATCATGTCCTGCTCTAGAAAGAAGTAACATTTGTTCTCCAAAAGTATATATAAAGTAGAAGAAGAAAAACATCCTATGCATTTCTAGTATTTTTACTGTGATAATTATTTATGAAAGGTATTATACGTTTATGTTAATCTGGACCATTGTACACTAACAGCATTTATAATGATCACCCAACCCAAAATTTCTTGCTACTGAGGTCATCAAGGTTGTGGATAATTACAAGTAATTTTATAACCAGGGAGTTGGCACACAGTAGTCGAGCGTGGAGCTTGCATGTGGGAGGTTGCTGGTTCAGCCACAGGTCAGAGAGGAGCAGTACTCTTGTTGAAAAACAAAACAACAATGGTAAAAGCTTTAAGGAATGTTACTTAAGTTTAAATTTAGATACACATTTTTGAGATAAAATCAAAGAGAAGGAAAGAGAGAATGTTAAGTTTCCAACCTTTTTTTAAAAAAAATTTCATTTATTACTGAAAAAGAGAGAACCAGAGCTTCACTCTGGCATATGAAGTGACAATGATCAAAGTCAGGATTTCCGGCTTGCAACTCCTTCACTATACTTGCTTCATGACAAACCAGACCACTTGCTTACAACATTTTATTTTTTAAAAAAATTTGATTTATTCATTTTAGGTAGTGACAGAAATTGAATTGTGTACTACATTGAGTAGGTTTTGTCTTATTACATTGTGGAAGGAGAGAAATAAGGAAGAGAATTCTTTATGAAAAAAGGCTCCTAGACCCTAGATGAAACTTCTTTAATATTAAAGAAAAAGGATGTGTTCATTACTTAAAAGGATAAAAGTTAATTTAATAATGAGCATGAATCCTAAGTATCTCCTGGGTGAACTGGTTAATTCAAATGGTAACATGATGATAGTGGCAGGAGGAGGAATGTGGTTTTTCATACTTACCCTTAACTGTGAAGAGAAGGTTAAAGCAAATTCATAGTATGGACAAGATCTCAAGAAGATGGTTTATAACTAAGAAAATGTTCACATACTATAAGAACAATACTATGGTTCTTTCACTGTCTCTCTCTCATGAATAAGTAAATTAATCTTTTAAAAAATGAACAATAAAGAGCATTGTACATATATTAACAGTAATTGTACTTTGAAAACAATCATGTTTATTTAGAAAGATGGCATTTGCTCATTATTGGGGCAGCTATGTTCTTGTTATCATCTTTTTTTCTGTTTTATTCTTAATAAAACAGTTTTTTATTTTAATTTTTTTATTTTATCGTGACTGACAAGATTGTAGGATCAGAAGGGTACAGTTTCATACAATTTCCACTACCAGAGTTCCATATACCATCCCACTCTATTATTATGGGATGCAGTAGGTGGAAGATCTGGCTTCTATAATTGCTTCTCTGCTAGACATGGGTGTTGGCAAGTTGATCCATACTCCCAGCCTGTTTCTATCTTTCCTTAGTGGGGCAAGGCTCTGGAGAAGTAGGGTTCCAAGACACATTGGTGAGGTTGTCTGCTCAGGGAAATCAGGTTAGCATCATGGTAGCATCTGTAACTTGGTGGCTGAAAAACATTAAGATATAAAGCAGAAAAAATTGCTTAATAATCAGGAAACTAAAGGTAAGAATAGAGCAGATGAGATTTGAGGTCTCCATTTTGGAAAAAAAATCTAGGAAGTCTATTTTAGGTGTATTCCACAGAACCCCATAACTTCACTAACTTTTGCCTGAGCCCAACAGCTAACATGCAGATGGGCAAAAGGTATTGTCTGGGGGGATGGTATCAGAGTTGCAAATAGGACTAGAAAGCTGGATCAGGGAAGAGAGTAGCTCCCAAATATGGGAAAAGTATATTAATACCATTATCATAGATCCCCATAGATCTGATCTGGGGCCCATGTCCATTCATATTCAGCACAGGAGCCTGTGTAACATCTGCATCCCTATAGGTCTGAGTTCACATTCCATGGCCATAGCTAGGAACATTCTAGGCTGCACTCATTTCAGGACCAGTCTTCCTTGAGTATCAGAGTATGTTGACCCTGCCTTCCACTGACAGTGGTGCAGTTTCTACCATTGTCGTTCTACACTGAGGGCAAGGCCCTATAGAGGCTCACAAGAGAGTTTATGATGTTGTTCCTGATGGAGATGACCAGTTACAGTGGAGAGAGGGATCTGTTAGAGGTATAGGTCCATCATATCTATGTGGGAATCCCAGGATTCTCTGACTAGAGCCCCAAATGATGGGGTGGCATGCTAGTAACCAAAAGGACCATCATTAAAGTTTGCCAGTCTCTTGCCCTATCCAGCTTTTGTCCTTACTGTTTGGTAAGGTTAGCCTTAGAGTGACTGAGGGAGGTGAAATAGGGAGTAGGTGAGGAGGGTATCTAGGTCTAAGTAGAAGCTATTTGAGTAGGTACTTTATGGTGTCTTCTTTAGGTCTTTCTACTTGCTTGCTGCACTTGTCGAGTCACTGCAAACTATTGTGCACTTTTTGCTTTAAGATATATATTATCCCCTACCTTAAGGGTATATGTGCACATGTGCCCTATCTCATGTGCCCTGGTCTATATCTAGGTTATGTGGCTCTGTTAGGAAATGTGCCACCCAAAATGGAATTTAGAAGTCCTATAAGGTAGGAAAGGTCTCAGAGTAATGGAGCTGAAGGGTTGACATCCCAGGCCTGGCGTCTCTGGACATAGTCCAAAATGAAACATGTCAAGGTGCTACTGGTTGCATTGATTTGGTTGAGATCATAGTTTTTTCTGTAAATTATTATCTAGGATTTTTCAAGATAAATAAATTTTTAGTGAAACAACAGATGCTGACAAAACAGAAACTCACTCGGGTAGTTCAAAGAAGTCAGGTATCCTAAGCTAGTGCACAGCCCTGATTTTCTACTCCACTTTCTAGTTCTCTAGGGCATTATATTACATATATAAATTACATGGATATATACTTTGAACATGAAATTATAATGGTGTAGATAAAAAGAATGAACTAGACTAGTATTAGTTAAGTTTCTTCTATGTTTAGAGATGACTTAATACAATAAACCTATCCTGTATTACTCTTCACATCTGTAGAGGGGGATTGGAGAAGTTACCAAACTCTTACAGACAGAATCATGATCTTGATAGGCAATGCTCTATGGAGTGAGAGGACAGGAAGAGGGAGAGAGAGAGAGATTAGTTTATCCACCTGCACAGTTGCTATGTTATTTTACTCTGGAAATAAAGAAATGAAGCCCTGTAACTCCCAGACTTTTCCACTTATTTGACTATTGTAGAGTATTCTTCAGTAAAGTTCTGTTACATATTTAAGACATCAAAATGATAGAAAACAAGTTTTGCTAATGCCAGGGATTGGGATGTCAAAGTAACTCACCTCCATAGTGCATTTGCTTTGCCACATATCCAGACTTGAGCTTATCCCCCACCTCACTGGAGAAGCTTCAGTGGCTGTGGCTTCTTGACCCCATTCCTTTGCTTTCTTTATTTATGAAGTGGTAAAACACCAGCAATAAATAAAAGGCAAAATCCCCAAGATCAGTGTTATTTTAAATCAGAAATTTACAAGACTGATTTCTGTACATTTATAGCAATTATGTACAATTTCAGACAGAAACAAGCTTATCAATGACTATTGCAAAATTTTTTTTCAATTGGACATGCATGACAAAATTGCACACCCTTATGTAAAAATGTGAATGTCCTTAGAAGTACCATAATTGTTAATGATGCTGAATGGTACACTACAGCAAATGCTTTGTTGTACAGATGAATAAGTATGAGTTCTCAGAAAATAGAAATGGCCACCTGAATGGTGCATGATTATGAAATGTCACATCTGGCTATATCATTTTGTCATATTCCTTAGAGAAAAGTTTTAAAGCTGATCTCCTGCCTAGAATTCTATGGCAAGATGTTCTGAGCCATTTTCAGATCTCATGTCAAATGGTGACACTTGAAGTTTTATGTTCGTTTGCTGTAATGTGAAGTGAGTTTTTTTTTTAATAGCTTATAAGACTGACAGAATGCTCTGAGAGTATGTAATAAACACCACCCCACATTCTGATAAATCCTTGTCACAGGAGCTTGAGTTTAAAATACCTACTCTAGTATTTAAAGAGGATCAATTCATACCTGATGCTTTGGTGGAAAACGAAGACACTGATATTCAGACAGGGTGAAGCAAAGGTAGTTTAGTAAAGTGGATATGAATTTGCCCACTTGCCTACCATAGGCGCACCGTGGTATTGTGATTCATACTTGTTTTGTGACCAGATCAATTTTTTAATCAAACTCAAAGCTACCCCAGGTAATTAAAATCTGCCTCATTCCACAGACTCACTATAACTTCTCGTCGCTGAGCATTAGTCATTTGATAATGAGTCCTTGAAAGAGTTTTGCCTGTTACCAGAGAGGTTAATGATAGAACAAGACTCATAGTCTTGTTCCAATAATCATATGGGTAGTGGCTATACTATGGGGTACTGGGTTTTAATCCTCACATATAATCTGTACAATGAATTTACTAATAATATAATAATTTACTATTAATAATTTAATAGTAATATAATAGCAGGACTGCTGAAAGGAAGAGGAAAATTAATGCCTACAAAGCATTTTGCATAGAGAAAGGCACATAGTTAAATGATTAATTAGTTAAATAATTAATTAATGGTATCTAATGACAGCACTATTTTTGTCATTAATTTTAAAAATTCTCCTGCCCATTACTGAGGAGTACTTTAGCCTATAAAGGGAAATAAGTCCTCAAAATTCTACTTTCCTCCAGTTCCTCTACCCCAGGGAAGTCTCCCAAGGATGAAGCTTGGCTCTAGATCACTTTTAAGATCAGAATTATTCTACTGAGTTATTGGTCTGCTTCTAATTCTGCTTCTCTTCCCTGCATTGCTTGATGCTGTGGTCTATTTACATAATCACTGTTTTACCTGCCTGCAGGGCACTGGTTTGATCCCACTGGTTCGAACTCTCTTTTCACTCCACCCCCTCTCCTAGTCACATTCTGTTTTCCACCCTACCGCTTCCTTCCTGGAAACTATAAATGTAGATTCTTTTCTCAATAAACATTACACTGCTTCCCAGCTCTGCCATGAGTCCCTGGTCATCTGTCTCCCGCCTGCAAAGCTAGCCAGGCACTAAGTCCTAGACTTGAGGTCAGGGAAGTGGTTCGGAGGGCAGACCATAGTTCCTGCATATATGTGTCTTGATTTGATTCTGCTATTATATATACTGGAGCAGAGCTATGTAAGTAAATAAAACCATTTTTAAATAAAAAACTGGGTGTATATAGATCTAACTTAAATGAACTCATCAAAGTACTATATACTTTGCATCAACAAATGTATTTTTTTCAAAGTTTACAGCACAGAGGCATCCAAATTAATCCACTTAAAATTTCTCCTGTACATCATCTATACATGTTTTTAAATTCTTTTTTAATATCATTTATTTATTTATCCCCTTTTGTTGCCTTTTTTATTGTTGTATTTTTTGTTGTGTTATTGATGTCATCATTGTTGGATAGAACATAGAGAAATGGAGAGAGGAGGGGAAGACAGAGAGGGGGAGAGAAAGACGCCTGCAGACCTGCTTCACTGTCTGTGAAGCGACTCCCCTGCAGGTGGGGAGCCCGGGGTTTGAACCAGGATCCTTAAGTCGGTTCTTGTGCTTTGCGCCACGTGTGCTTAACCCACTGTGCTACTGCCCGACTCCCAACATGTTTTAAATAGAGACAGGGCTAGAGATAGAGAGACAGAGAGACAGAGGATAGATAGATAGATAGATAGATAGATAGATAGATAGATAGATAGATAGATGATGGATGGATGGATGGATGGATGGATGGATGGATGGATGGATGGATGGGCAGACCACCCATAGCATGGATGAATGGCTGGCTGGCTGGATGGATGGATGGATGGATGGATGGGCGGGCAGACCACCCATAGCATGGATGGATGGATGGATGGGCAGACCACCCATAGCATGGATGGATGGATGGATGGGCAGACCACCCATAGCATGGATGGATGGATGAATGGGCAGACCGCCCATAGCAGTAAAGCATCTTTCAGTGCAGTGTGGACCAGGCTGAAACCTGGGTCACTCACCTGGCAAAACAGTACTGTATCTATTTTACAAATGTTACATCCTCAGCTCTTTCCGAATCTTATAACTACTGTATTCTTATTTTTTCTTTCTATTTTTTTAATAGGATAGAGAGAAATTGAGAGGGGAGGAGAGCCAGAGAGGGAAAGAAAGACATATGCAGACCTGTTTCACTGCTTGTGAGGTGTCCCCCCCCACCCCACAGTTGGAGCAGGGGCTTGAACTCAGGTACTTGCACTTGGTGATATGTGTGCTTAACTGGGTGCACCACTCCTGGCCCCTGTAGTGTACTCTTAATTACAATTTAAATTATTTAACTCCCACTAAATTTGTATCATGTTTCTCCTATTAAACAGTTAAATGAAGAAATGAGCTACAGTTCTTCTAGTTCCTCTTCTTTCTCCTCCTCCTCATCTGCTTCCTTCTCTTTCCCCTCCTCCTCTAATGCTAACTTCCAGGGAAATAGTAGGGACCAGTGGTTAAGAACTGAGACTCTGTACTCAGATTGCTTGAGCCCAAATCTCAGCACCACCAACTATCATCTGTGTGACTTTGGACAGGTTAGCTAGCTGTCTGTTATTCTGTTTCTGTCCTGTGAACTAGAGATGATAATGATTTCTAGCCTACAAAATTACTGGTCAGATTTATGTGAATTATTGTGCATACAACTGTTAGCACAACAGTAGGCATTCACTAAACTTAGTCATTATTTTCATCAACCATATTTTATTATCCACCATGATGTCCTACTGTTTATGTAGCTGGTGTTTCTGAATCCCAGTGGACTCATTGGCTGAAAACCAAGTAGATAAGTATAGACTCCACTGATGTTCCATCTTGAGAAATGCTTTAGGTTTCTTGTTGCACTATAACCATCAAGCTCCCCTTTACATTTTATTCTCCAAGTCTCTAAATTTAGCATCTGCTGCTGTTATTACAGGTAAATGAACCCAGCCCTAATGTTGGGTTTAACACTGCCCCCATGCACAGTTACATTCCCTTTAACTCTCCCACCACCCCTGTGGCACTTAGATCTCATCTTTTAGGGGAAAGGATACAACTTCATTACATTAACTAAGCTCCAGAGAACAGGAGCTTGAATCTCTCATCAGCTGACAGGTCTGAAAATAGCATTAAGAGTGTGAAGAGCACAATTGTGTAGTGGGTTGATACTTGAAAAATATGATTATTTGGGGGCATTCATCTGAAAAACTAGTTTCAGAATTTCATCCTCCTCCTACAATTTCTTGAAAATTGTGAAACTTTTCTATCTCACCCTCAGGAAGGAAAAATTCTTACTGTTTGCAGAGTTTATTTATTTATTTATTTATTTGTCCAGGAGATTTTATTTTTTTATGTTTTTTTAATTTCTTTATTGGGGAATTAATGTTTTACATTCAACAGTAAATACAATAGTTTGTATATGCATATCATTTATCAGTTTTCCATAAAACAATACAACCCCAAGTAGGTCTTCTGTCATCTTTTTTGGACCTGTATTCTACCCCCACCCCCAGAGTCTTTTACTTTGGTGCAATACACCAGTTCTAGTTCAGGTTCTATTTGTGTGTTCTCTTCTGATCTTGTTTTTCAACTTCTGCCTGAGAGTGAGATCATCTCATATTCATCCTTCTATTTCTGACTTATTTTACTTAACATAATTTCTTAAAGCTCCATCCAAGATCAGCTAAAAATTTGAAGTCACCATTTTTGATAGCTGAGTAGTATTCCATGGTGTATATATACCACAACTTGCTCAGCCACTCAGCTGTTTTTGGACACCTGGGTTGCTTCCAGGTTTTGGCTATTACAAATTGTGCTGCTAAGAACATATGTAGACACAGATATTTTTTGGTGGGTGTGTTGGGTTCCTTAGGATATATCCCCAGGAGAGGAATTGTAGGATTATAGGGTAGGTCCATTTCTAGTGCAAAGTTTATTTATTTTATTCCAGAACAAACACACACACACACACACACACACACACCTTTGAATTCACTGCAGCACTTGGCAGTTTAAGAAAACCTTAACCACGGTTCATTATAATTTCAAATAACTGGCACAAATTTCATAGCTTGTTTATTTCCAACCCTTTTACCCTTTCTCCCAGCTGGGCATCTTCGTTTTCAATGCTTATTAGCAGTGCCCCAATCAGAGCCACAGACACAAGCAAGAAAATGCTTCAGAATTTTCCCTGGGAACACAGAAAAAGTAACTCCAGGTGATAATACTAGTCTGACTTTCTTTTTTTCTTTTAAAGAATTATTTATTTATTTATTTATTCCCTTTTGTTGCCCTTGTTTTTTATTGTTGTAGTTATTATTGCTGTTGTCATTGTTGGATAGGACAGAGAGAAATGGAGAGAGAAGGGGAAAATAGAGAAGGGGAGAGAAATAGACACCTGCAGACCTGCTTCACCATCTGTAAAGCAACTCCCCTGCAGGTGAGGAGCTGGGGGCTCGAACCGGGATCTTTATGCCGGTCCTTGAGCTTTGTGTCACCTGTGCTTAACCCGCTACCGCCCGACTCCCTGGTCTGAGTTTCTTATGAGGAACTTAGTTACTGAAAACACTCAATACCTTGATCAAGCTGTGACTGCATCTTTATTCAACCAGCTACCTATCTGAGCCCCCAACTTTGCATTCACCTCCATGATATTCTGAAATATCTGTGGAACATTTTTTCCATTCATACACTATCTCAAGAAATAAACAACTGAATTGCAATGAAGCTTATTTGTGGCCTCATTCACTATGGGCACAACTATGGGCAGAAAAGAAGGCAGATACTGACAGTCCAGTAATTCCAAGACCAAAAAAATATATATCAGAAGAAATAACATTTGAAACTAAGAAAAAGCCATTGTTTAAACAACCATTTACTCTTGAACACTTTCCTCAAGCCAGAAATGAAAGATGATAGAAGTTATTTTATTTTTTAATTTGATTAGTCATTGTTGTACTTTTTCCACCTGAGCTGACTTGTTCAGATAGAGATGAAGAGATGAGACAGAGTCAAAGAAAGAGAGACAGAGGAAGAGAAAGATACCACACCACCAAAGCTTCCTCCAGTGCAGTGCGCTCCAAAATGTGTTGCATTTTACAGATGTTGCATCACATTTACATAGGTGAAGTAACTTGCACAGTGACGCACATCAACAACTATTACATGTTCTTCATTAAACAGCTGTACTGCCATCCCCATTTTTCCTGAAAGGAGCAAAATGAAAATTCCAGAGTTCCTATCAGTTTAGTAGCACCTTATATGTGGAAGGCATATGGGAGCTGCATTGCAGGATATTTTCTCACCATACTGGAGCTACGGGTCAAGTCCATAAGATATAACAAAGGCACGTCAGAATAAAAGAATGAAAGAAGTGTGTTTTATCATTGTCAGTAATGGAGACATCAGTAAGAATCAATAGGAAAGAGTATTGGTATTGGCTTGGATGGTCAAAGAATGTTTATGATGTCTATGAGAATAGAAGGGAGCTATTTGGAAGGAAAAGCTTTTATTTAATCTTTTTTGTGTATTTATTTATTTTTATAGAGACAGAGAAATTGAGAGGGAATGTAGAGAGAGAGAGAGAGAGAAAAGATAGACATCTGCAGCATTGTTTCACTGCTCATGAAGCCCCCCCATACCCCCATAGGTGAGAGATAGGGGCTTGAACCTGGGTCCTTGTGCATAGCAACGTGTACCACCCAACCCCTGACTAGGGAAATGGCTCTGGCAAGATTGGAAGGGATAATGAAAACAATATAGTAGAAACTTTTCTCATCTGCTAGTTTCTTTCTTTGGGAGAATTAACTCTCTCCCTTTAATCACAGTGTCCCTTTAATCATGGTGTGTCTACAAAAATCATGTTTGTCAAGTGACTCAGGCCAGACAATCAAAGTCGTCTTTGGAATTTATTTAGGAAATGGAGTTTTTTCCTCTTTTTTTTTTTTTGACAAGAGCATCCACTCACTCTGGAAATCAAATATGGAACCTTTTGTATGCAAGTCCTATGCACTACCACTATACTGTTTCTCCATTAGAATAAAGTTCTTCCTCTGGAATTGCTAGGCTAGGAATAGATGAGTCTAATTGACGATAGCAAAATTTCTCAAGAAGTATAAAAAGCACTTCTGAAGAATAAAGTTAAGGAGGTCAGGCAGTAGTGCAGTAGATTAAGCGCACGTGGCGCGAAGCACAAGGACCAGAGTAAGGATCCCGGTTCGAGCCCCAGGCTCCCCACCTGCAGGGGAGTTGCTTCACAGGCAGTGAAGCAGGTCTGCAGCTGTCTGTCTCTCCCCCTCTCTGTCTTCCCCTCCTCTCTCCATTTCTCTATGTCCAGTCCAACAACGACAACATCAGTAACAACAATAATAATAACTACAACAACAATTTAAAAAGGGCAACAAAGGGGAAAATAAATAAATTTTTGAAAAGAGCAAGAGTAAAGTTGAGAAAAGAAAATCATATCCTAGATATGGAGAGTCAGAGATCTCAAAAAGAGATCAAGAGAGATTGACCTTTCCCCCAACTGAACCACTTGGATTTAGCCATAGTTGAAGCATGTCACATCCTGAAAGTTCTAGGTATGCAAACTACTAATTATCCCATTGTGCTTGCTAGTTTGAGTTGTGTTTCTGATACTCACTAAATGAAATTATCATAACCATTAGATATTTTTTATCCTCTTTGTAAAATTATTACAGGAGGGAGCCGGGCAGTAGAGCAGAGGGTTTAGCACACGTGGCATGAAGCACAAGGGCCAGCATAAGGATCCCAGTTAGAGCCACCGGCTCCCCACCTGCGGGGGGGGGGGGTGTCACTTCACAAGTGGTGAAGCAGGTCTGCATGTGTCTATCTTTCTCTCTCCCTCTCCTCACTCAATTTCTCTCTGTCCTATCCAACAGCAATAACAACAACAACAAGGGCAACAAAATAGTAGTGCAGGCACCAAGCCTCAGTGATAACCCTGGAGGCAAAATATATATATATATTAGGAATCCCAAAGTCAAAATGCAGTTAAGAAAATAAAATAACATATAGCTAGCTTCAGTAGTGAGTGAAATGTGGAACTATACCTATATAGTCATATAATCTCATAAATCACTGTATAAAGAAAGAAGAAAAATCAAATTCCTAAGCACATAGTGGATGGTTGATAATAGTTCACTTATTCACAGAACCAAGAAAAATTAAGGTAGATTAATTTTGGTAGTACTTCTGTATGTTCATTATTATTTAACTCCAGCTGTTACCTTTTATAATGACATTACATTATACTGAGAAAACATAACTAACTTTATTGTTGGACTTTGAATTTTTCTTTCATGAGCAATGCTATGATGATTGTATTTAAGTCTTGGCATTTTAATTAATTTCTTTATTATTAAAAACTCAAAAATGGAATGTCCTTCCTGATTTTCAAAGTAGAAGTTTCTATTTTTGAGTTTATATGATAGACCACTATCAAATTATCTCTGATCTAAGGGGAAAATGTGGATTGCACCATTTTGCTCTGCTCTAGGTACTACACTCTTGTGCTGTTAGAGAAAAGATCTCCAAAACAGATCTGCAGGGATATGTCTTTCCCCAGTTTGTTCTAAGGAGGCTGTCAGTGAAACATTTGCTCTGAAACTTGTGATACTAAGAGGACATCAACAATTCAATTCAAGTCATGTTTAAGTATGCATTAGCTCAAAGTTTAATTATGAAGGGGATAACCCCAAGATATGAACCTGAATCTGGCAACACAGGCTCAGCCCAGTACTGGGCTCTGTATACCCTGTGTTCTGACTGTGTTTTTTCTTACTAGGATTCAGAAAATAAAGTTCAAATCACTGACTATCCCTCTGGCCACAAACAGAAGACTTAAAACATACAGAAATTTCGGGAGCCAGGTGGTAGCATTGCAGGTTAAGCGCACATGGTGCCAAGCGCATGGACTGGTGTAAGGATCCCAGTCCAAGGCCCCCGGGTCCCCACCTGCAGGGAGGTCACTTCACAAGCAATGAAGCAGGTCTGCAGGTGTCTATGTTCCTTTCCCTCTCTCTGTCTTCCTCTCCTCTCTGGATTTCTCTGTCTAACAACAACAATAACCATAACAACAAGGACAACAAAATGGGAAAAATGGCCTCCAGGAGCAGTGAATTTGTAATGCAGGCACCAATTCCTAGCGATAAACCCGAAGGAAAAAAAAATACAGAAATTTCATTTTTTTAACAATGAAATTCTTTGTAAGTGTCATCCTGGGGTCTCCCAGTGCCTGCTGTTCTGTAGGTTACAAGAGATCATATGGAGTGACCTGACTGGTAACAGTCTTTGTTCAGACCTGCTTGCCTGCTGCAGTTGCCTCCTGAGAACTTCCAGGTAGAACTGGTGGCTTCTTCTTTCAAGTCCACAATTAAGCTATTGCAAACAGCCTTCCTTGGATTTTTTTTTTCTCAGTCTGTACTGAATTGACAAAGTCAAAACCATACTACTTGTGTTGAATGCCTCTGTTTATAAGACCCTGCTTCTAAGGAGTCTATTCTGGCTTTTATGCATGAAACCCTCATGCCTGAACTATTGGCATAATAATAAGGAATGTCCTAGAAAGGAGGGAAAAGAGAGTATTAATTTATATTAGTTTCTCTCCTGCCTTTCATTCTTCCAGCCACGATTCTATATAATGCCATACTGATGCCATTGCCTTGGCCATATGTAGGTTATAGAAATTAAGACTCTTCACTCCAGCATTCAAGGTCTCATTAAACCGTAACTTACTCTTCAGAAGCATTTCCTGCCATTTCCTACATCCTATGTTTTAGCCAAATTGGACTATTTACCATTCCATTAACATGTTTCATACATGCTGTGTTTCATAGTTATTTAGTTTCCACTTGCTACCAGTCCTCCTCATCTCTCCCTTTTCAGTCTATCAAAATTTGACTCACCCTCAGACTCTTCTCAGATACTATCTGTTCCATGAAGTGTACCTTCGTTTTTCACATCCTCACTCCTGAGACATGAATTCTCCCTCCTCTATCCTCTGTTACACTGTGTAAAAATAGTCTTCTCTATTTGAAATAAAATACTTCTCTATATTTAGCTAGATGAACTTTGTCTGACTTACCCACAAAATATTAGAAATGTGAAGAGCAAAGAAAGTTTTTAACACAAATGTAATTCCTCAAAGTTAGTGTTATAAGTAAAATTAATGATTTCCAGAGTTGGCCATCAAGGATAGGACCTGCCATAATCATTGATTCAATACACATTTGTTAAGTTTCTACTGTTTATCAAGAATCTGACTAGCACATTAACTGTGAACAGAAAATTTATGTCCCAAGCAAACCATAACAATTCCCAAATTAAGTGCTATTCAGAGAAATGTCTACAGAAGTTCTAGGTATCCTTTGCACCTACACTATAAACATCTGGATTTTTAAAATTTTAGTAAGCATTATTTTATTAGGCCAACATCTTATCTCAAAAGAAACTCAGCTTGTTGTTTCAAATTGTTGGGCCCTTGTTATTTCCCAAGCAGCCTATATCACATTCCCAAATAAAATGTCCTAAATCATCTGTTATACTTTGTTTGAGTAATCATTTCATAAGAGTGGCATGGAGTTAATGTAATGCACACACCATCCCCACAGTTTTTATGCCTTTTTGAAATCTGGCCATAATTCATACCTTCCATTTAAAAAAAGTTCCAGATTTTTAGCTGTGCATCATCAAAGTGAATTCAAATTTATTGATTTCTCAAGGATCCCTTTAACCACCAGCTACTGAGGCTTCTATATTTTCTGGTTCTGGGACCATTTTCAGTTGTAATTAAACTCAGTCTTTCCAGTTGTTTCTCTCTACCTATAGAACCTTTTCTTTTTTTTCCTAGTATACCTTCATTCTTTATCAAAATTCCTCTTCTAGGTGGAGGGTAGATAGCATAAGGATTATGCAAAGAGACTGTCATGCCTGAGGATCAAAAGTAAGTCTGTTGCTTTTCCATCCTTTTTTGCACTCTCATTTAATAGTTTATCTCTCCAAAACAGAAACACTTTCCTCCTCTAAAGTTCTTGAATTAGGGAAGGAGGTCTGAAAGAAAATGGTTTCTTATTTAGGAATCCAAAGTCCTTATAGGTTTGTGAATGTGAAAAATAGGAATCCATTTTTTTTCCCATCTAAAATTAAGCAACAGCTAAGTAGAAGTAGAAGAAGAGATTTAAATTATAAAGGCTATATTAAATCAGCCCAAATCAAAGCGGATTTCACTCCAGGAAAAGTATGCATGAAAAGGTGTAATTATAATAACTTGATATTCTACTGGTTTCTTTTTTTTTTTTAATTTTTTATTTAAGAAAGGATTAGTGAACAAAAGCATAAGGTAGGAGGGGTACAACTCCACACAATTCCCACCACCCACTCCCCATAACCCACCCTCTCCCATGATAGCCTTCCCATTCTCTAGCCCTCTGGGAGCATGGACCCAGGGTCGTTGAGGGTTGCAGAAGGTAGAGGGTCTGGCTTCTGTAATTGCTTCCCCGCTGAACATGGGCGTTGACTGGTCGGTCCATACTCCCAGGCTGCCTCTCTCTTTCCCTAGTAAGGTGTGTCTCTGGGGAAGCTGAGCTCCAGGACACATTGGTGGGGTCTTCAATCCAGGGAAGCCTAGCCAGCATCCTGGTGGCATCTGGAACCTGGTGATTGGAAAGAGAGTTAACATACAAAGCCAAACAATTTGTTGAGCAATCATGGATCCCAAGTTTGGAATAGTGGAGAGGAAGAGTTAGGGAGGTACTCACTGCAAACTCTAGTGTAATCCTGCTTTCAGGTATATATTTTGCAGTAGTTTATGGATACGTGTGAACATAAGCTCTCTCTCACAGAAACTGGTGTATGTCTAGGTTATGGGACTTTGTTAGAAAGTGAACTACCTGAGATGAAATTAGAGTGTACTATAAAAGGAAAGGTCTCACCCGAGTAATGAAGCTGAAGGGTTGTCATTCCACACGTGAAGTCTCTGGATACACTCTGAGGTGAAGCATGTTGAGATGGCAATCGTTGCTTTGGTTAGGTTGTGATCGGCGCATGCAATATTATTTGGTATGGATTGGGAGATGCATACGGGAAAGTGAGCCCTATCCAAGGGTGCCAGGACTGGGGGAAGTAGGGGCTCTATAGTGAAGATGTGAGGTTCCTGCTGTCTTAGGGTTCAAAAAGACAATCAATAGTTAATATTATCATCACATTATTTGTTAATTGGGTTAACTTTGAAAAGTCCCTTTGTTATGGTTTGCTGTACAGTACCCTCTACTGGTTTCTTGCACATTCACTTTATGAACTTAGACCTCCAGAAGTCTCCTAGCATGCTGATTCTGCATTTTAATAATCATGGAGAATAAAGGGCTTCCTAAAGGTTTAAAGGGTGGAAAGAATTTTTTTTTAAACTTAGCAGCAAAATTATAACTAAGAATCTACTACACTACTGGTGTGTGTACACACAAATGCACGCATGCATGCACACACACACACTTTAAGAGCATTGCAATTAAAATGAACCTCCAGAGAGTCAGCAAAGAATTTATAGTTTGGTATTTCAAGGAGCAATATGGGGGTGGGGGGTTGTATTATTAACTGCAATGTTTAAGTAGCATCAGTGAGTCTTTTTGCCAAAGATATTAGGGGACAAAAAATATTATCTTGGGGAAAAGGACTGGGTTTCAGAAAATTCCTAAAAAATTCAGTAACACAAATCCCAGGACTACTGATTGTATCATACTCTAAGGAATATAGGATGCCACTGTAGTCAGCACAAAGTGGCCAAGTGTAAGGAGAACAAGGGATGAGTTGAAAATGAGCAAATAATCACTCCCATTCATTTTCCTTGGCTGCCAATCTCAGAACTCTACTCTGTGAAGTCTGATCACACTCTGGGAGCCTGTTAAGGAAAAACCAAAGTTTATAGAAACGAAAGTTTACATTGTGCTCACTATATTATGTAAGGAATATTTGCTTTCAAACTATACTTGGTTTTTCTCTGTCTTGAAAGCTTACCCTTTTTAGCTTTCTCTGCTTTGGATGACAACATGTAAAATATTTATGTGGCTTTATAATGACTGTTTAGCATTTAACACACCTAATATTTGCCAAAGTGCTTGATGATCATTGTTTCTTAAGTGAAAAACAATGGCTAGAAAGTTCATGCTGTGATATTTAGGAAGCAAGCTCCTTTAGGGTTGCCTAGGATGTATCTGGAACCTATCTTGGAGCTAATGAATCAGGGTGAGCAGAATTATCATCAGTAACAAACCACTTTACTGGGCAATCAGAAAGATTTTTTTAAATTTATTCATAAAAAGGAAACACTGACAAAACCATGACTAAAAATGACTAAAGTGTTCTGAACCCCCAATTCCATCAGCAACCTGAGAGAAAAGAAGAAAAAAAAAAAAAGGAAAGACACTCGGAAGTAAGCGTAGGTGTAAGTGTGACTTAGAAAAGAGGAGAAGGTAGGACCACAGGAAAAAAATTGATTAAAAAAAATGAGGGAGTCGGGTGGTAGCGCAGTGGATTAAGCACACACGCATGGCACAAAGCGCAAGGATCCCAGTTCAAGCCCCTGGCTCCCCACCTGCAGGGGATTTGCTTCACAAGTGGTGAAACAGGTCTGCAGGTGTCTATCTTTCTCTCCCCCTCTCTGTCTTCCCCTCCTCTCTCCATTTCTCTCTGTCCTATCCAACAACAATGACAACATCAATAATAATAATGACTACAACAATAAAACAACAAGGGCAACAAAAGGGAATAAATAAATATTTTTTTAAAAGGATAGATAGATAGATAGATAGATAGATAGATAGACAGATAGATAGATATAGAAATAATAGTCAACCCATATCTGTGACCTTGGGCGAATTAATGCAGTTAGTTTCTAATGTAGGGAATGGGGACACAGAAATCTGATGGGGGTAACCATGTGGAATTATACCCCTGTTATCTTATGATTTTGTGAATCAATAATATATCACTGATAAAAAATGTCTAGGGGTCAAAGAGATAGTTCATTGTGTAGGGTGCATGCCTTGCATGCATGTAGCCCTGGTTCTAGCCCCAACACTATAGGAGGTGCTATGACCTCAAGTGGGAAGGAGCTCCAGTGCTATGGTGTGTTTTGCTTTGTCTCAATGTGAATTTTGAAAAGAGACCAAGAACAGTGAAATTTCATATGTTTGATGCCCTGGCTTATAAAAGAAAACAAAAATATCCTTGAAAAATAGAAGTTCACAAGTCCAGATGAATTCTAAAGCATTTACCTATGCAACGTGAGTTTTCATTTTAAAAACCTATGGTTTTAAAAAGTTTATGTTAACAATTAATAGACTCTTGGGGGTTGTATTGTTAAATGGGAATCTGGGGAATGTTATGCATGTACAAACTATTGTATTTACTGTTGAATGTAAAACATTAATTCCCCAATAAAGAAATAAATTATTAAAAAAAAAAAAGAAAGAAAACTGCATTGGTTAAGTTTGACTTTGAAGACAGCTACCCTTTTCAACTGTAATTTTAAAAATGACACTACACTGATACAGTTAAATAAAAATGTACTTTATTTTATTTAAGTATCTGTCTAATTTAACCTCTAATACCTTTGCAAAGAGGGGTATGTGTGTATTTTAATATATTTTGACCTGGATTTATATATTTCTAGCTTTAGTACTTAACATTTTGTAATAAATAAACCTTTTCTAAAAAAAAACAAAAACAATTAATAGACTCATAATAGGATGAGGCTGATTAAGAGACAGTTGAATTAGTCCAAAGAGGAAGCACTGGATCAGCATACCAGGTCAAATGAACATAGTACTAAGCACAACGACCCACACACGGTTCCCTGTTTGAGTCCCCAGCTCCCTACATGCAGGGGAATCGCTCACAAGCAGAGGCAGGTCTGCAGGTATCTACCTTTCTCTCCCTCTCTCTATCTTCCCCTCCCCTCTCAACATCTCTCTGTCCTATCAAAAAAAAAAATTGAAAAATAGCCATAGGAGCAGTGGATTCATACTGCAGTACAATAACCCTAGAGATGAGAGAGAATGAGAGAGAGAGAGAGAGAGTGGGAGAGAGAGAGAGAGAAAGAACTGGGTCTAATCATAACTTCACTCTTTCTTGAATACTATGTGCCAGGCAAGAAGCCAAGAGCTTCAGTGACATTTTCTCATTTTAGCACTCACATAAGTCCTATGAACTCATTTAATTAACATTTCAAATAAATTCCAAAGTCACCACCATAACTGGTGCATGGTTGGGTAAGAAGTGAAGACAGATCTGCCTAATCTAGATGTTGGGCCCAAATCACTGCTTACAGGGTCTCAAAAGAAGATGGAGGGGAAGGACTGGGTGGTAGCACACCTGGTTGAGCACACATGTTAAAAGTGCACAAGGACCCAACTTTGAGGCCCTAGTCCCCACCTGCAGAGAGGAAGTTTTGCAAGTGGTGAAGCAGTGTTGCAGGTGGCTCTCTGGTCTCCCTTTCTGTCACCCCCTTCCCTCTTGATTTCTGGTTCTCTCTATCCAATAAATAAATCAAGATAAAAAAAATTTTTTAAAAAAGAAGGTGGAGAGGAAGTGAGAGAAGGTACTTAAGAAGGCTTAGTAGGCTAACAAGAAATTTATTCTGTAGTCAAACAAGACACCTTTTATGAAGGAGTCAGGTCAGGAGGAAAGGCCTTTGGCTATTTTTCTAACAAGTTAAATTGGAAGTGTGTAGTATCCATGTATAAATAGTTGCAAAGATGTGGGTTGTGGGACCCACAAACTAACTTATCTGGATAGTGCATCTACTTTGCCATGCGTACAATTTAGGTTAGACCCAGGCCCTTACTACAGTGGAGGAAACTGTGGTTTGGCTCTGTGGTCTGTCTATCTACATATCATCCATCTATCTGAAAAATTCAACCCAGAGTCATGAAACTCTGGTGATGATAGCCAGAGTGGGATGTGGATCTGAAATTCAGGATATTATGAAAATGAATAAGGGGGGGTAGATAGCATAATGATCATGCAAAGAGAATCTCATGCCTGAGGCTCTGAAGTCCCAGGTTCAATCCCCTGCACCACCATAAGAGCCAGAGCTGAGTAGTGCTCTGGTAAAAAAAAAAAAAAAAAAAGAAAGAAAGAAAAAAGAAAGAAAAGAAAAGGAAAGGAAATAGAAGAGAAGAAAAGAAAGAAAATGAATAAGAGATATGAGGTGAGAAAAGAGAAGTCAATAAAGGAAAACAGCTCTCAGAGAGAATTCTCAAGAACTTAAGGTGGTAATTCTGACCATCAGAACCTTTTTTTATCCAAAATATTTTGAAATAAATAAATGAAATGTTTTCCTTGTAGGAAAAGGATAAATATAGGATGATCTCACTTAAAGATGAGCTCTAGGAAACATAGCAAAGGACAATATAAAGTGACTCCTCAATAGACTGTAGTCTATCACAGCAGAGTGGGGACTCAGAAGGGAGAAGACAGGTTTACTAAGGTGAGGTTGGGGAAGTAAGTTACTGTGGTGGAGGAGAAGGATGATTTAGTTTGCATGAGAGTAAAATGTACTAGTAATTATGTTAGGAAAATGTGAAAATGTACCTTTGTGACCAAAACAAAAATCCTGTAAATCAACATTCCCTTAATAAAGTGATACTGGAATTAGAAAAGGAAGAAAGAATGAAAGAGAGAAGGAAAAAAGAAATAAAGATCTCCCTATGCCATCTCTAACCACAGAGAAAATTTAGCAATACAACAGAAATTTTTTCAAGTTTGTTTTTTTCATGGAGTAAGTAGCATCCAAAACTGTTGCTTTAATGAAATAGATACCTAAGAGCCTATTTCAAGCTTGTCCTGAAACTTCCTTAGTTCACAGGACAGGTCTGCCAGCCACGCTGAGTTTATTGCTTGTAGGTATCCTGGAGCCATAGACTTTCAAGAGTTGAATTCTCAGTAATTAGATGTTTAGTTTTCCCAACCAGAGACCTACATGTTTTCTATGGCATCTAGTCCCACTTCCGAATCAAATTTATCACCAAATGTCATTAAATCTCTGCCCTTGTTATCTCTTTATTAAATCCAATTGCCCAATCCCCTAATGCAGACAAATGTGACCATATTCCTCTCCTGGTCCTTTCTTCTTTCCCCCAAATTAAATTTCACTGGGTCAGACTATATACATTTATAGGGTAGAACTACCCTATAAAGGATCTCTTACCAGAAAAAAATTAAACCACTGCTAGTTAGTCATATAGGCAAATAAATTAAGAGCTTTATTTTTCTAGATTGATAAACTTGCCAGACTCTTTTTCATCCCTTAACCCACATACTTCTCTCTACTCTGGCTGGAATGTTCCACTGTAATCCTTATTTTCTTCATATTCTACTCAAAACCCACCTTCTTATTTGTGATTTTCTTGGCTACTCTGCCTAGATCGTTGGCACCCACTTCCCCACCAGATCTCCTCATATCTTTCTTCTCTGTTTTTTTTTTTCTTCTCTACAAAACCACTACCCACACCACTCCATACTTCACTTGTTTACTTTGCTCATTTCTTGGATGTTTGGCAACTAAATATGTCTCCAGAGTCAGGGAATTCTGTGTACTTTTGACCACTCTACATTTCTGGGGTCTAGAGCCTCACTTGACATATAGTAGATGATAAATGAATAATCAGTGGTATTTACTACCAGTAATTTGTGGGGTGTGAGGTATGTGTGTATTGTCTTATCTGCTTAATTTCCATTCTGACTTAAAGTGTATATGTAATTTCAAATTGTTTTTTTTATTTTTTTTATTTCTTTTAATTATCTTTAATTATTTATAGAATAGAGACAGCCAGAAATTTAGATGGGTGGGGTAGATAGAAAGAGAGACAGAAAGACACCTGCAGCCCTGCTTCACCACTCATGAAGCTTTTCCCCTGCAGGTGGGCAAATTGTTTTTTAGTTTGTTTTCTCATATCTAGCTACAAACAACAAAAAAATTGCTATCTGTCATCTTAAAGAAGCACATTCTGGTATTTCTCATTAGTTTTAAATGCAAGCATGGGGTGGGAGGTGATGGTTCCATTTAAAATTTATTAAAAATGAATTATGAATTTTCATTTGAAAGTTATTCCAATTCATACTTATAAATAGCTCAGGTATGACCCAATTAAGATAAGAGCTCTTTACTAGCTAAGAATTTTGTAATTAGAAAAAAAGAAGTTAGTGACTATAAGGAAAAATAAAGCTTTCTGGGAGTCGGGCAGTAGTGCAGTGGGTTAAGGGCAGGTAACACAAAGCACAAGGACCTGTGTAAAATCCCAATTCAACCCCCCAGCTCCCCACCTGCAGGTGAGTCACTTCACAAGCAGTGAAGCCGGTCTGAAGTTGTATATCTTCCCCCCTCCCCGTCTTCCCCTCCTCTCTCTATTTCTCTCTGTCCTATCCAACAACGATGACTTCAGTAACAACTGTCAGGCAGCCCCCCTGCTCCATTCTCCATTGCTGACACTATAGTCTACTTACATAATCATTGTTTTGCCTGAAAGATCCCCACCATGTTATCCCCTCAGGATATTGTTAATTAATCCCACCAGGTAAAACCATCACAACAGTTACTAAGGACATTTCCACTTTCCCAGCATGCCTTTTGCCTCTCTCCACCCCCTTTCCTAGCCATCTCCATTCCCCAACTTCCAGTTTCACCCTATAAAGCTACTTCTGTTTCTGATTTCTCTTCCTCTCTCTCTTTTCTCTCCCACATCCCTACCTGGAGAAGGGCTGGAATGCAGAGTGGGAGGTGGCCATTGTGGTTTTGTGCCACATGGCTTAACCCACTGTGCTCACACCCGGCTCTGGGGCATTTCCATGTGAATAAAGAATTGTATTATCACACCGCCACGAGTTCCTGGTCTCCCGCCCATGAAGCTAGCCCGGCAAACAACAACAATAACTACAACAATAAAACAACAAGGGCAACAAAAGGGAATAAATAAATAAATATTTAAAAAATAAATAAATAAAGCTTTCTATTTAGTTACTTTTTATTTTAGCAAAGTTCATAGAAACCTTTTTATGCTAGAGCTCACAGTTTTGAAAAAGTCCAAGCTGTCTTCTGGGAAACACATGTGAATTGATAAAATGCACTTGGCTTAGCAAACACAACAATATCAGTGGGAAATATTGCATTTCCTTCCCAAATTCATGGAAATTATGTGCCCTGAAGCAACCAAAACTGCGATTCAGAAAAAAAAAAAAAAAAACTAGTAACTGTTCTTTCCTTATAGCAATACAATTCTAAGTCAGAAACAGCATATGGGGAGTTAAATGGTAGTGTGGATCTCAAGGAAGATGGAAAGAAAGACACACAACAGCAGGACACACAATGCAGTACAAGTGCCTCCAGGAGAAATGCAGCTGGGGAGCTGCTGCTTAGCTTCCAAGAAATCAAAGCATTAGCCTAATGCAAATGTCAGCCTTTATTAACATGGTGTCAAAACTAGTCTACTTAGTTACTGCCTACTTACTAGTCTATTTAATTACTGCCCAGTTAATCTTTGGGCCTGAAAACTAGTAGGATGTAATTGTTCTAGTCTACTGAGTTACCATCCAGTTACTAGTCTACTTAGTTACCATCCAGTTAATCTTTGGGCCTGAAAACCAATAGGATGTGCTCATTCTAGTCAAGTGGGTTGGTATCTAACACAAAGATTCTCACTTCTCTGCTACCAGTGATCTGCTTTGGGAAATTATTCTTGTCAAGTCTTATCGTCAAACCGTTCTAGCCTGTGTCTACTACACCTGCAAATGATAACATCAGTGATTAAAAGTTTTTGAGTATTTTCCATACACTGAATATTTAATAAGTGTTTTATATGTAGTATCTCACTAAAAGGTCATAGTAATTTTGTGATATAGATAATATCCTTGATTGTACAGACAGGGGATATGATATTGAGCTGAAGACACACAGTGTTTGATTAACATCACACAATGATCCAGTGATACAAAAAAAAATCTAAAACTGACATTGAACTATTAATTAATCTGTCTTTTCTACTACCTTTCAAAGAAAAGAAAGATGAAAAAGTGATAAAGAAGAGATCTATAAGGAGGTATATATTTTCCCCTTCTACCCAGAATAGTCAGAAAAGCTACTTATTAAACGAGGGGGGAAAAAAAAGACTCAACCAACTCAACGAGCCTTAATTCCAAATTGATATCTCCTTAATTGCATCATGGGAACACTCAGTTCAGAATCATTATTTAAAGACCTTCAATAAGGGGGGGCGGGTGAGGGAGATGGGTGGCAGGGCCTGGCAGTTGCACACCTGATAGAGTGCATACTTTACCAAATACAAGTTAAAGGGTGGGGAAGTTGCCTTTAGAACACAGGCAAATGAAAACATCAGCCTATTGCAAAAAAGCATAGTGAAATATATTTATGCACTCTTTACATATCAACACTTGGTGATAGTGGTGCATGCTGATTAAAAAATGTTAACATATCACACATCACACACACACACAATATAAGAGAAAAAACATTTCCAGCATGCAGGTAATCATCTACCCTCCCATCAAAAAGTACTAACACAGCAATACTCTGCTCCAGTCAGCTCTCTTATGTTGTTGCAGTTAGAGGAACTCTCTGAACTGAAGCAATTTGAATCTTCAAAGGTTTACATTTTTCATAAACAGGCCTTAGATACAAGACTACAGCTTCATGCATGGACAAAGAAAGGACATTGTTGCCATAGGAGACTTAAAAGGCTTATCAGAGATTATATTACCTCTTGGTTTTCTCATTAAAAGTGACTTTAGAACCTATCTTCTCTTATACATGATTTAGCTATTACAAGTGTAAATCTTTTAAAAACTTAAGCTACACTCCATTACCTTAACCAGACCTCAAGGTTTTTTCACATTCTCTCAAAACCATCAAAATAAAGTACTTTCAAAGTGTTTCTTTCCCAAGTGTTTTCCAGTAGCTTCCATATTGTCTGCTGCCATGCATAAACAAAATAGAGATGGTCCCCAAAATATGGAAATAATGCACTTATATTTAACCACAGGGAAATATGTAACTTCATAACTCAAAATCACTCCTTCTATTAGCTTCGTTCTTATGATAGTGAAAAGATATCTTTTTTAAAAGGGAGTAATATAATGAGTGACTCTTAATGAAAATATATTTCCAAAGTGGTACAAGATTATTATCTTCAATTAATTTCTGCAAGGTCCTCTTTGTGACTAAGAATATCTTATATAGAAACTGTACTTTTTAGAAGCTAATCCTTCCCTCATCAACAGGATACAATGTGGCATATAATGAGTTCTCATTATAACAGATTTTATTATGCCACAGGTCAAGTGAAATCCATATAGCATAACTAGTTACTCATGATCAGATTTTAATAAGATGAAACTTAGCTAAGTGCATATTATTGGACTTTTGTCTAATAATACTGGTCTTAATCCCCTGATACTCAGCTCCACAGATTTCATTAAGCAGTTAGTTTGGAGTAAAAAAAAATGGAAATAATCATTTATATGTGTTTATTTGTATAACATATTTTGTTTTGCATGTTTATGTCTATTAAATATTATCTCATAAATGGGTACTAGGGTATTTAAAAAATATATTTGACACATTCCATCAAGGACTAATGTTAACAAAGTCTCAGTGATAGTCGCTATGTGTCACTGAGAATAGGGTTATGGAGAGCAGTGGTTCCTGGAGAAAATCTTCACAAAGGCTTAGCTCTTGTATCTCAAAATTCACCCATGAACAAGCACTTCTGAAACCACTTGGAAACTTGGACTCTCAGACCTATTCCAGACCAATTGAATTAGAATTTACATTTCAACAGGATGCCTAGGAGGATCCTAGTGGCATAGAAAAGCCCTGTTGGGGGACGGCAGCTCAGCAGGTTAAGTGCAAAGACCAGAGTAAGGATCCCAGTGTGAGCCCCTGGCTCCCCACCTGCAGGGGGAGTCTGTCTTTCTCTCCCCTCTCTGTTTTCCCATCCTCTCTCCATTTCTCTCTGTCCTATCCAACAATAATGACATTAATAACAACAACAATAATAATTACAACAACGATAAAATAACAAGGGCAACAAGAGGGGAAAAAAAACAGCCTCCAGGAGCAGTGGATTTGCACCGAGCCCCAGCAATAACCCTGGAGGCAAAAAAAAAAAAAAAGAAAGAAAGAAAGAAAGAGAGGTATAGGCCTCACTTCTCAGAGCTTTTTTGTCCACTGTTATCTCACCCTACATGCAACAGCTCTTAGAAGACAATAACAGTGGAGAGAAGATGATATTCCCCAAAACTCCCACAGCAGAAAAAAATTTTTAACTGTGAATGCTAAATTCTGACAGTTATATGTTGAAAATATGGCAGAATTGCCAGAAATAAATGGAATCAGCTAAACAAAGCTGATTGAAGCATAAGTTTTTGTCCCATTAATATTTATATCTAGATGGTGTAAGAATCACAAATATTTATTGCAGCCAGACAGAAAATAAAAATCAAGAAAGCATATGATTTTTCCCTTTGAGGGGGTTTGCCTAAAAGCCCCCGGATTTCCAGACTTACAAGAAAACATGGAGTCCCTTTGAGTTCCCCTCGAAGATGAGGACATTTTAGTTTTATGTGTCTCGCCATCCATTTTTCTCACACATAGACCATACAACGCAGTATTTCAGTAAGTTATGAGATGTGCACCAACACACACTACAAGCAGACATGCACTGAGTTTCATCAACACCGTGCCACTGTTCCTTCTGTCATCAAACACGTACTCAAACTTTGACTGCAAGAGATAAAAGAACTTTGTTTTTTAATTTTTATTTATAAAATGGAAACACTGACAAAAAACATAGGATAAGAGGGGTACAATTCCCACCAATAGAACTCCATATCCCATCCCATCCCCTGATAGCTTTCCTATTCTTTAACCCTCTGGGAGTATGGACCCAGGGTCATTATGAGGTGCAGAAGGTGGAAGGTCTGGCTTCTGTAATTGCTTCCCTGCTGAACATGGGTGTTGGCAGGTCAATCCATACTCCCAACTGAGATATAAAAACTCCGATCTGGGGAGCTGGGCGGTAGCACAGTGGGCTAAGAGCACATGGCGCAAAGCACAAGGGCCTGTGTAAGGATCCAGGTTTGAGCCCCTAGCTCCCTTCCTGCAGGGGGTTGCTTCGCAAGCAGTGAAGCAGGTCTGCAGGTGTCTATCTTTCTCTCCTCCTGTCTTCCCCTCCTCTCTCCATTTCGGTCCTATCCAACAACAACAACAACTATGAAAACAATAACAACTACAACAAGCCAAAAAAAAATGGGAAAAATGGCTTCCAGGAGCAGTGGATTCGTAGTGCAGGCACAGAGCCCCAACAATAACCCTGGAGGCAAAAAACAAACAAACAAAAAACCTTTGATCTGAGACAAGGGTCAGCACAAAAGAAGCAAGTTGATGGTGAAAATTATAAAATCTACCATCTACTAGGTACACAGTAATACAGGATACTTTTCCACTGCCTACTCATTATTTTTCACTCTTGCAATAAATAATAATAATAAGGCAGGTAATAAATTCTCTACTACTTGACTGAGGCAATAAATACCTATCAGGTCAAGTAACTTGGAAAAACAATAAGCACAACTGAGATTTGAATCCAGCCTATCCTTGCCATGGACAGCTTCAAGTCAGTTATGAATCCAGTAGCCATCTTTTGAGGAATAGGCTTCTAATGTAATTTAAATGTAATAGTTTTCCATGATTTCTTCTATATCTGTGAGTGGCAGAGGAATTTGCTGAAGTCTGACTGAATTTAAGCAGCAAATGGTAAAGAGCAGGCTAATTTCCTCCCTGGTATTTCAGGAGTTCTTTATTTTAACCATCTGTTGCTGGCTGACAGATGGGTTGATATATGACAGAATAATGGGTCTTCAATTCTGGAAAGGCATAAGGAATGCTTGAAAAATAGCAGCTCTTTTCATGAACCTAACTGTGCTAACATTACTTGCTCACTTGCAAAAAAAAAAAAGTTTGTGGGTGGAAAGTGTGAATTATAATCATAATTATTCCCCTAAACAGAAAATTTCTCACAATTGCCAATAGTCAAATCCAGAAAAAATATGTTTATTCTAAAATTATATTAAAGTGTTTTAATATAGACACTTAAAGTGATGTGTGGAGGAGGGGGGATATATACACAATAATAATAATACAAACCAAAAATCCTTTTTCCCTTAGTACCTACAATCTAATTTTCTTTTTGTAGATAGTCAAATTTATGTCTCTCATATCTTTGAGATAATTTAGGAAATGTGTAGTTTTTTTTTAATATAGATGATTTTCCCTCAAAGTAAGTGCCAAGTATAAAGTATCTTTCAGGATTGGACTAATTTATATTCCCACTGGCAGTGCAGAAGAGTTCTATCGGCCAGGTGGTAATGCATTTGGTGAGCACATATAGTAGCATACTTGAGGACCTGAGTTCAAATCCCCAGTACTTATTTGCAAGGGGAGATTCTTCTCCAATGGTGAAGCAGGTCTCTCTTTCTCTCTCCCTCATTCTTTCATCCTTCCCTCTCAATTTTTCTATGTCCTATCAAATAAAAGAAAATTTCAAACATTATTTTAAAAAGAGTATAAATAATAGAATGTTACTGAACAATTAAGAATGATGAAGTCATATTCAGCCACTTGCCTAGACACTAAAGACACAAGTGGTTAAGCTAATACTATCCCCAAGGAACACACAGTCCAATGAATGATACCGACATATTAACTGAATTTAGCACACGCTATGTCATTTCTTTTTTTTTTTATTTTTAATTTAAGAAAGGATTAATGAACAAAAACATAAGGTAGGAGGGGTACAACTCCACACAATTCCCACCACCCAGTCTCCATAACCCACCCCCTCCCCTGATAGCTTTCCTATTCTCTAGCCCTCTGGGAGCATGGACCCAGGGTCGTTGAGGGTTGCATTCTTGAAGGTAGAAGGTCTGGCTTCTGTAATTGCTTCCCCGCTGAACATGGGCGTTGACTGGTCGGTCCATACTCCCAGGCTGCCTCTCTCTTTCCCTAGTAAGGTGTGTCTCTGGGGAAGCTGAGCTCCAGGACACATTGGTGGGGTCTTCAATCCAGGGAAGCCTAGCCAGCATCCTGGTGGCATCTGGAACCTGGTGATTGAAAAGAGAGTTAACATACGAAGCCAAACAATTTGTTGAGCAATCATGGATCCCAAGCTTGGAATAGTGGAGAGGAAGTGTTAGGGAGGTATTCACTGCAAACTCTAGCGTACTTCTACTTTCAGGTATATATTTTGCAGTAGTTTATGGATACGTGTGAACATAAGCTCTCTCTCACAGAAACTGGTGTATATCTAGGTTATGGGACTTTGTTAGAAAGTGAACTACCTGAGATGAAATTAGAGTGTACTATAAAAGGAAAGGTCTCACCTGAGTAATGAAGCTGAAGGGTTGTCATTCCACACGTGAAGTCTCTGGACACAGTCTGAGGTGAAGCATGTTGAGGTGGCAATCATTGCGTTGACGCTGTCATTTCTAAGAATATATCAATGATGAAAGCAATCATTGACCATAGCAGTGGATTATTGTTCTAGCAGAATGTCTTCTTTTAAAATACATTTTATTAGTGATTTACAAGATTGTAAAGTAATAGGAGTAAATGGCTTGATATATCTTAACACAATTATTCAAGTTATTTTTTCGATCACATATTGCAATGTGATTAAATAATAATACACACATGCATGTGCACACACATACACAGTTACTTGCCTATTGCAAAATAGGTGTGTGTCTCTACTTACAAATAACTTCAGCTCAGAATTTAGAGTAGATTAGCAAACCCTTGGCCATCTGGATTTAACCTCAATAGCATGATTCTATTTTCAAAAAATCAGACTACAAATTGGAAAAAAAAATGTTATTATTTCTGAATTCATGGTCAGATGCCATTGGCCATGAACAAAATACATCATTTCACTTGTGGATTTTGTCATCTTTACCATCATAAGCATCCTAATCATTAATACAATCACAAACACATCCCCACATTCATACTTAATTTTTAGTTAATTTTATTCATAATGTTCCTGCAAGGTGTTTCAATCCTATTCTGCTTTTTAGCTGTGAATCAAAACATGGAGAACCTTTGAGTCCATGGCTTTATTGCATTATTTGCAACCATGTGTACCAATTCTTCCATGTTCGATATGTGATCTATCAGTAGAATAGAATAGTAAGTTAATAATAGTTGTATGCTTTCAAAGGAACATTTGATAAACTGGATTTATCTCAGCAGTTCCTTCTCATTCCCACTATTATGTAATCTTGGAGAAGGAAGATGTGCATTGTTTTTTCCAGTTTCAGGGAAGCTGAAGGCAAGAGAACACAAAGCAGGCTCAAAGAGAAGCTGACTCAACACTAAAGTGCCACCTAAAAAGTCTGTCAGCATTTTGAGTAAAAATTTCTTTCTCAGTGTAACTGACTTGAAATGATATCCTCCAATACCGTGCATCCATTTGTAAATATTGCTTGGTTGGATGAGCAACTTAAGCATTTTTAGAGACTTAAGAAATAATTTTGGATAATCTAATATTTTAACTATCCGTCCCTTTACTATTTGTCATTGTATAAAAGAATAAAGCTAGTTTATGTCATTTTTATAGGTGTATACATGCACATGCATATGAAAGAGATCACATAAATATGTATGTATGAATATATATATATATATATATATATATATATATATATATCAACAACACCACAGTGGGAAAAAGATGACCTCCAGAAGCAGTGGATTCATGTGCAGGCACCAGAGCCCCAGCAATAATCCTAGAGGCAAAAAATTTTAAAATATATATATATATAGCTAAAAATTCACAAAGATATTTCAAAAAGGAGTCATTTAATAGTGTATTTACTATTAAGTTGAACCTGTTTTGAGAAATACCTAAAGGACAACCCTGAAAGGATCCAGAATATGACTAGATTTGTGGTTTTCCCTGTCTTCCAAACTGGTCAATGCCCATATGCCATTTGTTTGTTTTCAAAACACTAATTCCTTTTTCTGCAAAATAATCATAATTATACCTTCTTTGATTGTGTGATTATGGGTCCCTCTTCCACCAGAATGAATACTAGGACCACATCTACTTTTGATAAACTGCTGTTATTCCTAAGACCTTAAACTCATTTGATTCTCAGTAGAGATTTGGTCTATAACTGCACCACTATGAAGACACACATGATCTCCTCAACAGACATTTGTTGAATTAATGAATTAATCTGCCTTATTTATTTGACCATCAAAATCTATTGAATAGGACAAGTCCTTGATTCTATACTGTTGTATATACAACTATTATATGCCATATAATTTTCCTTATCCATACTAAATAAGAGTAGGCTTTGAATCTATATATTTGTCCATACTGATATATAGATAGATATAGATATTCATTGAAGTCTTACTAAGTGTCAGGCATGGGCTAAGCATTAAATTAATTCTCTCAGCCAAAAAAGGAAAATTTGGTAGAAAGGTATTATTGCAAAAACAGATTTACGTGTCCCAAAAGTAGTAAGAGTTGAGATTTTAATCAGGGGCATTTGATTCCAAAGACTGCAGACATAAACTTGATTGACACCTTGTAGTGTGTGTGCGTGTGCATTTGTGTGTGTGCGCGCACACCTCAATGTTGTGCCCAGAAGTTCAAGTCCCGATCTCACACAAGGAAGACCAGCATCACATGCAATAGCAAGAACCTTTATTAGTAAGCTTAACCAGCATCACATGCAATAGCAAGAGCCTTTATTAGTAAGCTTAAGCTTGGGCCACCAACACCCTTCCACACAAGGGGAGAGTCTGTGCTGAAGATCCCGCAACATTGTTGCTCTCGGCTTTTTATAGTACACAGAACAAGAGCGGTTGGTTTCAGTTTAACTGCTGTAAGGGCTGTAACAAGGAACCGTTGGTTTCAGTTTAACAGTCTCTAACAAGTAATGGTTGGTTTCAGTGTAACAGTCTCTAAGAAGTAACAGTTTTTAATCTCCACATTCTAATCTCCACATTCCCCCCTTGTCTTTTGTAACTTCTAGGGCCCAATCTTGGGCCAATCTCTGTTTTTGACTACTGTCCTGGTATCTAGGTGAGGTTCAGTGGGGTGTGAGGAGTAGTAGTAGCAGGAATGAAGATTAGAGTCACCAGGAGAGAAAGAGTTGGCAGAGTCATGAACGGAGCAACTGGAGCTTGAGCGGGTATTTGGGGACAGACTTAAGTCGCCATCTGGTCTTGAACTCTTCTGTCTCTGCTGCACCGACATGGGAGTGGTGGATCCACGGGCCGATACTGTCCACCTTCAGAGCCGTGGGGGTAGCTAGGATAACAGTAGAAGGTCCTTTCCACCGGGGCTCAAGTGTCTCTTTTTAGTGGCGTCTCACCAAGACCGAGTCTCCGGGCTGGAAGGGATGAGGTTCTGGAGGAGGTGCAGCTTCATATATTGCTTTCAGTCTTGGCCACACATGCTTTTGGACCTGAGCTATTGTCTGTATAGAGGCAAGCATGTCCTGATCATTAAGATCAGCGAGCAGGTCTGATCTCGAGGCTGGGATTATGGGAGGGGGACGACCGAACATGATCTCTAATGGGATCAGCTTTGCAGTATAGGGGGTATTTCTTACTCTATAAAGGGCAAAGGGAAGGAGAGTTACCCAGTCTATGCCAGTCTCCATAGTTAATTTTGTTAAGGTCTCTTTTAGAGTTCTATTCATCCTTTCTACCTGTCCTGAGCTTTGGGGCCTATAGGTGCAATGTAATTTCCATTTTGCCAAGTTCTGGGTTACCTGGGAAGCAAAGGCTGGACCATTATCTGAGTTTAATTGAAGGGGCATACCAAACCTGGGAAAAATCTCTTCAAGTAGTTTCTTTGCCACTGTCTGGGCCATCTCTCTCTTAGTTGGGAATGCTTCAGTCCATCCTGAAAAGGTATCTACAAACACTAACATATATTTATACCTGTATTTTCCCGGTTTTACCTCAGTGAAGTCTATCTCCAGTAGGCGCTTGGTCTGGTTCCTTATTCACACACCCCAGAAGTTCTAGGCTGGTTGCTAGCATTGGCAAGTCTGCAGGCTTTGCATTCTGCAACTATTTCCTTAATCAGTTGGCTCTTGTTGTGGATTCTCAGGCTGGCTTCTTTCAAAAGTTCGGCAATTTTTCTTTTCCCCGGGTGGGTGGTTCTGTGTATATGCTGTAGCAGGTGTTTGGCCACGGCTTGGGGTGAGATGAGTTTACCATCGGCTGTTAGCCACCAGTTACCACACTTGTCAGCAAGAGGTAACTTTTTTATCTGGAGCTCATCATCTGGTGTATATTCTGGCTTATCAGGCAGAGTGGGCTCTCCAGGGTTTGGCAGACAAAGAGCTAATTCGTCAGTTCTTTCTAATGCTACTTGTCTGGCTATGGTATCTGCTAGGTGGTTGCCCCGTGCCACAGGACTTTCTCCTTTTTGGTGTCCAGGGCAGTGTATTATGACCACCTCATCTGGCATCCCGATAGCCTCTAATAGGTCTAATATTTTTTGATAGCTTTACCTTCAGCTGTGAGCAGTCCCCTTTCTCGATATATAGCCCCGTGGATGTGGGCTGTGGCAAAGGCATAGTGGCTATCAGTGTAGATGTTAAGTTTTTTCCCTTTTCCTAGGTTGAGGGCTTTTGTGAGGGCAATTAATTCAGCTTTTTGGGCTGAAGTCCCTGCGGGCAGGGCGGCTGCCCACACAGTCTCATGTTCAGTAGTTACCACGGCCCCAGCATACCTTACCCCATCTCTGATGAAGCTGCTCCCATCAGTATACCAGTTAACTTCTGTTCCTTTTAAAGGCTGGTCTTTCAGTTCTTCCCGGAGGCGGGATGTGCAGCTCAGAATCTCAGAGCAGTCATGTAAGGGAGTGTCTAATTTGGGAACAAGGTAGCTGGGTTCAGGGATGATCTGGTTGAGAACTGAATGACAGGTGGGTTTAGCAACAAGCTTTGATAATGAGTTAACCGGGCATTGCTAATCCACCTGTCAGGAGGTTGTCAAAGGATTCCATCTATAGCATGAGTAGTAGTCACGGTCAATTTCTGACTGAGAGTCAACTTCTGAGCATCCTTTGTCAACATAGCCATAGCAGCTATGATGCAGAGGCATGGTGGCCATCCAGCTGCCACTGAGTCTAGCTTTTTTGAGAAATAAGCTACTGGCTGCATTCAGGGCCCTACTGTTTGTGTTAGGACCCCTTTTGCTATCCCTTGATTTTCGTCTATGAAAAGGTGAAAGGGTTTAGTCACATCAGGCTGTCCCAAGGCCGGAGCCAACAACAGGGCATGCTTTAGTTGTTTAAAGGTGCTCTCGTGAGCCTTAGTCCATTTAAAAGGCTTCCCTTCTCAGGTTGCCTCATAAAGGGGTTTTGCTATTTCAGCAAAACTGGGGATCCACAGCTGGCAAAATCCCACTGACCCTAAGAATTTTCTTACCACCCGTCGGGTCGTGGGAGTAGGTATTTTAAGTATACCTCTGGTCTTTTCAAACCCTCGGGGAGGATGAGCCTCTCATACCTTTCCACTGAGGGCATTTTGCGGTAGTTGCCAAGTCGCTTGCTAGCTGCTGTCATTGTCTGTAATTGGCATTCTTCAAGGGTCTCTCGGTTGTTAAAGACTCTCTACTACTTCCTCTACTCTCTTCCTACTTCCTTTAGTGTTTATAAAGATTTATCTGCTAATCTCTTTATTTTCTGGAGATTTTTTCGGATATCAGGGGCAGCCTGGTTTACAAAGACCATAATTACTGCTAACTTATTCTCTGGAGCTTCTGGATCTAGGGGAGTGAACATTTGCTTTGCCTCCATAAGTTTTTCTAAGAAGGCAGCTGGGGTTTCTGTCTTTTCCTGTTGCACACTACTAACCAAACTGATGGGTCGGCATGCAGACACCTGGAGACCTTCCATTAGAGTCTGGTGATAGACCCAGAGCTTCTCCTTACCTTCAGGTGAGTTAAAATCCCAGGTGGGTCTTATCAGAGGGAAACTGGCACCTACCAGGGCTGAGGTTAAGGCGGGCTTCCCATCCGCCCCGGGCACAAGTTTTCGGGTTTCCGGGAGGATCTTTTCTCTTTCTTCCATGGTAAAAAGAATCTGTAAAAGCTGCTGGCAGTCGTCCCAGATTGTCTGATGGGTAAAAATAACAGAATCTAACAGGTCAATGAGTGCTGCTGTTTTTTTCTGAAAACTTAGGGTTCTGCATTTTCCAGATATAAAGGTCACCAGTGAAAAACAGCCAGTACTGTGTCATTTGTTCAGCATTCTCATTCGGGGGTCCTAGGGCTCTGAGGGGCAAGGCCACCGAATCAGGTTCTCTGGGCTCTCGTACGCGGAGGGCTCTGTAAGTCCTGGCCTGCTGCTGGGGGTTCCTGTGGGGCTGGGGGAAGTTGAGGTTGGTAGGGAGGAAGGTACTCTAGGAGGCCTACTTCAGGACCACCTTGTAAATAGGGTAGGAGGGGGAAGTGGAAGGGGACGCATAGGGGGCAGTAGGCTGATGACGAGAATTCTTTAAAGCAAAAACAGTGGGTCTCAAACCCTGTGGAGTAAGAAAAAGGTTTTAGCCAAGGAGGGGGGGGGGGGTTCTCTACCAAATCCTGCCAAGTAAGAATATGAGGAATCTGATCTGGGTGTCCTGGGTGTCCGAAGATGACATCTCTGGTAGCATAGATAGTAGGCAGGTTCCATGTTCCTTCTGGGGGCCAACTGGTAGAGAAGGTTGTCCACTTATCTTGACAATAAGTGATCATCCGGTCTTGTTTTACTCCTAGACTTAAATTGTGAGCTCTCTGAATTCTTTGAAATGATTCAGAACCATAGTCAGAGGAGTCGAAGTAGCCTGACTCCTGACTTTGGACTTAAGAAAGACAAAACTGATAATGAATACAAAGACAACACACACAAGGAAAATACAGAGACAACCCACACAAAGAGAATATAGAGAAAACAACATGTTTAAAGAAAACTCTAGAGGCCCAGCTGCCAACACTCTGAACCAACAGATGGGAGGACAGCCTCTCGCTGCTTCCCTACAGATGGGAGGACGGCCTCTCGCTGCTTCCTTACAGATGGGAGGACGGCCTCTTGCCACTGCTTCAATATAGAGGGGAGAACAGCCTCTCACTGCTTCCCTACAGATGGGAGGATGGCCTCTCGCTGCTTCCCTACAGATGGGAGGACGGCCTCTCGCTGCTTCCCTACAGATGGGAGGACAGCCTCTCGCTGCTTCCCTGCAGATGGGAGGACCTCCTCTTGCTGCCACTTCCCTACAGATGGGAGGACAGCCTCTCGCTGCTTCCCTGCAGATGGGAGGACAGCCTTTTGCCGCCACTTCCCTGCAGATGGGAGGACAGCCTTTTGCCGCCACTTCCCTACAGATGGGAAGACGGCCTCTTGCCACCGCTTCCCTACAGATGGGAGGACAGCTTTTCGCTGCTTCGTGGGAGCGACCCACTCTCCCATTCCAAATTTGCGAGGGGGATCCTATCCCCTACAGCAGGGCCTGAGACGTCTCCCAGGGCCCTGGACCCGGAGCCACCCAGCGTCCGTCTTCGACTCCAAGGGGTGTCTCGCTACAGATGCCTGAAGTTTGACAGGTCCTGAAGGCTCAGTGAGGCTAGCGTTCCTTTAGTGAGATGGGGATCCCCGACAGGACCCCAAATGTCGTGCCCAGAAGTTCGAGTCTCGATCTCACACCAGGAAGACCAGCATCACATGCAGTAGCAAGAGCCTTTATTAGCAAGCTTAAGGTTGGGCCACCGACACCCTTCCACACAAGGGGAAAGTCTATGCCGAGGACCCCGCAACATTGTTGCTCTCGGCTTTTTATAGTACACAGAAGTTTAACGGCTGTAATGGTTGTAACAAGGAATCTTTGGTTTCAGTTTAACAGTCTCTAACAAGTAATGGTTGGTTTCAGTGTAAAAGTCTCTAACAAGTAACAGTTGGTTTCAGTATAACAGTCTCTAAGAAGTAACAGTTTTTAATCTCCACATTCTAATCTCCACACTCAGGCTGGTAGTCACCTGGGTAATGCATCTTCTTTGTCATGTGTGTGATCCAGATTCTAAGCCAATCCCCACCACATTGGATTGGAGAAAGCCTTGCTCATATGGTGTCTTCCTGTCTCTATATCTATCTGAGTCAGCCCAGAATAGTGAAACTGGTCATGATAAAAAAGGTCTGCCTCATATGTTCAGTGCCTCCCAGTTTATATTCAGTATAAGTACTGAGTCAGTAACAACTATTGCTAACACTATTTCTACTACCATCATTATTTTTTTAATAATTATTAACATTACTATGAACCTCTTTTAAAAGGTTTGTTCTCATTATAATGAAGAGACTAGGAAAAATCAATTTGAAAGCATATCAAATTTTAAGGAAGTGTTTTAAGTATATGATTTACTAAATTACAGCAAACCAGTAAAAACTTCACCTCTGTTTTTGAAATCACCAAGAATGCTTCCCTTTTGTACCAAGATTATGAATTCAATTGTCTGTGACAGAGCCAAAGGGAGAGATGCATATGATCTCTTTAAGAGCTTTCTTACAAAAATAATTCAAGACAAGAAACAAGAGGCCTCAGTTACACGGCTGAGCAGCCATAAATCAATTGATAAAGTTCTCTGGGAACAGACTAGAAAGGAAAAAGTACATTATGTCAATCATAATCAAATTTAGCTTAAAGGAAAAAGGAATGTAATCCTACATTGATTCTCAAGCATACGCCAGTGTTTTTCACACATGAAACAATGATTATTACCCAGTCTTGATAACAGAAGAACATCAGCATCTACTGCATCTCTCCTTTTGCAAAATTCTGATTAATCGACAGTATAACAATAGTGTATCTCACAGTAATAAATAAAACAAACCAAGCAGTGTAGAGACAAGAAAGATGTAAACCGCTTGAGGGCTATGAACAGATTTTTGGCTAGTATGCCTCTGCTCTACTCCATTTGTAGACCAGTTATTCAGCCTATAGCTGAAAGGTGATAATCTACAGTGAGTAGGTGATTGGGAAAATAAACAAGTAGAATAATGGAAACGCAAACAAATCACTGTGATTTGGAGTCAACCCAATTTGTTAATCAATTCTTCCTCTTCTCCTTTTTTGTTTTCCCTATACTTGATAGGGCAGAGAGAAATTGAAAGGGAAAGACAGAGACAGAAAGACACCTATAGCACTATTTAACTGTTCTTGAAGCTTCTCCCACTGCAGGTGGGGGCTGGGTGCCTGAACCTGAGACCTTGCACATGGCAATTTGTGCATCATTGTCCAACCCCAAAAATTTTATTTGTTTTATGTTTAATGGGGGGGGGGGGAATGGAGAGAAATACAGAGAGAGTGAGAGACCAGAGCACTGCTCAGCTCAGTTTATGATGGTGCAGGAGATTGAACCTGGGTGCTTAATTGCTTTCATAAGATTTAATTATTTTAGGGAGTCGGGCGGTGGCGCAGTGGGTTAAGCGCACGTGGCGCAAAGCGCAGGGACCGGCGTAAGGATCCCGGTTCGAGCCCCCGGCTCCCCACCTGCAGGGGAGTCGCTTCACGGGCGGTGAAGCAGGTCTGCAAGTGTCTATCTTTCTCTCCCCTCTCTCTCTGTCTTCCCCTCCTCTCTCCATTTCTCTCTGTCCTATCCAACAACAAAGCAATGTCAACAATGGCAATAATAACCGCAACGAGGCTGCAACAACTAGGGCAACAAAAAGGGGGATAAAAGGCCTCCAGGAGTGGTGGATTCATGGTGCAGGCACCGAGCCCAATAATAACCCTGGAGGAAAAAAAAAAGATTTGATTATTTTATTGGACGATAAAGAAGCGAAGGCACCACTCAATCATCTAGGGATCTAACCCAGGGCCTCACTTCTGCTGTGCCACTGTTTAACTCCTCTAAGAAGTCCCTTCCTCAACTATAAAAAGTCTTAACAATTACTTCAAGGTAATTACAATTACAAGACTATGTTGAAATGTACAAAGTATTTTAACATCATGTCTGATACATGGTAAACTAGGAGTAAAACTGCCATGGGATATAATTAGGTTCCCCTTCCAGTGAGGGACATGTACTTGAGCTCAGAAACTTGGTAAGTTTGAGACCACCAGCAATTCACTTAGGTGTTATGAAACTGAATTTAAAAAAATATTTAATTTATATTTATTTTGGATAGAGACAGAGAAAGTGACATACACACAATACTGCTTCACCAGTTGTAAAGATTTTCCCCTACAGATGGGGACAGGGACTTGAACCTGGGTCCTTGCACATTGTAGTATGTGTGCTCTGCTAGATACACCACCACCCAGCACCTGATAATGGATCTTTTGCATCTGTACAGGGAAGCTAATAATAGCTACCTCAAAGTATTACTGTAATGTACATCGTAAATTTCCATCACTGACAGCCATAAGTATTTACATTGCCACTTAATTTTGTGAGCCAATAAAATTGCAGACCTCTAAAAAGCAGTAAAGTGCTTTTATAATAGATTAGGGGGAATAAAGATCTGGGGACCAATCTCTGTGTCTGAATCCTGCCTGTGCATTTTTTTAAAGCTGGAGTAAGTCATTTATCTCACCTCTGAAATACAAACAAATATTTTATCCCATTTCACCAGTCATCATTGCTGGAACCTGTCCTGAGAATAAAAATCAGTTTTCCCCTCTGCATCTAGCCTAAAATAAACTGCCGTTTTGCTAAATTGCCCCTGTGGATCCATTTTCTTTCTTGGACTGCCAGTATAGAAGGTCCACCTTTGCCTGTGCTCACACAGATTCTGCCTTCAGCCTTTACTAGACCATTGTGTTGGGGGCATGTATGTCAACCCACCTCTAAGATCCCACAGACCTGAGAGATGAGAAAGACCTGCTGGCTTTAAGAGTTAAACTGAAGGAGGACAACTAGGAACATAAGTGACCTAGAACAGGAGAAAGACTATCACTCTCATTTTACTATGAATATAAATGTACTTTTTTATTATTTATTTATTTCCTTTTGTTGCCATTTTTGTCACTGTTGTTGGACAGGACAGAGAGAAATGGAGAGAGGAGGGGAAGACAGAAATGGGGAGAGAAAGACACCTACAGACCAGCTTCACCGCTTATGAAGCAACTCCCCTACAGGTGGGGAGCTGGGGCTGGAACCGGGATCCTTAAGCCAGTCCCTGTGCTTCGCACCACATGCGCTTAACTAGCTGCGCTACTGCCTGGCTCCCATAAATGTACTTTCATTTGTTAAGAAGGACTGCAGGTGTGCTGCACAATAAAGTATCAGTCATGACACATGACTATTACACACTTGAAAAGTGGCTGATACAAATTGTGTGCAGTAAATATAAATCCAATTTAGATTTGGGCTTACTTATAAATAAATGTGATTTTTGGTTACTTTGTATTATACATGTATTATTTATAATATATTTCACCATGCACATAATATGTTATCATATAATATGTAAATATATGTAACATACAATATACATATTTATATTTATATAATATACATATTTATTTTTCCTTTCATTTGATAGGACAGAGAGATTGAGAGGAGTGGAGAGACAGAGAGGGAGAGAAAGATAGATACCTGAAGACCTCTTAACAGCTTGTGAAGCAACCTCCCTATATATGGGGAGCCGAACTCAAATCTAGGCCCTCGCATGTATCCTTGCTTATAGTACTATGTGTGATTAACTAGGTGCACCACTGCCTGGCCCCTAAATTAATTTCATTAACAATGCCAATTTGTTTTTTGCTTTTTCTCTTAAATGTGACTATAATTTAGGACTCACCTCTCTGGCTTTCTACATCTGTTTGGCAGCCCTGGGTTAGCATTTCTGTGTTTCCACTCAGAATGGTGGCATATAGTTCTTACCAAACTTAAGGGGTTCTCATGCTCTCTTCTCATCACTTGGACTAGGTTACTTACTCATTTTCATTAAATCCTTTCCATATAAGGGGTTGGGCGGTAGTTCAGTGGGTAAGTGCACAGGGCACGAAGTGCACGGACCAGTGCAAGGATCCCGATTTGAGCCCCCAGCTCCCCACCTGCAGGGTGGTCGCTTCATGGGTGATGAAGCAGGTCTGCAGGTTGTCTATCTTTCTCTCTCACTTTCTATCTTCCCATCCTCTCTTGATTTCTCTCCGTCCTATCCAACAATAACAGCAACAGTGGCAACAATAACTGTAAAGGCAACAACAAAGGCAACAAAATGGGGAAAATATCCTCTAGGAGCAGTGGATTCATAGTACAGGCACTGAGTCCCAGCAATAACCCTGGAGGCAAAATAAATAAATAAATCCTTTCCATATACTCAAACAGTACATATACTTTCCATATACTCAAACAGTACACTTCTGAAGAAAACTCATGATGGGGTATGGAAATCAACACTATTAAAGCTAGGTGGTTGCATATCTGGTTTGATTACACACGTTACAATGAGCAAGGACCCAGGTTCAAGGCCCTGGTCTCCACCTGCAGGGAGGAAGCTGATTCACAAGTGATGAAACTACTTCAGGTCTCTCTCTCTCTCTCTCTCTCTCTCTCTCTCTCTGCAGTCTCTCTCTCTCTCTCCCTCTCTCTCTCTCATCTCTCTCTCTCCTTCCCATCTCAATTTCTTGTCTGTTAAAAAAAAAACAGAGAGAGAGAGGGAAAAGAAACCAACACTATCTGGACAGAGAATTAGCTTACCTGTAGAGTACACACTATATTTTACTGCATACCTTAATTTATATCAGCCACTTTTCAAGTGTGTAATAGCCACATATCATGACTGATACTTTATTGTGCAGCACACCTGCAATCCTTCTTAACAAATGAAAGTACATTTATATTCATAGTAAAATGAGAGTGATAGTCTTTCTCCTGTTCTAGGTCACTTATGTTCCTAGTTGTCCTCCTTCAGTTTAACTCTTAAAGCCAGCAGGTCTTTCTCATCTCTCAGGTCTGTGGGATCTTAGAGGTGGGTTGACATACATGCCCCCAACACAATGGTCTAGTAAAGGCTGAAGGCAAAATCTGTGTGAGCACAGGCAAAGGTGGACCTTCTATACTGGTAATCTAAGAAAGAAGATGGACCCACAGGGGCAATTTAGCAAAATGGCAGTTTATTTTAGGCTAGATGCAGAGGGGAAAACTAATTTTTATTCTCAGGACAGGTTCCAGCAATGATGACTGGTGAAATGGGATAAAATATTTGTTTGTATTTCAGAGGTAAAATAAATTTTCATATGCAATTTATCATTGCATATGAACCCATATGCAAAATGTTAATGTTAAATGAATAATGAGCCTGGTCATCAAGATAGCCAACCTGGCTAGTGTAGTGTGTCTGCATTGTTATGTGCTAAAGAGAAATGTAAAACATAGTTCAGGAACACAGTCAAATTGTTCTTGCAAGTCAGTGTTCTTTAGGTATAGGATTGTCTGTCACAGTTCAGGGTGCCAGTATGCCAGGCTAGCTTCGCGGCGGGAGACAGAGATGACCAGAAACTCATGGCTGAGCTGAGAACTCAGTTTAATCTTTATTCACGAGTGGGCAAGCAGTCCAACAACCTAATCATAACACGATCCTGTCCTGCCTTTTTCCCCTCAGTGGAAGAGTCTGGAACCCAGGAAATATCTAGGATAGGGGGCGGGGGGGGGGGGAGGAAGGGAGAAGCGTGAAAAGGCAAGGACTAAACCAAAATCTCCTGGAGGCAGGGGGAGTGAGATCAAACCAATGTAACAGAATGACCATGTAAATAGACCACAACGTCAAGCAATATAACAGAAGGGATCCCAGAAGCAGAACTAGAAGCATACCAACATAGGATGAGACTCAGCAAATTTTATTTTTTCCTGACATTATGACTTAATAGTGATTTACAAGATTATAAGATAATCGGCATATAGTTTCATACCAATACCACCACCAAAGTTCTATGCCCCTAATCTCCCCCTGCCTCCAACAATAACCATCATAGTGGTCCCAAGGTCTTATATATGGGTTGACTTTCTTTTTTCAGGTTCATGTGTTTAGTTCTCTATATTCTACATATGAGTGAAATCACCCAGTAGTTGTCCTTCCCTTCATTACTTACTTTACTAAGTATAATCATTTGCAGTCCCATATATTTTGTCTCAAATGCCACAATATTCTATTTTGTTTTTACTTTCTGAATAATACTCCATTGAGTGTATAACCCATAACATCTTTATCCAGTCATCTGTTGCATGGGTATGTAGGTTGCTTCCATATTTGGTTATTGTGAACTATGCAGCTGTAAGCATGGAAGTTCATATGTCCTTCTGAATTATTGCTTTCATCTCTTTTGGATAAATGCCTAAGAGTGAAATTGCTGGATCATAAGGCATTTTGATTTGAATTTATTTATGGATCCTCCATACTGTTTTCCATGATGGTTGCACCAGTTTGCATTCCATCCAATATTGTAATAGCATTCCTCTTTTCTCCACATCTTCTCCAATTGTTGTTTCTTGTTTTATTTGTGAAGGCCATTTTCACAGGTGTGATATGGAATCTCAATGTGGTTTTAATTTTTATTTCTCTAATGATCAGTGAAGTAAAGCATTTCTGCATATGTCTGTGATCCATGTTTATCTTTTCCTTAGAAAACTGTCCATATCTTCTGTCCACTTTTCATTGGGTTGATCTTTTTTCCGTTTTGTTGAACTATATGATGTGTGTGTGTGTGTGTGTGTGTTGTATCAACCACTTGTCAGATGCATGGTTTATAAATATGTTCTCCCAGTTGATGTGTTGCCTGTTTATTCTTACAGAACTTTCTTCTGATGTGTAGAAGCTTTTTAATTTGATGTAGTCCCATTTAATCTTGCATTAGATTCCCTAGTCTATAGGGTAAAGTCTCCAAATACACCTGTGATATAAAGTCCCCACTATGTTTCACCAATATGTTCTTCTATGTATTTTACAGCATCAGATTTAATATCCACATTTTAAATACATTTTGAGGTAAGCATTAATGGATAGTCAGGTTTTATTTTTCTACATGTGGCTGTCCAGTTCTCCCAGAAAAATTTGTTAAATAAACCTCCTTTTTCCCATTGGAGAGTTTTGGCCATTTTGCCCTATACATGTGTGGGTTTAATTCTAGGATCTCTATCCTGTTCCATTGATCCAAGTCTCCATTTTTGTTCCAGTTCCACAGCTTTATTTACTACTGCTTTGTAGTATAAACTTAAGTGAGAATTGTATTGCCTCCATTTTTCTTCTTTTTTCCTCAAGAGTTCATCAGAATATTTTTATAAACCACTCAGTGAACTGTGGACAGTGTAACCCTGTTGGCCACAGTTTCTTCATATGCATAATGCTAAGATAGCTCTTCTGGCTAGTTCTTGGGATCTTGACTCTAAGAGTGAAAGTGTTCTTTTTTTTTCCTGAGGTCAACATTGCATCTTTTTATTTTTTATTTATTTTGATTTTTTTTTATTTAAGAAAGGATTAATTAACAAAACCATAGGGTAGGAGGGGTACAACTCCACACAATTCCCACCACCCAATCTCCATAACCCACCCCCTCCCCTGATAGCTTTCCCATTCTCTATCCCTCCGGGAGCATGGACCCAGGGTCATTGTGGGTTGCAGAAGGTAGAAGGTCTGGCTTCTGTAATTGCTTCCCCGCTGAACATGGGCGTTGACTGGTCGGTCCATATTCCCAGTCTGCCTCTCTCTTTCCCTAGTAGGGTGTGTCTCTGGGGAAGCTGAGCTCCAGGACACATTGGTGGGGTCTTCAATCCAGGGAAGCCTGGCCAGCATCCTGGTGGCATCTGGAACCTGGTGACTGAAAAGAGAGTTAACATACGAAGCCAAACAAATTGTTGAGCAATCATGGATCCCAAGCTTGGAATAGTGGAGAGGAAGTGTTAGGGAGGTACTCACTGCAAACTCTAGTGTACTTCTGCTTTCAGGTATATATTTTGCAGTAGTTTAATGATACGTGTGAACATAAGCTCTCTCTCACAGAAACTGGTGTATATCTAGGTTTTGGGACTTTGTTAGAAAGTGAACCACCTGAGATGAAATTAGAGTATACTATGAAAGGAAAGGTCTCACCCGAGTAATGAAGCTGAAGGGTTGTCATTCCACATGTGAAGTCTCTGGACACAGTCTGAGGTGAAGCATGTTGAGGTGGCAATCGTTGCGTTGGTTAGGTTGTGATCGGCGGATGCAATATTATTTGATATGGATTGGGAGAGGCATACGGGAAAGTGGGTCCTATCCAAGGGTTCCAGGACTGGGGGAAGTAGGGGCTCTATAATGGAGATGTGAGGTTCCTGCTGTCTTAGGGTTCAAAAAGACAATCGATAGTTAATGTTATCATCACATTATTTGGTAATTGAAAGTGTTCTTGGAAGCATCAAAGCACCTTTCAAATTATAGTCTCTCTACTCAGAATAAAAGCTCAGCAAAACTAAAAACATATCTTCAAGGTATTAATATATGCACAGTGCTAACTTCATAATAAATACTACAAATCTATGACTTGAGTTATTCCCATCTTGTTAGACAAGAAGTAGCATTTATAAACTACTGGCTTTTTGGCCACACCATTAGAAGAAAGTCATTTCCAAAATGAGGTATTTACCTCTCCAGATACAAAAGATTATTTTAGGTGAACTATTAATGACATTAAATAATATGAAAGAGTTCAAATTCAGTTCATTGTGAGGCCAGTTCATTAGATCACGTTAGTAATTTATTTAGTATTGCTTGTAACACTTGCTTATTTATTGTTTATTTAACATTGTTTGTAACACCTGTTAATACCCACTTAACAACAGTCCAAGCCTCCAAGGAATTGGGTAACTCTCCTCAGCTAGAGTGAGAGGTGTTTTATTTTCACAGTATAATATTTATATTTGCATCTTTCTTCTAGCGCTGGCAAGTTATATTGGTAAACATTTATACTGCATATGTAACTTCCTCCTAAGGTGACCTTTTTTATATAAAAAGGGTAATTTGCTTTACATGCAATTTTAAATACTGACAGAAGGTATGAGAACAGAATATAAATTGCAGTAAGTACTAACTACTATAGGTCTTATTAAATTGACTAAAATTTAGAGTGTACTAACTAATGAAACTATTCATAGAAAATAAACCAAAAGGGGGCTGGGCAATGGTGCACCTGCTTGACCATGCTACCATGCACAAGAAATCAAGTCTAAAACCCCTGGTCCCCACCTGCAAGGGGAAGCTTGTGCTGCAGGTGTCTCTCTCCCTTCCCCCCCCATTACTCTCTATCCTATCAGATACAAAGTTAAATTTTAAAAAATATTTAAGAAAACAAAATGCACCAAAGAGCATCCCTCCAGTTTTTAAGAAAGCTCATTATGTGCTACAGGAGTAAAACCAGCAATAATTATAAGTAAGTATTTAACCTGTCTGTGCTTCAGTTTTCTCATAGGTAAAGCAGGGATAGCATAAGTACCTATGTCATAAGGTTAATGATGTCTAAGTGCTTAGCAAAGTGTCTGACATTAGGAGGTGCTCCAGTAACTGCATGGCAGCCACTGTTACTGCTGCCCCAAACACAACCACTATTTCAGGACCTCCTCTCAGGGAACCTTGGCCCTTCTTCTCCATGATCTGTACCCAGGAGGTGACTGCCTGGGTAACACAAGTGGGCCACTTCCCTGGGGATTTCTGTAGAGTTTGTCCATTAGGAAGCCTTAGCAAGTAAAAAAAGAATGGGAGGCAGGAAGTGTTTGTAATGCTCTCTTTTGTCTCACGCCCTGCAAGTAGTCTCAAATTCAGATTAATGCCTAAAGTCAAAAAAGTTGAAAAGTTCTGCTAGAATACACTTTAGTTTGACTTTTGGCATAACCTCCCCATACTTACACTTTGAAAAACTGGTTTAAGACCATATTCTGAAACCTTTTGATGCAAAAACCTCTCAATCCCAATTTGTACACTTGCTGTTTGGTCTAATTATAAATCCTGATGTTGCTGTAAGGACATAGAGAGCCAGCTGAAGTTCTGTCTTCCGGAGAGTCATAGATATAATCAGTCAGTTCTTAGATCCCATTGTTTTGATATGATCTAATTATAAAATGAATTATGTTTAAAGATAAACCCACTTGAATATAACAAATTACCTATCACCTCTAATTGTATCAGTGTCACCTGATACGTTCTTATATAATGTTATGTAAATGTACTGCTTTTGAATTTAAATATATTGGGGAAGTATCGTTTATAAGACAGTCAAAACTTTACAACTCTTACAGTCTCTCATGCCCCAGGTATGCAGTAGAAAACACATAGTTCTACTAAGGAACAATGAACGAGTTGATAAATATTGCCATCTAGTAGGCTCTAACAATCAACAAATCTTCTGAATATTGGAAATCATCAAAAGATCATGGGCCCAGGAGAAAGGTTGCCTACAGTCAGATTCTGGAACTTACACTGATTATCAATATAACCTCAAATATGCAACAATTCATAGATTTATTACCTGAAACTGAGATAAAAAATAGTAAGTTCTCTACATGGGGTTTACAGAAATAATTTGAAAGGAATAAGTACTTTAAACAATTCTTGGGATAGCATTAACTTTTAGTAATGATCACTATTATTTATTGTATAGAAATACAAAACTTCGTTTTTCAATACAGCTTCCTTAGTTCTGATGCTATGGGATTTTAGGATTTTCTGAAAGTCGAACTTAGTAAGTAGTTTTATAAACAAACTGATTTCTTATACCATTTTATTTTTTGTCTGCTTCTGTAGGACTTCATTGTCACCGTAGTTTTTTCGTTCTTGTGGTTGGTGGGTTCATCAGCATGGGCGAAAGGACTGTCTGATGTCAAGGTTGCTACGGATCCCAAGGAAGTATTATCACTGATGTCAGCTTGCAAACAGCCCTACAACAAGTGCATAGCTGTCCACAGTCCTGTCATGTCCAGCTTAAACACTTCTGTGGTATGTTTTCTTCTATGCTTTATCTCTAAAATCTTTGTTTGTCAGCTAGATGAATAAGAAAAAAAAAAATTCAGAGGTCATCATGGCCTCCAAATCTAGGCCAATTTAAAAGGTGATATTTCACTCCAGGCACAAGATGATCCTTCGGCCTTCAAATTTTTCTGTTGTCAGATCCCATAGATTTTAATGCTGCCAATTACAGAGTTCTTAATAAGAACCCAGCAGGTGCAGGCAGCAGCTGCCTGGATGACAGTCAAGTCAAAATTCTAAGCTAGAAGCAGATAAAGAGAAATCTGAAATTTAAGGCTGAAACCTGTCAGAAGTTAAAAGCAATATTTGATAGCATAGAGGTTTCCTGGGAAGAAAACTTTGTTTAGGCCATATATAGTTAGAATACATCCAGTTGATTGCCTGGAGAAAAATATGCAGAGCTACTCAGGTGCAGAAAGAAATGCATCATGTATAAAAATACTTATAATTGTTTCGGTAATCTTATGTTCTCTGTGTTGTTGATTTATTTTCTTGATAATTTTGGAAATGTTGAACATGTTAGTTGAACTGAGTCAAATATTATCACCAAGCATCTTGCTTCTTAGAGGATAGTAGAAAATCTGAGAACAGGGTCACTAAATTGAACCCTTTTTTGAATTTCTTTATTGAGGGAATTAATGGTTTACAGCCAACAGTAAAATACATGCGGAACATTTCTCAGTTTTCCACATAATAATTTAACCCCCCACTAGGTCTTCCTTTGCCATCATGTTCTAGGAGACCTGAACCCTCCCCCCTACCAGGAATCTTCTACTTTTTTTTAATTTCTTTTTTGGGGAATTAATGTTTTACATTTGACAGTAAATATAATAGTTTGCACATGCAGAACATTTCTCAGTTTTCCACATAACAATACAACCCCTACTAGGTCATCTGTCATCCTTTTCCAGGACCTGTACTCTCCTCCCACCCAGAGTCTTTTACTTTGGTGCAATACACCAACTCCAGTAAGAGTTCTGCTTAGTGTTTTCCCTTCTGATCTTGTTTTTCAACTTCTGTTTATGAGTGATAGCATCCCATTTTCACCCTTCTGTTTCTAACTTATCTCACTTAACAAGATTTTTTCAAGCTCCATCCAGGATAGGGTGAAGACGATGAATTCACCATTTTTAATAGCTGAGTAGTATTCCATTATGTATATATACCACAATTTTCTCAGCCACTCATCTCTTGTTGGATACTTGGGTTGTTTCCAGACTTTGGATATTACAAATTGTGCTACTGTGAACATAGGGATACATAAATTTTATTAGATGGGTATGTCTGGTTCCTTAGGATATATTCCCAGGAGAGGAATTGCAAGGTCATAGGGTAGGTCCACTTCTAGCCTTCTGAGAGTTCTCCAGACTGCTCTCCACAGGGATTGGACCAATTTACATCCCTACCAGCAGTGCAGTGCAGGAAGGTTCCTTTGAGGAAGTCAGGATGGCTGAGCAGTCTAAGGAAGGTTTCTTTGTCCCCACAACCTTTCCAACTGGACTCTTTTTTAAGAGTGTAAGAACTTAGGGCTAGGTGGCGATGCACTTAGTTGACCACAAGTGCTACCATACTCCAGGACTTGAGTTCAAATCCTCAATCCCTATGTGCAAGGGGAGAGCTTTCACCAATGATGAGGCAGGTTTCTCTTGTTCTCTCCCTCATTCTCTTACCCTTCCCTCTCAATTTCTCTGTGTCCTATCAAATAAAATAAAAATAAAATTTTAAAGTTTATTTTTAAAATATGTAAGCCATAGCATGTTACTCAGTTATTAAAAATGATGAAATCATATGAAAAAGTGCTCCAAGTCAATGATTTTCAAGAACTGTGAATAAAAGAACAATGAGTGGGTCGGGCGGAAGCACAGCAGGTTAAGCACACGTGGTGCAAAGCACACGTGATGCAAAGCACACGTGGGACCGGTAAGGATCCCAGTTCAAACTCCCGGCTCCTCACCTGCAGGGGAGTCACTTTACTTCAGGTGGTGAAGCAGGTCTGCAGGTATCTATCTTTCTCTCCCCCTCTCTGACTTCCCCTCCGCTCTCCATTTCTCTCTGTCCTGTCCAACAACAAACGACATTAACAACAACAGTAATAAACACAAAAAGGCTACAACAACAAGTGCAGCAAAAAAAAAAGGGGGGAAGGCCTCCAGGAGCAGTGGATTCATGGTGCAGGCACCAAGCCCCAGCAATAACCCTGGAGGAAAAAAAAAAAAAAAAAAGACAACAATGAGATACCACTTCACTCCTGTGAGAATGTCATATATCAGGAAAGGTAACAGCAACAAATGCTGGAGAAGTTTTAAGAGATAAGGGAACCTTCCTGCACTGCTGATAGGAATGTAAATTGCTCTGATCCTTTTGTAGAGGAGTCTGGAGAACTCTCAGAAAGCAAGAAATAGACCTGTGTCCCTGAAATTCCTCTCCTGGGAATATATTCTAAGGAACCAAACACACCCATCCAAAAAATCTATGTATAGCTATGCTCATAGCAGCACAATTTGTAATAGCCAAAACCTGGAAGCAACCCAGGTGTCCAACAACAGATGAGTGGCTGAGAAAGATATAGTATATATAAATATATATATATACAATTAGATACTACTCAGCTATTAAGAATGATGAAATCACCTACTTCACCTCATCTTGAATGGAGCTTGAAGGAATTACATTAAGTGAAATAAGCCAGAAAGATAAGAATGAATATGGGGTGATCTCACATATGGACAGGAGTTGAGAAATAATAACAGAAATGGTAAACACAAAATGAAAGGACTAGGTTTAGTGTATTTTACCAAATTAAATGATTCTGAAGGTTGGGAGGGCCTCAGGTCCTGGTGGTGCATGATGGTGGAGGAATACCTAGGGTAGGGATGAGAGCATTTTGCAGAAAACTGAGAAATTTTACACATGTATCAAGAACCAGTCCGAGTTCTGCTTCGTGTTTTCCCTTCTGATCTTGTTTTTCAATTTCTGGATATGAGTGAGATCATCCCATATTCATCCTTCTGTTTCTAACTTATCTCACTTAACATGATTTCTTCAAGCTCCATCCAAGATAAGGTGAAGAAGGTGAACTCATTATTTTTAATAGCTGAGTAGTATTCTGTTATGTATATATAATACATATACTGTAAACCATTAATTCCCTCAATAAAAATATTTTTAAAAAAAGATTTAGAAGTTTATTTTTAAAATAGTCTGAGTAATGGAATACTACCTAGCTATTAAGAATGATGAAGTCACCTTCACCTCATTTTGGATGGAGCTTGAAGGAATCATATTAAGTGAGATAAGTTAGAAAGAGAAAGATTAATATAGGATGATCTTACTGATGGACGGATGTTAATAAGAACAGAAAGGCAAACACAAATTGGACCTTGACCTTGGATTCTGAGGTGGGAGGGGGCTTAAGATTTGATGCATGATTATGGAAGAGCGGCTAGGCTAGGGGTAAGAGTGTTTTGCAGAAGACTGAAAAAATTTCCCCTTGTATCAACAACTGTAAAAAACATTAATTCCTGGGGATGGGTGGTGGTGCCCCTGGTTGAGCACACCTGTTGCAGTGCACAAGGACCCAGATTCAAGCACCCAGTCCTCACCTACAGGGGGAAAGCATAACAAGCAGTAAAACAGGGCTTCAGATGTTTCTCTGTCTCTCTCCCTAACTACCACCCCTTTCCCTCTCAATTTCTGCCTGTCTCCATCCTGTAAACAATGATTTTAAAAAATATCTTTAAAAAACATTAATTCCCTTCAATACACAAAGGAATATAAGAACTTGTGTTATTCCAATGAAAGAATTATTTCTAGAAAGTCACAAAGTAGAAAGGCAGCAAAAAGGCAATGGCTGTAAAAGAATGGAAAGTCTAGCAGTATTTGTTACTGAGGGAAAAGCAGTGTTTACCAACTCCTAGAAATAATTATATTTGTTCCAAGGGTAATTTATATTTTCTACAGCTTCCTGAAATTTAAGAATGGGAACAGGCTGTCTATTCAGTTCCTGACTGTGCAAATTGCTTTGACAAGATAGTAAACATGGAAATACAATGTATTAGGGTCTTACAGTTGTTTTTATTTAGGTCTAGCCATACATAGATAAATACTTTGAGGTGTATATTAAGTTACTACTCTTTGGGTCTGGGTGCTAGTGCACACTGTTGAGCATACACATTATCATACACAAGGACCAGGATTTAAGCCCCCAGTCCCTACCTGCAGAGGGGGAGCATCAGGAATGGAAAGCAAACCTATAAGTGTCTATATTTCTCTCTCACCTTCTATCATACCGCCCCTATCAGTTTCCCTCTGTCCTATTAAATAAAAAGGAAGATGGGGGAAAATTCACTGGGATTTGCACTGTGCCCCAGCACTAACTTTGGTAATGTGGTAGTAATTGGAAAAATAATAATTATTATTATACTCTTCTGTGCTTTGTTTATAAGCTGTACTTGATAAAAGCTATTGTAACTCTTATCTCAAAATCTTTGAGAACAAAGATTTGGTGTGTCTATTTATACTAATGGCCAGTCTGCTAAGAAAATATGATACCCTGCATTGTCCATGTAATTCTATTTGGATGTTTCTAATACATTTTATTTTAGGAGATGAGAATTTGAATGTGAAACAATGTGTTCCTTAAAATAAAAAGACAGAGAATGAAGGAAATGAAGTTAAAATGGTGTATATGATGACAGGTCTGACTATAACTATCAGTCTACATTAGTAAAACATTTTCCAGTCCTAGTACAGAAAACTATTTTCAAACTGACTTAAGCAAAAAGTCTTCTCATGAGGTCTGATATTTATTTCACCCTACTTCTGGTACCTATATATATTTTTAAATATTTTGGTTGCAAGCAGTAAAAAACTAATTCTAATTTCATTGGAAAGAAAATTATTTGATGAAAATTGATGTAACCTGAAAAACAGGTTCTAAAAAAGGGCAGGATCTAGAGAAAGTACATTAGATTTTTAGGTACCAAATAATAGTATTTTGAAATTATAGTTTGTTTGTGTAGTAGAGTTCAAAGACAGGATCTCACACATTCACATTACCTTTGAGCCGTATTTTCTGTTTTTGAGAATCCAAAAGACAGACAGACAGACAGATAAAGCAAAGCACCACTCTTCCACACATGGTGTTTGTTCTCTTTGTTGTCCTCATGTGAGATCAGAGATCAAATACAGAGCTTGACATATGCAAGGTAGGTATTTTACTGTAGAGACCTTGCCCAGCCTTTATCAAGTTATTATCAATGAAAGTTTTTCCTAATCCTAGTTTATTCTCCTCAAGATTGGAAGTGACTGAAGAGAACTCAAGTAGCTTAACTGCTACTTAACTCTGTGGAGGAAATTGAATTTCTACTATCAAAAGCAGGGCGGGGGGGGGGGGAGGGGTGAAGACATTCATCTGCCAAAGCACAGCAACTTTTTTTTTTCATTGCAAACTCAATTGAATTGAAATCCTATCAAACTATCCACAAAATGTGAAAATAATTGGAAAGACACAAGTAAAGTGGGCAACCGGGCAGTTCTCACATTCCATCTCTCATCTCTCTTCTTTTTTTATTTTTTATTTATTTAATAGAGACAGATAAATCAAGATGGGATGGGAAAATAGGAAAAGAGAAGGAGAAACACTTGCAACCCTGCTCCACCATTCATTCAGCTCCCAAGCTATCCTCGCAGGTGTGGATGAGGGGCTTGACTCGGGTCCTGCCACATGGTAACAGGTGCAATCAATTGGGTGCACCATTGCCTGGCCCCCATCGTTTTTTCTACACATCTACTACAGTAATCTCATTTCATGTAGTTTTTTCCTTTTTTCTGTTTACATAGCAGATGATAGGCATCTCAGGGTAAAAAAAAAATAAAATCTAGGACTGAACTGAAGACATATAGGCCCAATTTCAAATTTCTAGCAGGGAGACTATCTTTAGCCTTTCTTAAGTCGAGTGTCCAGGTTGATCTCATGGGTTATGGCTGGGGATATAATGTATGAGAAGTGTGTCTCACAAAGTCCACCCTACTAGACAAGTGACTGGTTTTGGACAAAGATCCAAGCACATATTTCAAAGGATGACCTTTCAAGTAAATGGTCAATCAAAATAATCTTTTCTACCATGATGACAAGTTTACTTTCTTCAAAGCACATAACACTAACAGGCATGTGAGTTATCTATCAATCGATATTACAGATGCAGGGGGGCGGGCACTAGTGCAGTGGGTTAAGCGCACATGGTGCTAAGTGCATGGACTGGCTGAAGGAGCCCAGGTCGAACCCCTTCCTCCCTACCTACAAGGGTTGCTTCACAAATGGTGAAGCAGTTCTGCAGGTGTCCGTCTTGCCCCCTGTCTTCTTCTCCTCTCTCCATTTCTCTTTCCTGTCCAACAACAGCAACAGCAATGGCAACAATAACAACAATGGCAAGGGCAACAAAATGGGAAATATCACCGCTAGGAGCAGTGGATTCACAGTGCAGGCATCAAGCCCCAGCAATAACCCTGGAGGCAAAAAAAAAAAATTACAAATGCAGGGAACTGAAGTGACTAGTTACAATACTTCCTAAAAAGAGCCGTAGTCTCTTAATACTACTTCTGTTGTTGAACCAAAATCCCTGCGGGCACAGTTCTGGAGTTAATCTGCCAAGATTTAAATCCTTTCTCCCTTCCTCAGTAATTACCTACCTGCTTTTATATAAATTAAGTATTCTAATTTTAGTTCCATCGTTATAAAATGGAAGTGATAGCCTTCAGAGACTGCTGACATGATCCTAGTACTGCAAAAATGCATGTTAAGTACTTAGAATAATGTACCCAGCCCCACCTAGGGGGGGAAGCTTTACAAGTAGTGAGGCAGTGCTGCAGGTATCTCTTTTTCCCTCTCTATCTCTCCTTCCCCTCTCAATTTCTCTCTGTCTCTATCCAATAATAAATAAATAAAATACTTTTTAAAAATAATAGTAGCCAGCATATGACAAATGGAAAATTAGTAGCAACTGGAATTCTACTAAAAATTCATCAGTGTCATATAGCATTTAAACATGAAGGAGAGAAAATAATGTTCTTTTAAATGTCTCTGGGCATAAATAATTTATCCATAGTATCAACATCTACTAGCTATAGACATCTTTTTAATAGACAAAGTTAATACATTGTTTTAGATTGTCTAGAATTCCTCCCCCCTTCTTTCTTACATTATGTATGAGGAACAGAAAACAGGCCCTCTGCCTATTACACTGTCATGCAAGTGTTTATCTATGTGCTAACTGCTACCATTGCTTACCCCATACTTTCACTTTAGGTTCACTTACTTCCTTTATGCCATTACAATTGATGAGAAAATAGTATCTCTAAATAAAAGTGAATGCAATCCTACAAATTAATAAAACTTTATCAAACAAAAAAGACAACTGTAGATGATCATGCTTAGTGAGTTAAGAACCTGAACTTATGCTTGGTGAAGTAAATAAGAAAGTGAAAAATAGGCTTCACTCATGTGGAATACAGAGAATTGAGACATATGAATTTGAAAGAAAAAAATAAGCTCTAATATGTTGGGAAAAATACAGTGTTTATCCTTGGGAAGTGGGGGTATAGAACTTTGGAAGTGGGAATGGAAGAGACCTATAACCCTATTATCTTTTAATCTGGCAAAAATCACTAGTAATAATTAAAAAAAAAATTGTTAAAATAGTCAACAGTTTACCCCTTGAAGACAAATACTAAGAGAAATACCTCACTTAGAGAGCTGATGATAGGTTAGGTAAGGGCTCAGACTATGAGTCAGATCAAACAAAATTTGAATCTCGGGTCTGCTATTCACCAAGTCATGCAGCATTGAGCAAGATTCTTCTTTTTAAAAATCATTTATTTTCCCTCTTGTTGCCCTTGTTTTTTATTGTTGTTGTAGTTATTATTGTTATTATTGTTGTTATTGATGTCATCGTTGTTAGGACAGAAAGAAATGGAGAGAGGATGGAAAGACGAGGGGGGGGGGAGATAGACATCTGCAGGCCTGCTTCACCACCTGTAAAGCAACTCCCCTGCAGTTGGGGAGCCAGGGCTGAACCAGGATCCTTAAGCCAGTCCCTGTGCTTCGCGCTACCTGTGCTTAACCCACTGCACTACCGCCCAACTCCCTGAACAAGATTCTTATATGTGATGTGGATGTAACAATAGCACTTTCCTCTTTGATTAAGTGGATTAACAGAATGCACTTAACAGCAAGGAAGCATTCAATAAAAAAAAATCAGTTATTCTGGAGAAAACATTGATTCCAAAGGGAAAAAATGGAAGAGGTTTCAATATTGAAGTGAAACATGACTTTTGGTACCATGAAGTATTTTTCTGAAATTGAGATTTTTGGTGGAGGCTGGAGTGGGTGGTAAAAGAAAGGGCTCTGTCAAGCCTTCCAACAAGTTTGTTTTGACTGTCCTCTGAAGCTAAGATTTTTGGTGTTTGGGAGGAAGTAAAGGAAAGGGGTCTTCCTAGTCTTACATACAACCTGTTTGCTTTGATTCTCCTTCAGGTCTTTGGATTCTTGAATTTTATCCTCTGGGCTGGAAACATCTGGTTTGTTTTCAAGGAGACATGCTGGCATTCCTCAGGTCAGAGATATCTTTCAGACCCGATGGAAAAGCACTCAAGCGGCTATAACCAAGGTGGATACAACCAGGATAGCTATGGATCCAGTGGTGGGTATAGCCAGGAGGCAAGTTTGGGGCAGTCCTCTGATGAATTTGGGCAACAGCCTAGTGGTCAGGCTGCCTTTACCAATCAGATTTGACAGTGTAGTGTTCACATTCTTCTGGAGATAGCCTCACCACTTTCCATTTCAGTGGCAGAAGAATTTGTTAAGAGTTTCAATCAATTATTAAAGCAAAGAGTGTTGAATGTAAATCAGAGATCTGGAGTTCTCATTAAAACAGAAAGTCTCAGGCTATGATAAACAGTATTTTAGAGATGAGATGACACAAGGAGATATATTATTCATCATAGATGGTTAATTGGAAAGTATCTTGTTACATACACAGATACTTTTATGGTCATTTTGTATGTGTGCTGAAATAGTAGAAGCATTTTGTAGCCTAAATCTCTAGTATGTAATATGCATAAAGTAAGTTAAATAGCTTTGAGTTGTCCTATGTGTTCTGATGCAGAAGATGTTTTGATGATTTCTATAAATCAGTTTTGTGTACCACAACATGCATGTATAATTAATTTTAGTAGGACTAAAATAATAATAGGACTATAAGGCTACATATTTGTTTCCAGACAACTACTCTGTATTTTTTAATTTGATAAATCGACGTTCCTATGATTCAGTGCATGAATAAGCATTTTCATACAAAATGAACATTTAACTTGTACTTAATGAAAACTTTTTCCAGTTTGCACCATAAATTTGTTAAGTGGGCATTTCAAAAAGTATATTCATTACTTTGTATACTTGCAAATTTGTCTTTCTGGCTTTACCTGGTCTTGAATGCATTGTAATTAATATTTGGGGTTTCTTCCCTGCTAGTAACCATTTTAGTGTTATATATGGTAATTTCCCAATATTTAGCCTACTTACTTAGGTAAAATCTGCATTCTTGTGACATTCTATGGTGTTTTGTGGCTGTTATCTTATGGACCATGAACAACCGAACCAATAACTATTTGTGTTTATGAAGTGTTATTTTTCTAGAATAATGAAGATACAGATATCAGTAACCATAGTCAAGAAGCTATTGGATTCATGTATTAATTTATAAAGTGTTCTGTAGAATCTACACAAGCAGGTAAATTTTTAAATCCTATTTATTTGTAAAGTTAATATGCTTCTGGGCTCAGTTATTTAAAATTCTCAAGTTACAGCACAACTTACTAATTTATAATTCTGATTTGAATATTACCCATAAATTAAAAATGACTTTTTGTGAACCACACTGTGTCCCAGAGCAGGTTCTCATGAAATATTCCCCTGAATGTATTCATTATCAAGAAAATGTCAATCTTTGCCTTTTTGTTTTAGCTTAATTAAAATGCCAGGACCCAACACTGAGAGCAAGCTGAGAATCTGTATTTTCAGATAATAGTTGCTATCAATGTACAAACTTTTTGTGACCTGTAATGTTGGAAGCATTTTAGCACAAAACAGCCTTGTATCTTAGATGACATATGTAATGTTTCTGGATCCTATTGGATAAGTCTGTATTGTGATATTTATTTGACCTTAATAAAGTTATTGCCTACAATGCTGGCTGGAAAATAGAGAATTACAACAACAGAAACCTATTCACATTAACAGTGAAAGAACAAGGATTAAAATTGAGAGATAATTCACCAGACAGAGCACTCACTTTCCTGTGAGGCCCTGAGTTCAAGTCCCCACATCACATGGGATCACTGTGGACCTCTCCAGAGGAGCTCCATGGATGGTAGAACAGTGTTACAATGCCTCTCATCTCTCATTCAGCCCTCTCTCTCTCTCTCTCTCTCTCTCTCTCTCTCTCTCTTAATAAAATAAAGAATGGAAAGTTGGATCTGGCTGCTCAGCAGTATTTCATGTGCAAATGGGTCTAGTTTCATTCCTTGGTTTCATTTTAATAATAGAAAAAGGGGTACATGCACATTGTTTCCAATCTTTAATCTTATCTATCCTTTTTTAATGAGTCCATAGTTGTTCGTTCATTCATTTCACTAAATCTCCAAAAACCCAACACTGTGCATGGGACTGGGAATACAATAGGGGAAAAAAACAGAAACTTATCCACTCTCTCCAAACTTATTTTCTATTAGGAGAAACAGACATTAAGTAATTATGCCCCAGGTACACCATGTAATGTGTGTGACAAAAAAAAAAAATGCCACAAGAACTTTCCTAGGGACATTAGGGGAATGTCAAGGACCTAAATCATGAGAACACACACAGGAGAGAGAGAATAGGGAAGAAAGAGCATCTCAGGCAGAAAATAGTTTTGAAAGACTCTGAGGTGGTAGAGGCAGGATGGGTTAAGAATGAGAGGATTCTGTGGACTGGGCAGACAGTATAGTGGTTATGCAAAACACTGTCATGCCTGAGGTTCTGAGATCCCAGGTTTAGTCCCCAGCATCACCCTCTGTATCTCTCTCATTAAAATAAGAAATAAATCAAATATAAAAAATACTGTGAGGACTCTGAAAATTACCACTGCTTCAGGGTGCATGCAGAAGGCCTATTTGGAGACCACAGTGAGGAATTTGGTCTTTATCCTAAAGAAGCTAGGAGGAAGCATGGAAGGATTTTTAGGCAGAGGAGATTAGCATTTTAAAAGGACTTCGGTGGCAACAAACCTTAGAGTGGTTGAAGGAGGGCAAAAATAAAGGAAGGATTTCCTAGGGGTTTGAAAATAGCCTTGACTCCTTACACCCTTTAGGCACTGGTTTGGGAACTTGAGGAAGAGATCAAGAACTTCCCCATCTACCCTCTCATTTCCTGGGATAGAGACTGGGTTTGACTCTTTCTTTCAGTTGTGTCTCGAAGAGAGTGGTCTCTCCTTCATGTCCTGTCAAGAACATGCCAAAGCAGATAAAGCCTCAGGACAGCAATTCTTTTATCAGCCTTAGCAATTCTCAAGTACATGGGGCCTCTGATAAAGGAAAAGCACTACCTGCACTTTGCTGAGATAGAGACTTGCTTTTATAGTCCACTGCAGACTTGTAATAAAATTTTGCTGTAACCCAACAGGGATTTCACTAAGCTGCCTTTATCCCTTCTAGTTTCAAGAAAAGAGCAGCAGATCTGTTTGTTTTTTTTTGAATTTTTTAAAAAAAATTTTACTTATTGGATAGAGATAGTCAGAAATCGAGAGGGAAGGGAGAGATAGAGAAGGTAAGAGACAGAGAGACACCTGCAACACTGCTTCACCACTTGCAGAGCTTTCCATCTATAGGTGGGGACTGGGGGCTCGAACCTAGGTCCTTGGGCACTGTAACATGTGCATTCAACCAGGTGCGCCACCACCCGGTCCCTCAGATCTGGTTTTTTTAAGAGGAGAGCAATCAGTGTAGCAGAAGAGCCTGTGACTATGTGCCCAGCAGATGAAATGTGAAGTATGTGTGTCACTGCTTATTAGTGATGTATAATTTCATTCTCCTGAGTCTTTGGTTTTCTTGGAGAGGTAAAGTGTGCAGTTATAAAAGGGTGGCCCTGAGTTACCGTCCTTGAGCTGCTTTTTCACTGATACTCTTCCTTCTTCAGTGCCTCCCCCCAAACTCTGGGGCTTTGTTTTTCTTTCTTTCTCTCTCTCTCTCTTTCTTTCTTTTTTCCCTTTTCCTTTTTTTTTTCTTTCTCTCTTTGCTCTTTCTCTTTCCTTTTTACTATAATTTTTTCGTTGCTGTGTTTTTTGCCAACAAGGGTTATCTTTGAGGTTCAGTGCATAGATTTATAATTCTGGGGGCTGGGCAGTAGAGCAGTAGGTTTAAGTGCACATGGCACGAAGCGCAAGGACCAATGTAAGAATCCCCGTTCAAGCCCCCGGCTCCCCACCTGCAGGGCGGGTCGCTTCACAAGAGGTGTCTATCTCCCTCCTCCCAACCCACCCCTGTCTTCCCCTCCTCTCTTTATTTCTCTCTGTCCTATCCAACAATGGTAACAACAATAATAATAACAAGGGCAACAAAAAAAAAATGGGGGAAAATGGCCTCCAGGAGGAGTGGCTTCATATTCATAGTGAAGGCACTGAGCCCCAGTGATAACCCTGAAGGCAAATAAATAAATAAATGGATAAAATAATATTGTAATTCCTAGCCATCATTTTTTCCTTTTTTTTCTTTATTAGGTGATTAATGGTTTGCATTTAGCAGTAAAATACAGTAGTGCGGTAGTTTGTACATGTCTAACATTTCCCAGTTTTCCACATGACAATTTAATCCCCACTAGGTCCTCTGCCATCATGTTTAAGGACCTAAACTCTAGCCCCACCAGAGAGTCTTTTACTTTGGTGCAATATACTAATTTCTTTCTTTTTGATAGAGAGTGAGAGACATGGGGCCAAGTGGTGACACACCTGGTTGAGCTTACATGTTACAGTGTGCAAGGACCCAGGTTTGAGCCCCCAGTCCCCACCTACAGGGCCAAAGCTTCATGAATGGTGAAGCAGGGGCTGCAGGTGTCTCTCTATCTCTCTCCCTCTCCGTCACCCCCACCCTCTCAATTTCTGGATGTCTCTATCCAATAAATAAAAATTTTAAAAAAGCTTTAAAAAAGAGAGAGAGTGTGAGAGACATGAAAAAAAGGAAGAGAGGTCAGGTGGTCAGGTGGTGGTACACCTGGTTAAGTGCACACACTACAGTGCACAAGGACCCGGGTTCAAGCCCCTGGCCCTTATCTCCAGGGAGGAAGCTTTACAAGTGGTAAAGCAGGACTGCAGGTGTCTCTCTGTCTCTTTTCCTTTCTACGTCTTCCTCCCTTCTCAATTTCTGCCTCTATCCAATAAAAAATATAAATATAACCTAAAAAAAAGAGGAAAAGAGAGGAAGAGTAGGGAGACAATTGCAGCATTACTCCACCACTGCTCATGAAGCTTCTACCCTACAAGTGGGGACCAGAGACTTGATGGTGTTGTGTGTACTCTACCAGGTGAGCCACCATACACATTTCACTAGGAATTTTCAGAAGACACAACCTAATAGCAAGTGCAGTCTGGAAATACAAACCCAGGGACCACCCTCCATCACTGGATTTGGGACTAGATGCTTAACTTCTCATTCATTCACTTGCCCTATCTCTATGATGTATGATGGGGGAAAAAAAAAACTCATGGAATTGACATAAAGGTTGGAAATGTACACCATAAAAGGCACAGCTTCTGGCACTCGGTAGGTATTGTCTAACTTTGAGTTCCCCTGAAAGCAGAGCAAGTGTGGGCTGCCACTCCGGGTCCCCTGCCCATCTGGCCACTGGTGGCAAGGGTCAGAGCGGCCCCCTCAGAGTCCTGGTGTAGCTCCACATGTCGAGGGCAAATTGCTCAGAAAGATGAGCAGTGAGCTCTGGGAGAGCCTCAGTGGGGCAACTCGTTTATTGAGAGAGAAAGCAAGTACATATACCTGTTACCCAGGAAGAAGGTCGAAGTAATCATTAACCCAAACACAAAGCAACACAATGCGTAGTCGCATTTTGACCTACAAACTATTTGATCACAAGTGAAAGGTTACCATACCAGGTTTGATCACAAGCTCACAATGCAATTTTCCCTGGAGGATAAATTACAGGCACTTCAGAGGAGGGGGAGCATGAGGGGGCAGTTGAGTAATAGGAGTTTGCAGTGGTTTTTCAAGTTTGGCCAAACACAATGTACAGTAATTCATGGCCTCTGTTTTAAGGGGAGAGGAGGGGTCTATGCAGAAAGGTAGCCCCCATCCAGAGAAGCCATCTGTCTTTAGTTCATGAGGTCAAGGGAACCTGCCCTTGTCTCGATCTGGAGGGAGAGCTGGGGACAACACACTTGGACCTCATGGAAACAACAGCCTGGACTTTGTGGGACAGTGGGCCCATCCTCCAACAGGGAAGGTTATTGCAGGAGACAGGAGAGAGACATGCAGGGATAGCAAAACAGAGGAGGAAAACCCTATTAAAGGTTTAATTAAAGCATTACTGACACTGCTGGCTGAAGCAGGAGGAGCTCAATGCCATTAGGACCTCTAAGTAATGGTAATGCTTAGAGTGGCTCCAGTAATTTTCCAAAGAATGGGAGCTAAAGCATTTATCTACCAATATCCAGCCCACATGGGTTAGGATCATCCCACAGGGGTGGGAACTTTCCCACATTTGTAGGTTACACTTGCCTGGAGACTGAGCAAACTTTTCAACTTTAGAGAAATAACCCTTGTGTCCTAACAACCCTTTGGCAGTACACTTGGGGTGGGAGAAAGGGAATCAGCATGTGTATACTTACTGTCTAACTTTCCCCTTTCTTAAGTGGCTGTGAAGGAAAATAAAGTAGGAACCCCACAGTGTGTTTGCAAAAAGTGGGTCACCATTAATATAAACAGAACCTAGCCTTCACAGTTGTGGCTGAAATTAGAGAATTCGAAAATGAGAGTTTTATGTTGAGTTTTGCCAGAAGTTGAGACAAGAATTCAGGTTTAAGTAGGAGTTTGGGAAATAAGCCAAGGAATAGGGTGGGAGCTGGAGGGGAGCAAATTCCTGTATTGTAGAGGTTAAAGTTTTGGGCAACTAGGGTTCACTACCCTGGAGAATATGAGATAGAACACCTCTTATAGTTAGTTCAGATATGGGGGGAAAGACCTGCAGTGTGTATCAACAAACTGGTGACTGCTTTGAGAAAGTGATAATTCCCTAGCACTGTTAAACTACCCTCTATATGGGCCAGCTGGCTATAGCAGACATAGAATTCTTCACCAACCTAATGCCAAAGAAAATAACTTTTCAAGCTCTTCTTTACATTGTAAGTCCCTTTCCTTTTAATTCTGCAAGATTTTTTCCAGTGACCCCATTGACATCCAGCATATGACTTGTGTCATACTATGCGATTTTACTTTCAAAAGATAACAGCATTAGATGATAATAATATAGTAGTAACCACTACTCACATGTTATGTGCCAGCATCTGAGCTAAGCAATTTTCATTCAACCACAACACTGACAGGTACTGGCACTGCTCCTATAGAACAGTTTAAAAACAAAGTTCATAGAACCTAATGACAAAAATCTTTGTGTCACCTTCATGAATGGAAGTAGTATTTAATTACTACTACCTGTAGAGCATCTGCTCTGCACAGAAAGCTTTGTAACACATTTCATGTCCACTTTGTTATTTAATTCTCACAGGAG